>NW_026067989.1:4548501-4961468 GCF_014885135.2 Alexandromys fortis
TCCTCCTCCTCCTCCTCCTCCTCCTCCTCCTTAGTCTTCTTCTTTGGTGGGGAGGCGGTCACAAGGGTGAGGAAGTGAACCTGAAAGGACTTGGAAGTGAGTGTAATTGGCATGCATGATGTGAAATTCCCAAATAATCAATAAAAATATTATGTTAAAGAAAAAGAAAGTAAAGATAAGTTGTGTTTATGACACTAGGGGTCTTTTTTACAGCATAGGTGGAGTCTAGCATAGGTTATAAGAGGGCATTTTCTTCATCCAAGGGACACAGTGTACTGTCTCTACATTTTAGTTAACTTTCCCCTTTAAGAGCTGACAGAAAGAGGATCAGATTTGTGTAAATGCCTTCAGAAATTTCAGTTTTGGCTGCCTTTATTTTATTTAATTCTTTTTGTATAAAATCAGGATGGATATTTCACTTTTAGGTCTTGGTGGACTGCCCAAATATATCCTTCAAAATTAGACCCATTTCTTAAATGTATCTGGAGCAGCGTCAAAAAGGCGTCTGAAGCCAAGGCTAGTGTGTTTTGGGAGCCCTGCGTAGAGAAGATCTCCAAGGATTTTGGCTACGTCAAGGCAATATTTCTGTGGACAAAACGTGTATCCAGCCTGACATTTTCCATCCTAGATTCTGTACCTGCTGTGAGGATATGGAATCTCTGAGGTTGGGGTTAATAACAGAACTTTACTGGCCTCCAAGGGCTGGCTCCTCACGGTCATTGTTCACAGACGCCAGATGATCTAAGAGGATCTTGGAAACCTGGCACCTTGCTGCCTTTTGGCTAACACCACCGAAGAAAATTAATTGTTATTGGTTTTGGAAACTCTCACCCAACACACAAAATAGTAATATCAGCAATTATGCTCCCCCTCCTCTCTTTTTGGCAGAGAATGGAGTTAGGAAGATGGTAAATGCTGTGATTTTTATTGTAAAGACCCCAAATGGCCGGTTTTAGAGCAAGAAAGGGGTGTTACATTCCTGCGACTGAGAATATTAAGAAGTTTCACTTTACTAGTTTGCCTGAGTTGATGAAATGTAGCGATTTTAAGTCTTTTGTCTGACTCAGTATGTTTTGAACTTCTGGTCATTCCATACCTAGGACTAGTTTGCTTCTTAGTTCAGGAAAAGGACAGACATGGGTCAAATCATCACACCCCTTTTTCCCATTAACTTTCTCTTTTGTAGTCTTGTCTTACCTCAAACATCATCTTTGATTCAAATCATGGTACTCTTTCTTTGCTTTGGCTAGCCATGGACTTGAATTTTTTTATTCCGTCAAAACTATGGGATCAATGCCATGTCCTCCAAGAAGACTCCTCAGATCACCCCTCCATTTCTTAGAGGAATACTAATTCCAGTTCTGTGCTTCCTCTTAAGGTTCATTTGACTTGCATTCTCTGCTTGCCTAATCCTTTCTTCCAGGTGAGACATGAGCACAAATCACATCTAATTATCCAGAATTATTCATGTGATCCACATGGTGCTTAGCACCCAGCAAATTCAAAGAAGCTCATAGTAAGTGAAAACTTGGCCAAGGGACCAGAGTCATCAGGTAATAATGCTTCATAAAACAGAGTGAACCCCCACATAGCCTTAAGTCCCAAAACACTTGAAAAGCCCAAGTTCTAATTTCCATAGGCACATGCCATTTTGGGTTAACCCTGTACACCATCTGCTTCTCCCTCCCCCACCCCCACACCACCTTAACTGCTGGCTTTGCCTCTTGCTATGTCTTCTTAGAAGAAGAGGGAAATGCAGGCAGCTCCCTCTTCCCCACAGAAGCAGGTGTGATCCCTAAAGTCCCTTCCCCTAGGGTCTTTTCTTACTGCCTGAGAGCACATTAGGAAGCCAGCCAAGAATCTGGTCTGAGCCAGGCATTTCCTTCTGGCTTGTTGGTTCTCCAGCTGAGATGAAAATGCTGACCTTTACTTGCTCTGAAATATGCAAAGGAGATGATCAATTAATTCCTGATGGGCTCCCCTACCTCCTGCACTGGATCTTGTTTCTTTTCTATTTCTTAGTTACATCTTCCATCTCGGCCATGAACTTCTGAAAAAACAAAAATAAACAAACATAACAACAACAACAAAAAAAAAAAAAAACCAACAACCCTGCTTTGCTGTTGAGCATGAATTAGACACTTTTGCCTTCTGTTACTTGCAACCAGAGAGCCTTAGTAGGCATCTTTTTTTTTTTTTTTAATCTGGTACAGAGTTGCTAAGTAGCAGAAGCCTTAACATGAGCTAGAGGTTGAACTCTTCTACCCTCAAAGCCAGCTTCCTATAGAGTGAGGTACTTTTCTTGTTGGTCAAATATCTGATGGAAGCAACGTATTTTGGCTCACAGTTTATGGGGCACACATCATGAAGGTGAAGGCATGACAGTTGGGATGCTGGCAGCAGAATCTTATACGGTGGCTCCTCATGTATCTGTGAATCAGGCAGGCTGTAAGTAAGGCTGTGTTATAACCCTCAAATTCTGTTTTTAGTGACCTATGTTCTCTACCCCATCCAAAGGTTCTATAGCACCACAAACAGCACCAGTAGCTGGAGACTAAGTGTTAAAACACAGAAGCTTGTAGGAAACATCTCACTTTCAGGCTCTAGCATAGCAAAAACTTAAGTATAACAAAGGTTAACTTCATTTGAATAATTCCAAACAGTCTTTAAAGAATTTTTGAGTTCTGGGGGGAGAGGGGGAACAGTGTAATTTTTCAAAACCAAATTTAAACATGATTATTTAGTGTCCTGTCCTTTCTTTTAGAAGAAAACTCAAGAAGAAAAGAGTTATAAAAAATGTGCTTGTCCCTTTGATTACTTGCTTGTACAGATGGAATAATGAAGATGCTTAAACTCAAGATATGATTGGAGTCACTGTTTCGGGGGATAGATGGCCGGGGAAGAGGGGAAACATGGCAAGGGTCTGTCCATGAACAAGAAGCTAGTACGTACCCCTTTCTAGGCTGGAAGACTCGAGGAGCTCTACAGAAACAACACATATCTTTCTAGATGTGAGCTCTCAGTGGCTAAAGTGGCTTTAGAATTGGGCCAGGTGCTTTTGGGAGGCTGGCTGGAGGCAGGGGCCCTGAGTTTCTCCTCTGGTTGTCTTGGCAAAGAACACCCAAACTGAATGAGGTACCTACCAGTTTCACAGACTTCTGGAAACAAACACTGACCTGCTTACACAGTTTTTGAAAACTCCCACATCAGACAGAGAGCTGGGACAGCTGCCTCCCAGGTGGTCTTGCCAGGACAAATACTGCAGGATCTCAGTGCCAACAGAGCCTAGCTGGCATAGACTCACAGAGACCGTGTGGCAGCCCCTGGGACTTGCCCTGGACAAACAGCCCAATGCTGACACATGTATCGAACCTGCAATCAATACATCATCTGTGACAACGAACCAGCTGGGAAAGGCATTGGCTCAGCAGACTGTCTAAACTTACGACTTATAGAAGAGTTTGATGGTTAGGTAACTTTAGAGAAAGAATTAGAGTTTGATGGTTAGGTAACTTTAGAGAAAGAATTAGAATATCTGGGGGGAAATGAAAAAGGCACAGTAAAATTTAACATGTGTTTTTCACCTTTCCAAAAGTTAATTTCTTCTGTTATCTCCCAAATGAAAATTAGGGACAATAGTTAATTGATGGATTGGTTATGCTCCTTTAAAATTTTGTATTCTAACATTTTTTTTTCCTGGTAGGTATTTTGAACAGGGGAAAATACATTCTGTATTTTGTATTGTGAAAATAATTTAGGATAGGTGACGATGAATCAAAATGGATAAGAAAATATACAGGAACAACCGAAGGCTTTTGACTGGATTTGTCTGAGTGTCCAACAGCTCAAGCCAACATGCCTCCATATAACCAGACATCTTTGTAGATGCTCCAGAGTTTCTTGCAGGAAAGGAAGAGACAAACCAATGAGTTTTCTAGGTCCTAGCTTATTCCTAAGCACTATTGAGATAGGAATGAAGAGGAGAGCTTTGGGGAAATCTGTGAAAAGAGGGAAAAACGAGTGTTTCATTTTTCTCAACTCTATCCAGTTTCCTTTGTAGATTCTCTTCAATCTGTGAGGAGGAGCTCCTGTCCAGAGATGAAGACAAGGAAAGAAAACAGAGACATCTTATAGAAGAAGACCATCCCCTTGGTTGTAAATATGAAAACCTTCTTGTTCTGAGCTTATAGTCCAGAATTGAGCAGTGACTGGTTTTCAGAGGTCTCAGGAGTTCTGACTGGACCATCTCTCCCAGTCTTGTTTCCAGGGTCTTCTGTTGGGGAACACATACTTCTGCTCCCTACAATCTTTCACTCACCATCCCAGTTTCCTGCCCAGGTTTCCTTTTCTTCTGGTAGGGGTTGGATGAAGATGAATTCTTGTTTTGCCTTTAGATTTGAAAAATTCCCAGTTGTTTTTTTTTCCCAGGGGTCCAGGAAAGTTTGGAAAAATTATTGTTGAAGGTTACCCTAAGCCCAGCAGCTGAGACGGGAGTAAGCAGACAAACAGAATGCCACTTGACAGAGAGTGAAGTGAAGGGGCAATGTTCTAATATGCAGCACTTGCCAGTTTCCATACTGCAAACCTTTCCATTCCCGTATCATGGCACAATGCTAGCTATCCCTTGTTTAACACCTGCTCACTAGTTTTCAGAGTATTTAACAATTGCCTTTTCTGAGTAAAGAAAGCCATCTTCACAGGCTCAATACTCATGAGACCAGTGGTTTTCAGAGCATCATTGATAGAAACCCGAAGAATGCTAAGTCCAAGGTGTATTGAACAGGAAGACCCAACTCAAACTTATTTCGAGAACGAAACAAGAGAATAGGTTCTCCCTCTAAGGTGATGAAAATATGCTCTGAAGGATGGAGATGTTCGAGCTACATGGGAAAAATGGTAAGAGATGTAATAGAAGGGAAATATTTGAATCAAATTTGATCCTACTGCACCTATTGGTTTTGTGGGAGCCTAGGCAGTTTGGATTGCTCTTTGGGCTGAGGAAGGAGGGGGACTTGATTGGGGGAGGGGGAGGGAAAGGGGAGGCAGTGGTGGGGAAGAGACAGAAATCTTTAATTAATTAATAAAGAAATAAATAAATTAAAAAAGGGCAGAGTTAGTTAGGTAAAAATACAAACAATTTAAGCATATAATATACTACATAATTTTAAACACCATGCCTTTGATGATTCCTCCATCCCAACACAACTATATGAATTTGACATTAGTGTTATCTACAATTGTCTTGGTCACTGTTCTGATGCTGTGAAGAGCCACCATGATCAAAGAAACTCTTTAAAAAGAGAGCATTTAATTGGGGTCTTTCTTAAAGTTTTAGAGGCTTAGACCATTATCATCATGGAGGAGAGTATGGCAATACACAGGCAGATATGATCCTGGAGAAGATGCTGAAAGTTCTACTGGCAGCAGGGGGCACATGACCAGGTTTTTTCAGCAACAGCTGTGCCCAGATACCTGAAAAGAAGCACCTTTAAGGGGGAAGGTTTCAATTTGACTCACAGTTCAAGGCTATGGATCATCCTGATACAGGTGTGTGCCAATGGGTATCCTCATATACTGACAGAACGGGAAGCAGAAGGTGAGGCCAGGCTATGAAAACTCAGGGCCTACCCAGAGAGGAACCACCTTCTAAAGGCTTTCACAACCTTCCGGGCAAGTGTTACTGGCTAGGAACCAAGTGTTCAAACACATGAGTTTATTGGTGGTGGTGGTGGTGGGGTACATTTCCCATTCAAACCACAATGGATACCTTAAGGGTGATTCCATCCTAGGAAGAAGCCGCTCTTGTGATCTGAAGATCTCAGGTTTGATGACTTAGCTTTGGGTTCCTTGGGAGCCTTTGTTGCCTGTCATAGGTTACAGTGTATCCAACACATGTCTAATAGTGAGTAGAAGCCATGAAGAAGTGAGCTAAGGGCCTGAGAATTGCCCCATGAGAAACTTGACTTCTAACTGGGAAAAATACTGAGGACCTTGAAGGAAAGATAACTTTCCCATCTTTACTGAAAGACTATCTTCACTAGAAGATGAAGAACTGTGAAAATGGTTGCACATATGGAGTCCTAGGGAAATGTTTTTATTTTTTTTTAAATTTGTGTGTTCACATTCAGCAATAACTTCTCCATGTTCAGTATCTCCCAGATAATTCATATGTGGCATAGTATAGTTGAGCCTAACTCGAGAAATATTTTTTTTTGTTTCATGAGTTTGCATTAGTAAGGGTTCTGCTTTGGGGGGGTGTTAGTTTGAAAAGTTGTAGAAAGGACAATACTGTTTACATGACTCACTAAAGGGCAATCTGGAAAAAAATGGAAGCATGAATGTAGTGCACACAAACAATAAACTAATTAGAAGAAGAAAACACAAATAAACCCCCAAGAATTTAACAGTAAAACACTGCAGAGACATGCGGGGTGGTGCATGTACTAACCAAGCTGTTACTTTTACCAGAATGCACTATATTGTTTGCACAAAAGCACACCTCTTCTAAGTGCTTTTAGTTTGGAGACTACCTTCGAGAGAAGCTGCTGGAAGAAGATACATAACAATATGTCTTTGCTGGACAACCATGTGGAATGGACATCAGTGGGAAGAACACCTCCATATACTTCCTTGATGATTATAGCAAGGGGTTCAGTAGAGACCACAGATTTCACACGCAGAGATTTGGCAAGATGGAGCTGCTGTTTTGTCTTACTATCTCTGCAAAATATGTTCCAAACTAAACCCAGATGAGCAATTTGTTGAAAGACAAAGAGGTGTGAAAGTGGGGGCATGCATGTGGATTTCTATGCCAAGGATTTCTTTTAAATTCTGTTTTGGCTTTTGTTCATGTTCAGTTCTAACTTCTCCATGTTCAGTGTCTCCCAGTTAGTATGTACATGGCATCGTACAGTTGAGTATAACTCCAGAAATATTTACCGAATATTTTGTCCAATGAAAATGAGCCTAGAAAAATGATGCGGGCCCGGGGCTGAAGACACAGGATTGGTTTCTAACCACAATTCAGACTTACCTGCCTTCAAGTCTTCCTCTTCGCCCGATCACTTTCAAATAACTTTCTCTGCCTTCTTCAGCCTATATATCGTTTCCAAAATAGCATGAAAAGTTTTCTCATTGTATTTCAAAACGAAAAATGTTCCATCTACATCTGGAAATACTAAAATATGTGCTTTTCTACAGTATTTTTTTTTAAACTAGGTATGGACAAGGTTGTGACCCTTATTATTGGAACTTAAATCCAGATGGGGCCTGGTACGGTTCTAATCATTTGATGGTATTCTTTTGTGAAGATTTGTACATCTTTAGGGCAATTTCTACTTTAAAGAAGTTATCATTTGTGGGAGGTCCCTCATGAAGATTTTAAATAGTTTGGGGGAAATTTTCTCTTTCTTTGAAGGTTTTTATAAATCAGTGCAAACACTTGCCAACTGAAATGGTCACATTTCCCCACTGTAAAACCTCCTCATCAAAAATAAATCCAATCTCTCTTTTAATGTATTGACTGTAGCCACGCTGAAGGGGTTTCCCCTCTTCCTTTCTTTCCCTTTTTTCATGTTGGAAACACTGAAAAGAACAAACGTGTTTGAGTGAAAGTACTTTTTTTTTTTTTTTAAGTTGTACAGGGCGACAACCACAATAGAAAACTAGGGGATGCATATGCTAATACCATTGAGTAGAAGATTAAAACAACAGTGATCAAAGGGAAGGGTGACTGGATGTGTGACATTTCTTTCTTGCAACTCACTGCATCTTTATGGAAGCCTTATTGTTGGCACACACGTCAGAGGTTCAAAGGCAGACTCTATCAATAAAAGGCTTAGTCAGAGGCTAAAGTCGCTCTAATTTAAAAGGTAACAGATCTATAGATGAGCTAATAACTGCCAACAGCATCCCCAATTTTTTTTCAGCCCACAGCTGACAGATTCCTCCTTTCTTCCACAAGTCTGAGATCTCTTGATGTCTCATAGTCTGCTTGAAAACAGCCATCAGGCCAACTCAGCCCTGGAGCGCCTCAATCACCACACCCTTGGATCTCTGGTAAAGGGATACTCTCAATTCTCTGCATTTGCATCATTCCAAGGGCATCTGTCCCTGGTAACCCTCAATATGTCCCTTATGATTTCAAAAGTATTATGGATGTGTCTATTTTTGTTGTTGCTGCTGCTGCAATAAAAAATATCAATCAACAGGTAATTTATGAATTGTATAAGTCTAAAAAAATAAGTTTCTTTGGATCACAGACCTGGAGACTGAGAAGTCCAGGGATGTGATACTGGTGCCTGGCAAAGGACAATGTTGTCATGTAGCAGAGGGAATCCCTAGGAGAGCCCAAGCAACTTGTGGGCTGCCAATGCATCTGGGAGCACTATTTTCAAGGAACTATCAAATTCTATAACCTTCCAAATGAATCATCCTGGCATGCCACCAATCTATGAATTTGAGAGTTTATTTTCTAACAGTGAGCTTAGGGAACACAGTGAAACTGGAGCAGGACTCTGGTCTCAAGCATTGCAAGGACCTGGAGCCCACTTTGCATGCAGAGAGGCGATCAAAGACCTTCTGTGTATCAGGTAGGTAGGTACAGGAGCTAACCACCCCAGAGAAGGCGACAGCGTTTGTCCATCCAGACCATCTGGCCCACAAATGGGTGAACATCTCTAGTCTGCATCTCCATTGCTGTCACCTTTAATTTGTTGCTGTGACGGACAATGAGAGCAGGTGCAGGCACTCCTCTACCAGGAAATGTTCTCAGCCATTGCTTGGAGGAAGAGAAATCTATTGTCTTCCTGGAAAGAGGGTGTGGAGCTAGAAAGGACAATTGCCAGTGGGGGTTGGGAAGCAGAGAAGTCTACAGAGGCCTGCTTGTCTTCCTTCAGGGACACACCTGTATTCTGTACTGGGGTCACAGAAATCCTTGCAGCACCAATACTTCCTGTAGCCAGGGGTGACCTTGACCTTCCATGGAGGCTGGTGGTCCCTTCTGCCCTGCCTTATTCTTGATACCTGAAATCATCATCTAGGTGAATGACCTGTCTACTTGCTGGGATTCAGAACGTTTGGGTTTAAGGCAATTAATGTTTTTAACCCCTGCTTGAGCTTTTTTTCTGTCCATGGCTCCACCCTGCCATTCTGCTGCATTTACTCTGCTGGTCTTTCCCCTGCCTTTGTGTTTGCTTGACTTTGTTACTTCATTTATGTTCAACCTGGCACAGCTTCTGCTAAAGGTACCCAGCGGCATTAGCATCACACTTTCTGTTTAGTCGACATCCTTCCTGCGATTATAAACGCAATGCTGCTTATTATTGCTAGTTTTGAATTTCCATTTTCACTGTGGTATAATTTATGTAGCTAAAAATTTCACACAGACTGAAACTCATGGTGGTAAAGTAGATAACAGTGTAGTAGTACATCTTAATGTATACAGTAGTAGATTTTTTTAGTGTTTTCTCAAATATTAGATAGCCACTAACTAATGCTAGCTAGAATGTTTCTATCAACTTAAAAGGAAATCCCGTACTCACTACCCATTTTTCCCTTATCCCCACCATGGCAGTTAGAATCTGCTTTCCATCTTGTATCTGCTGCCCTTTGAACAAGTCAAAAGAATGGATTCATGCAAAGGGAGTTTTCTGTTAGGTTTCTTGCACTTAGTGTACATTTAAGTTTTCAAAACACATTTCATTTATTCACTATTATTATTAATATGCACACACACACACGTTTGGGTTAATTTGTGCCCTTGTCCTTCAGCAGAGAAACACTTTATAAATGTTCTTTCCCATTCTCTGGTTACATCTTCATGTGATACTGCATCTTAACATGAGCATTTAAAATTTCTTTTTTTTATTTTAAATTTTTTATTTATTTTGCATACCATCCAAAGTTCCCCTTTCCTTCTTTCCTCCTGCTCCCTACACATTGATAGTAGTCCACTAGCACTACTATCTAGTGGTTTTCATTGTATTTTGGTGTTGTAACTAAGAAACTTTTGCCAGTAATGATATCATGAAGATTTCCAGCCGAGTCTCCTGTAAATGTTTTGTATTCTGAAATTTCTTATGAATGACTACTTGGGTTTTGTACATGGTGTGAAATAAGGGCTCACATTCATTTCTCAGCATGCAGACCTCCAGTTCTCCCAGGATTATTTGCCGAAAGATGACTCCTTCCCTTTGGAATTGTCCTGACTCCCCTGTTGATAATTAAATAACTACTTTCTGGAATTTCGGTTCTGTTCCATTGATCTTTATGCTCGCATAAATGCCAGAGCCACATTGTTTTGATTATTATAGATTTTATGTGAGTTTTGAAATCAGAAAATGCCAGCCCTCTAAATTTTCTAATTATTTTAAAGAACACACCAGCTGTTCTTAGATTTGTTTCCCATGAGATTTTGAATCAGAGCCTCCATTTCTGAGTAAAAGGTGGATGGAATTTTCACAGGCATTGCATTGAATCAGTAGAGTAATTTGGGGAAATTTTATGATCCTAGCAATGTTAAGCTTGTTAGTCTATGAGTATAGGTGTCTTCTGCTTATTCATGCTTTCTGGTTCAATGTAATTATATACTGTCAGTATATATGTCTTTATGGATTTATTTACTTTAAAATATTTTATTTTAATAATTATAGTATCCTTGAGTGGTATTATTTTCTTTTTATGTTTCTGATTATTCATTAATATTTTATAGAAATTTAACTATTTTTTTCATAATGATAATGTAGCTTATAAATTTTCTGAAATTATTAGCTAGTAAGTAGGTTTTATGGATTCTTCTGGGTTTTCTCTGCATATAGTAGTATATAATTTGTAAATTGAGATTATTTAAATTCATTTTAATCTACAGGTGTAGTTAGATTTAACACAATGTAAAGGTGGATAGAAGTGATGAGAGTGGTATGTTCTTTCTGTTCTTCATTTTAAGGAAAAGCTTTTGCCCGAAATTATGACTCTGTGTGTTTTGAAGATGCTGATTTGATAGTAGGAGTTTCCTCTAGCTTCTGATTTCTATATTGAGTGTTGTATTTATTTAAAATGTTTATTGCTTTGATGCTTTGATTCAGATAAGCAGGATGGTCATTTTCATCTTTTCTATTAAAATGGGGTGTTATATCAATCAATTTTTATATGTTAAACTAATATTTCCTTGTGGAATACATATAACTTGGTACTTCATTTTTCAGCTTGCTAGGATTTTGTTGAGTATTATTTTTACATATATATTTACAAGCGACACTTGGTCTATAGTTTGTTTTATAATATCTGTCTATGCTTTTGATATTAGGACTTTCAAGGAATGAGTAAAGACACCTTATTTTCTTTTATATGTCTTGAAATTATTTATAGAATTCCAGTGTCAATTTTCTAAATATTTGTCAGAATTTGTCTTGGAAACCATCTTATCCATATGTGTGTGTGTGTGTGTGTGTGTGTGTGTGTGTGTATGCACAAAGAGGTACATATAAATATACCTATTGAGTCCATACATGTATGTGTTTAGGGGATGACCGCTTGGGATTGGATAACCTATTAGGATACCTATTTTTGGGTCCTTGGAGTAGACTTAATATTCTCTTGGGAGCTCTTTATCAAGGTGTGGGGCTTGTAAGTTTCCTTTGTCCATGTTGGGGCATCAGTTAGTAATGTCACTGTGCAGGTCTTTTTTAGGCAGCCATATTGTTGGGTATTATCTGGATATCTAATAGTGTTAGTTGGTTTATAGTACTCCTCAAGACTTCCATTTTCTTTATTTACTTTTGTATGATTGTTTATATTCATTATTGATAAAACAGTTTTGGAACCTCTAACTATTATTGTTAAATTGTCCTAACCTCTGATTCTGTCATTTTTCTTCATATGTTTGGCTATTCTGTTTTTAGGTGTGTCGTTATGTTATAATAGTTGCATCTATCTTCTTTTTTCATCTATCTTCTTGATAGAGTAATATTTTTATCATATAAAAACTACTTCTCATGAATAATGCTGCTATGAACACAGTTGAGCAAATGTCCTTGTGGTATAAGTATGTACCCTTTGGGTATATGGTATTGCTGGCTGGGTCTTGAGGTAGATTGATTCCAAATTTTCTGAGAAACTGCTATACTGCTTTCTGAAGTGGCTGTATGGGTTTGCTTTCCCACCAGCAACGGAGGAGTGTTCCCCTTACTCCACAACCTCTCCAGCATAAGCTATCATTGGTGTTTTTGGTCTTATCCATTCAGACTGGTGCAAGATGGTATCTTGGAGTCCTTTTGATTTGTATTTCCCTGAGTGTTAAGGATGTTGAACATTTCCTTAAGTGTCTTTCAAACATTTGCAGTTCTCCTGTTGAGAATTCTCTTATTAAATCCATATCCCATTTTTAAATTGAACTATCTGGTATTTGATGTCTCATTTCTTGAGTTCGTTATGTATTTTGGAGTACAGTCTTCTGTCCCTTGTGGAATTGGTGAAGATCTTTTCCCAATCAGTTGGCCACCATTTTGTCTTATTGACTGTCCTTTGCTTTACAGAAGCATCTCAGTTTCAGGAGGTCCTATTTATTTATTTTTACTCTCAGTGTCTATGCTACTGGTGTTCCATTTAGGAAGTAGTCTCCTATGCCCATGATTTCAAGGCTATTTTTCACTTTCTCTTCCATAAGGTTCAGTGCGGCTGGATTTATGTTGAGGTCTTTGATCCACTTGGACTTGAATTTTGTTCATGGGGATAGATGTGGATCTATTTGCATTCATAATAGCCAGAATCTGGAAACAACCTAGAAGCCCCTCAACCAAGGAATGGATAAAGAAAACATGGTACATTTACACAATGGAGTACTACTCAGGGATAAAAAACAATGACCTTTTGATATTTGAAGGCAAATGGATGGAACTAGAAAAAAAACATCATGAAAGACAGACATGGTATGTACTCACTTATAAGTGGATATTAGACATAAAGCAAAGGATAACCAGCTTATAGTCCAAGACCCCAGAGCAGTGAAGTAAAATGGAGAACCCTAAGAGAAACATACAAGGATCCTCCTGAGAAGGGTAAATAGACAAGATCTCCTGAGAAAATTGGGAGCCTGGGGGTGATGGAGGGAGTGCAGAAGGGGAGGCAGAGAGGAAAAAGGGGAAGAGGAGGAGAACATGAGGGAATAGGATGGATAAGATGGGGGACGGATAGAGACGAACAGCAAGAAAAGAGATATCTTGATTGAGGGAGCCATTATAGGGTTAGCAATAAATCTGACACTAAAAAATTCCCAGGAATCCACAAGGATGACCCCAGCTAAGACCCTAAGAAATAGCAGAGAGGGTACCTGACTGTCCTTTCCCTATAATCAGATTGATAACTATTTTAATTCTCATCGCAGAACCTTAATCCAGCAACTGATGAAAGCAGATGTAGAGATCCACAGCTAAGCACTGGGCTGAGCTCTCAGATTCTAGTCAAAGAGAGAGAGGAGTGATAATATGAATAAAGGGGTCAAGATCATGATGGGAATACCCACCACAACAGCTGACCTGAGCTAGTGGGAGCTCACTGACTTTGAATTAACAATGGGAAAACCTGCTTAGGACCAAACTAGGCCCTCTGAATGTGGGTGTCAGTTGTGTGGCTGGGGTGGTCTGTGGGGACATTGGCAATGGTGTAACATGAAGGGCCTGTTGGTTAGGGATTCTGTTCTGCCCAGTTCCCACAGCCAGTAAGCCCCCAAAGAAAATCACACAGAGGCCTATATTAATGACAAACTGATTGGCCCATTATCTCAGGCTTCTTTTTAACTCTTATAACTTATATCAACCCATTGTTCTTATTTATGTTAGCCACATGACTGGGTAGCTTTTTCAGCAGGGCAGGTCATATCCTGCTTCTTCTGTGGTCTGGGCAGGACTGAGGGAAGAGCTTCCTTCTTCCCAGAATACTCCTGTTCTCATTGCTCTGCCTCTACTTCCTGCCTACACTTCCTGCCTGGCTATTGGCCAATCAGCATTTATTTAAAACATAATTGACAGAATACAGAATTGTCCCACACCACAGTGGGACCAGGACTTATCCCTAGTACTTGAATTGGCTTTTTGAAGCCTGTCTTTTTGGAGGGATACCTTATTCAGCCTTGATATAGGGAGAAGGGCCTTCGACCTGCCTCAAAGTGATGTGGGTGACTTTGTTGACTCCCCAAGGGAAGCCTTATCCTCTCTGAGTAGTGGATGGGGGTGGAGTGGGGTGGAATGGAGAGAAGTTTGGGGGAGTGAGAGAAAGGGAGGAAGTGGGAACTGGGATTGGTATGTGTAATGAGATAAGATTATTTAAAAAATTTTTTTTTAAATAGACAACCTTCCTTTATCCCAATCTTCCTGTTTCCCCAAGATCCCCCAATCCTCCCCTTCTCACTTTTCTCTCCCCGTCCCCCCTTATCCCCAACCCACCCCACCCCCAAGGTCTCAATTTTCTCCCCGGCAATTTTGTCTACTTCCCTTAGTCAAGAGGATAATAACTATATGTTTTTTCTTGGGTTCACCTTCTTGTTTAGCTTCTTTAGGTTCACCAGGTATACACTCCGTGACCTTTATTTGTGGCTAGAAACCAATTATGAGTGAGTACATCCCATGTTCATCTTTTTGGGTCTGTGTTACCTCGCTCAGGATAGTGTTTTCTATTTCCATCCATTTGCATGCAAAATTTGAGAAGTCATTATTAGGGGAGCAGGGAAGCACATATCTTAGTTAAGGGAGCCACCTTAGTGTTGGCAAGAGACTTGAACCTAGAGTGGCTCCCAGGAGCCCAAGGCGATGTCCCTAGTTAGTCCCTTGGGAAGCTGAGGATAGGGAACCTGAAATGACCCTATCCTATAGCAATACTGACGAATATCTTTCATATCACCATAGAACCTTCATCTGGTGATGGATGGAGATAGAGACAGAGACCCACACTGGAGCACTGGACTGAGCTCCCAAGGTCCCAATGAGGAGCAGATGGAGGGAGAACACGAGCAAGGATGTCAGGACCACGGGGGGTGCACCCACCCACTGAGACAGTGGGGCTGATCTATTGGGAGCTCACCAAGGCCAGCTGGACTGTGACTGAAAAAGCATGGGATAAAACCGGACTCTCTGATCATGGCGAACAATAAGGACTGATGAGAAGCCAAGGTCAATGGCAAGGGGTTTTGATCCTACTTCATGATCCGGCTTGGTGGGAGCCTAGCCAGTTTGAATGTTCACCTTCCTAGACATGGACGGAGGGGGGAGGTCCTTGGACTTTCCACAGGGCAGGGAACCATGACTGCTCTTTGGATTGGAGAGGGAAGGGGAGAGGAGTGGGGGGAGGGGGAGAAGAATGGGGGGAGGGGGAGGGAAATGGGAGGCTGGGAGGAGGCGGAAACTTTTTTTTTCATATTCTCAATAAAAAAAAAGACAGCTGAGATAAAAAAAAAATAGACTTAACCTATTCCTTTGTCTCTAATAAGTTTTGTCTTAGGTTCTGTTTTTTTTTTTTTCTGGTAGTATAGTCACTTCAGCTTTCTTTGAATTTCTGTTTACATGAAATGTCTTTTTCTCTCCTTTGACTCTCATTCTGTCTTGTTGAATCTAAATGAGTTATTATAGATACCTATCTCTTATTCATTGGACTGCTTTGTCCATTTACATTTATATAAATTATATACCATAGCTATTAATAATAGAGGATTCAGTTCTTTTATTTTACTTTCTTTTTATATGTTTTATATCTTTAATTCATGTAGGGTCTATCTTCACATAAAAGGAGTGTTTTGAGAGTCCTCTGAGGTGGTGGATCTGTCAGTTTTCTTCTAATTTATATAAGCTTTGTTATACATTTTAAAAATATAATACAGTATAACTAATTATTGTAGTCTTCTATCAGCATATGAAATTCTAAGTTATACCTTTCATAGAATTCTGTTTTCCAAGTAATATTAATATATTTCCTCTCTCCACTCACACATGAAATTAAATCATATATGTATTGGTAGCAAATATATGAATTTAAAACTTCACCTCAGTCATTTTGTATTAAGTATATCTCTTCATATGTAAATATCATGCTGTGTGAACTCTGACCTTGTTATCTCACTGTGAGGATTTCTGTCTTAGCATGATTTTAGCCGGGTCACTCCTGACATTGGGAAACATTAATGCTCTTAGTATTTACCCCACTCATATTTAAGCTTCATTTTCATTAGATGGCTTCTGGAGTTTCTGATCCAGTTGCAAATACTTTTCACCTTTTTAATAATGTTTTCAGTGGTTCCAGGTGTTCATTGTATACTTATTTGTATAGCTTGATTTTTACATTCCAGCTTGACAATTATTGCTAGCTATATCTGTTTTAATATCTTTGTTGTGGTAAAATACACATAACAGAATAGCCCCTAAGAATAGTTCCCAGTTATTTTTAAGCCTATTATCCAATGGCACTAAAAATAGTAAAATATTGTAAAGCCATCACTATCAACCTCAGTGGTTTTCTCCATCCCAAAGAGACCTGTATCCCTGTGAAGAAGGAGCTCTCCATTCTCTTCTCCCTTGCTCCATTTTCTAGAAACATCTATTCTACTTTATGACTTTATGAATTTGCTTGTTTCAGGTACTAATGAAATCCTACAGCACTTTATCTTTTTGTGTCTAGATTATTTCATTTGGCATAACTTTAGAAGCTAGCTATTTTTTTTAGCATGTATCTGAATATCGCTTACTTTTAAGTTTGAATAATATTGCAATGTAATATCCTATCATCTTTTTGTTTATTCATGTGCTGACAGGCACTTGAGCCCATAATATTGTTATGAATATTGTGGTACAAGTATCTCTTTGAGTTCTCAATTGCCATTCTTTAGGGAATATGCTTAGAAGCAGAGTTTCTTTATTATGTGGTGATTGTGACTTTTTTTTTTAAAGGGAGACACCCTCACTGCTTCCCACAGTAAATGCACTATTTTGCACTTCCAGCAGCAATGCACAAGGCTTCTATTTTCTGCACACTTTCCCCAATGCTTCTAATTTCTGGGTTTTAAATTTTTAAACATTGATGAAAAACACAGTAAAGCTATGTGGTTTAGTTGACTATTCCTTAATGGCTAGTCATATTGATCTTCTTTCTGTATGTTTCCTGGACAGATGTCCATCTGCTTTGGTAAAATATTTATTTATGTCGTTGTCTGTGTTAGTTTGGGGATATTTTGTCTTTCTTCTGCCATGTTGTAGCATTTTATGTATTCTTAATATCAATGCCGTCGCAGAGATGTGACTCTCAGATACATTATTCCATTCTGTGGGTTGTCGTTTCTACTTACTCCACAGTGCATTCTGATGCACAGAAGTTTTAAATTTTGATATAGTCAAATTTTATGTGTTTTATAGTTTATGTTTTTGGTGTCATACCTAATAAATCTTTTGAAATCTTTTGTCTGAAACTTTTGTATTACATTTTCTTCTAGGATTTTTGTAGCTCTAGTCCTTACATTTAGGACTTTAATCTAGTTTTGCTAATATTAAAATAAGGTGTTAGGTAAGCATACAATTCCCCTCTTATTTTATCTGTCTGTCTTTCTCTCTTTCTTTATATAGGGCATGTAGGTTTCTCAGCTCCTTTTGTGAGAACATTGTCCATTATTTATTAAATGCTCTTGGCTCCTCTGTCCTAACCAAATAAGTCATATGTGTGGGAGTTTATTTTTGGGTTCCATAGTTTTTCCATAGGCCCATATGTCTTCTCTTATAGTGTTGCTACAGTGTTTTGATTATTACAGATGTGTGATAAATATTGAAATGATGAAACATGAGTCCTCAAACTATTCTTTTTTGGTCTCAAAGTTGTTTTGGCTATTTGGGATCTCTTGAGATTCATATAGATTTTAGGATGAATTATTCCTTTCCTTCAAAAAAATACTATCAAGCTTTTGATAATAATTGTACTGAAATGTGGATTTCTAGGTATTATTACCTTTATAATCTTAAGTTTCCCAGAACATAAATAAGACACTGCTCCATATATTCATGTATTAATGAATGAGTGATATAACTAATAATACAATTTGTTTTAGCAAGATTTTGCCATTTTCAGTGCCATTATTCACTTCATTAATTCCTAAATTTTTAATCCTTCAATTTTTAAATTTCCTTTTTTTGAGAACACATACAGAGAAATTGACTTGTGCATGCTTATTTTGCATCCAATTACTTTGTTGAACTTGTTTATTGATTTTAGATTTTTGCATGCAGAACTTTAAGGTTTTCTATATGTAAAATTGTAACACGTTTCCTTGAAGATATTACTTTTCTCTTAGTTTGAATGACTTTTTATTTCATTTCCTTGCCTAATTGCTCCAACTAAGACTCCTAATCCTGTGCTGAAGAAGCAGTGCTACCCTCTCTTTGCTTTCTTGTAGATCTTTAGCAGGGGAAGCTTTTGGATCTCTTTATTCAGCAAATATGATGCTAGTTAGGAGGTTTTTAACAACACTTGGCCTTAGGCCGGGTGTGGTGGCACAAACCTTTAATCCCTGGACTTGGGGGCAGAGGCAGGCATATCTTTGTGAGTTCCAGGTCAGCCTGGTCTAAAGAGTGAATTCCAGGAAAGTCGGGGCTACACAGAGAAAACTTGTCTCAAAATAACAACAACAACAACATCAACAAAATAAAGGAGAAAAGAAGAAAGAAAGAAAGAAAGAAAGAAAGAAAGAGGAAAGGAAACTATACATATCCTTGATTATGTTAAAAAAATTTATATCAAACTTTGAATGTCAAATGCATTTTCTGCATCAATGAAATGGTCATGTGTGCTTTTTCTTTCATTTTATTAATGCTTGTATTACATGGATTGGTTTTCATATGCTGAGCTATCATTGGCTGTGGTATATAATCTTTTTAATGTGGTCCTCAATTTGGTTGCTAGTATTTTGTCAAGGATTTTGGCATAAGTATGATATGGAATATTTATCTGTCATTTTCCCTTCCTGGCTTCATTTGACTTTGCAATCCAGGTAATACTGATTTTTTTTCCCTCAGTAAGACTAGTATCAGGACATCTTTGAATGTCTTGTTGCTTTCAGTCAAGAAACTGTCTAGTCCTGGCCTTCTCTCTGTTCACTGCTTTTCTGATGGCTGGATTCAATGTCCTTGTCAACAACACATCTGCTCATCCTTCCTGTTTCTTTACATATGGGTTGTGTGCTGGGATGCCATTTTGATCTAATCTAGCTGCTTGAATGGAAATCACTTGTCTTGTTCATTTTCTGTTTTCACACATAGAATAGGACCCTACAAATTGCTGCCTATCAATCAAATTAGTCCCCAAATGCTTTCATAACTAAAGGATTGCAAGACACTGAAGCTTATCCATGAATGTGAATCATACAGCAATGAAAAAAACCTAGTCTTTGTGGCACGGACCACATGACCTTCCCTCCCTCTGAAGCCTCAAGTACTTATTAACTTGTTTTTACAGAGACTATTTCCTGACTTCTATATTAGACAGCTTTTAAATAGTTTGTTTTTACCTAAGATGCAGCGGTGTTCAAGTGAATAGTGACACCCATGCTAAGAGAATGTCACTTTATGAAACTGTTGCTGTTTTTAGTGCACCTGGCTTGTCATACATTATGGAGTATGGAGAGGCATCAGTGTGTTGGGAGACAGGAGCTGGTGTGTTTGTTTCCAAGACTAGACAGCATGTTCCTTCATTTTAGGGGAGCATGTAATTCAGATAAAACGGGGAAGCAGCTCAGTTAATAAAACAGACAGTGCAGAGGTCTTTATGAAGCCTTTTGACGTGTTGCTGTCTCAATATACCATGAGAATTCTGAGAAGAATGATGCCCCTCAGCCTGGCAATTCAGTAAGGTTGGATGCAACATCAAAAAGAAAAAAAAAACAACAGTTTTCCCTTTCATTCTTATAATATATCTAAAGGACCCACTTCAGAGTATAAACCCCAGGGCTAAGAGGTTCCCCTCAGTTAGCCTATTTTGAAAATATACTTCAAATTCTTTGTTCAGTTTCTTTTAAAAGAAGGACCATTCATAGATGGTTACATAAGTAACCTTTACAAATCCAGTACACACTTTTCACATTTCCTTTTCTATTTGGTTTCAATGTCTGACTCTCCAGGCTCTGAAGCTAGAATGGTCAGACAGTCCAAACGCAGAGAAATCACTGGTAGCCAGAAGTTGCTGAGCTCAGGTTCCACGACGACGTGATGATGGCTTCACAGAAGCAGTAATGGACTCCTGGGTGAAGGCTGGGGAGGAATTAGCTGCATAAACAGGCTGTTGAATCTGCTCCTTTTTCTATAGTGTAAAGAGTGTGAAGAGGCAATCTTAACGTTCAGAGTGGCGTCTTTTGGCCAGCACTCCCGAGCAAAGCATGGAGTATTGTCAAGTGTAATATAAAATGTCCTAGAAAGCTTGCAATTTATGAGTTTAATGGCACACCTGAGGATTACAGGGGTTTTTCCATCTACTTATAATGGTCCAAGACTTATTTCACAGAGAGGAAGCAAGATGACTATTCCTGATCTCTTTCTATCATTCTTCCCGTCTTTCTGACTTCAGATGTTGGTGGTGCAGCAGGTGTAGGATTTGTAGGTTGTTTTGGCCGTACTTGAGAATCACGCACAAAGGATGAAGAGGAAGCATGGCTCTTAATGAGCTATAAATACTTCATTATCTGCAAATGGGATGATCTTACAAATCTTGCACATTATTCTTTGTTCATCTGTGTTTTAGTTCAAGAACTTTTAAAGAATGAAGGCTCAAGAACTTCTTAGCGTTGTGATTCCTCTCTATTAACACCATCGATCTGAGGACCAAGGACTATAGGGGAACTGCTTAGATGACCAAGTTATGGATCCAATTCATCTCTAAGATTGCAAGCATTGATGTATATTGATTATGGAATTTAATGTATAAGTTAATGGGCACTCATGAAACATATTGTTTATCATGCACCAATCATATTCACTCTCCCTTCTATCTTCTCTCCTGAGCTAGTTAATTTCTCTTTCAAGTATTTTAACAATTGAGTGATTCTCCCAGTACTACTCCCCCCCCCTTTTTTTGAAAAAGAAAAACTTGGAGTGTTTGCGTCCAAGCTGAGAGTGTTCCTTGTTTCCTATCTTTTGATGGCAAGGATTCAAATTTTCTTCCTTGGCCCTCTTGTCTTTGTAAATAAAAATTTCCCAATATTTTTATTGGCCACAACTTTATTAACTTTCTTTTGGTGTGTGTGTGTATGAATGCATGCACGTATGTCTGTCTGTCTTTATGCTTCGCCATATGTCATTTCTCAGAATAGAAAGCATTTCTAACTTTAGGTAATAAATAACAAATTTTCAAGAGCTAAACTGGAAACGCCACCTCTGACTTATCCATCGTTTCTGGCTCATGCTTCTATAAAACACAAAGCACATACTTTCTGACCACAATTGAAACCATTTTCAAATAGTGTTTTTGGAGGAATGAATGTGTATAAGACTTCTGCAAACCATTTGTTGAGACAGCCATGAAAATCTCCGCCGTTCTCTATTGGATTTTTCTTTATTTCTTCCTTCTTCTCAGCGATCATTTTAAGGTTAATGTAACAATAGGGCGGGACAATTTACTCTTTGAGAAACAGAAAAATATCTAAAGAACATACCACCTGCTAGGGACAACCCACACCATGTGACCTGAGGAAGGAAGAAACTTGATACAAGTCTGACATTTCTCTCACTGTTGGCCACCAGAGAAGATCCAAACTATCCAACCAGGTTCTTCCCTTACAGAAGGGCTTTCTAATGGCCAGCTCTTCAATTGAGCCCCCTTCTTCTGTGATCCACCACTGCTAACACCCCCTTCTGTGGATATTATTCAGTGGCTGAGAATCTAAGCATGTGCTAATACCCAGGCCTTTGTCCTCATTCTCTGGAGTTTTCTGGGTGACTCACTGTGAATGGCCAGGTGTGGAAGGGAGAGACACAAGGAAGAAACAGCCAAGCTCAGGATTTATATTTGTCTAATGCCACATGTTCCCAAATGCTTTCTGGGCTGTTTCAAAACTGGTCTGCACAGATATTAATCTCTGCGACCATATGTCTGAAGCTTTTCATCACCAGGGAACAGCTGAAAGTAGTTGGTGGTATTCCGTGTGATCCGTGGTAGGTGTTGTAAGTCCAGCCAGAAGAAGAACATGTGTCTGGGGCTTTGGGGCCATGATGAGAAATGCCTGCTCCTCCTCGTTCCTATTTTTTTGAGCGTGACTGCAAGTCTGCAATTGTTAAGCCTCAGGTAAATTTACTTCCTACAAATAAGGATTGGAGTGTGTGTGGGTTCCCTCAGTGGATGCAGGAGGTAGGATGCTGATGTCCTGGGTATCTCTTACCTTCTTTGCAATGCACAGCATCGCACTTTACAGGCTGTACCTTCTCAATGCGAACACAAACACTGCAAAACACATCCTGAACAAGAGAAATGTGCTATGCCTAGGCAAGTTCCAATCTCTTCTTTCTTGTTTTTTTTTTTTTAGGTGGCTAATTTATATATTAGCAGCCATTTACCCTCTATGTTTCTTCAACTGTAAAACAGACACAAAGGCACCAGCTATTCAGAACTGTTCAGAGGGCTCACTGTGCTTACATTGTAAAGCAATTGAATGCTGGTTATAAGTATATTGGAAGAAAAAAATCTGCACAGAGGAACCAGACTGATGGGGTGGGGAATCACAAAGATAGCATACAACTGTTTCATTCTATGGAAAGAATGCTTGTGAATGTGCAATTGTAGTTGGTGAGAGTCCACTCTGCCTTTCTTACAAGATCCTCATCAACAATATCACTGCTGTGATTTCCCCTACATCAGAGCATAAACATAAAGATATGGACAACCCCTGCCTCCAACCAAAAACAAACAGATGAGCGAGCAAGCAAGAGAAAAATCTGAGTGTGCAGTGCAGGGTCATCTTATGTTTGGGACAATAAATACCCACCCAACTTTAATTGATTCTAGCTTGCCTAATTCATGGCATTTTACCATTTTAGCTCTCTTAGTCTTGAAAGTATTTTACTTGCACGTAGATACAGCATACTCTTCCTTTGGCCACCCAACCTTCCCCACAATGTTGAACGAAAGTTAGTGATGACTACAGTTGACATTCATTGTTTGGAATGCAATATAATTGGTGCTTAGGAGGGAGGTAAAGGAGGTTGCGGTGGCTGGACTCACCAGTTAGGCAGAGTGTCCCCTGTCTGTGGATCATCCTGGATATTTATAGCAAATGGGAGAAAATGGTTGCCTTGGTAGTTCTCTCAAGAAAGCAGGATGGAGATGGCACATGGCCAGAGTTGATAAATAATGTATAGTAAGAAATACTTCACAAAATCTTCCAGAAGGGGCAGGGGGAGAAATGGGGAATTATTTGGTGAGGAGTTAGATGACTGCTGTGAGCAACTTTTCTTTTTCTGAAAACTAAGGATTTTTCTTCCAATATACTTATAACCAGCATTCAATTGCTTTACAATGTAACCACAGTGAGCCCTCTGAGCAGTTCTGAATAGCTGGGACCATTGTGTCTGTTTTACAGTTGAAGAAACACAGAGGGTAAATGGCTACTAAATCTGCACAGAGGAACCAGATGCTAACATCTGCATTCAGGTAGTCATTCTGCAGCTGCAGCTCAGCAAGGTCTTGGGCGATGAGTATTACTCAAATAGGTAAGACAGGAGAGCAGTAATTATAGAGTCAGCTATAAGAGTGGGACCAGAATTAGTAGAATTTTCTGTGCAAAACAAGACTAGTATTGTTTTGTTATACCCCTTGTCCTAAAATGGCTTCAGAAGTCATTGTTTTGAATCTGTACTTCATCTTAAATCCTAGACCTGCACTGTCCAACATAGCAGCCGCAAGCCACTTTGGACTTGAGTATGTGACAAGTCCAAATTGAGAAAAATTGTGCAATGTACTCAGTGTTTTAAAGAGTTCATCAGAAAAAAACTGTAGCAAAGATCATTACTAGTTCCTCAGATTGCTTATATAAGTGATAACAGTTTATTTATTACACAAATATATTAATATTAGTTTTATTTGTCTGAAAAGGCATTTGAATGTGTACAACATCTTAAATTTTTATTTATTTTTACTTGATGTGTATGAATGTTTCGCCTAATGTATGTATGTATATCACATGTGTGGCTGATACCCAGGGAAACCAGAAGGGGGGATTTGGATCTCTTGGAACTGGAATTACAGATGGTTCTGAGGCAACATGTTGGGAACCAAACTTGGGTTCTTTGCAAGAGCCGCAAATGCTAAACCATCTCTTTAGCCCCTGCACAATATTTTAATTTTGCAGCTGTAGCCCGTATTAGATCTCTGTTGGAGAGGGATGCCTCAGAATCTCAAGCACAATGGGAGATAAACTGGGCTGACCCAAGCTCAGTAACTTAAATTTGTTATCCAGAGCTTGTAAAATTTAAGCAACTCAGTGAGTAGGTTATAAACTTTCATTGAAGTGCTCAAGAGAAAATAGAAATTAAATAGGAACAGCCGTTCAACAAAACCAGGGCTATTGGATGAATAACGTTGTAAATTTCTATAGCAGGGCGATTTATACCAGGGAACGTTTAAAACCTGTTTTAGATGAATTCATAAACTTGGGGTGGGGAGGGGAGGCATATTTTACTCTGTAATTAATTGGTTTGTCAAATATTTGCTGGGGGGTTTTGTGCTCCTTTGTGTTTCTGACGGGGCCTACAGTAATATCTTAGTGAACAAGAAGATGAAACAATTGCTTATTGCAGAGAAGAAAATGAAGCTCTCACACTCTCGCCCATGTGTGATAACGAGTTGTCCTGTTTATCTTCAAACCTATTTCACCCCTAAGTTCTGAAAGCCCTGTGGTGTGTATATGTTCCTAAGTACCTTGTCTGCCCCAGATCCGTGAGTCTCGAACAGCCTAGGGCCTGGTTCTCTCCCGTGAGCCCTGAACCTACTTACAGAAGTGCTGCCTTTATCTTTGCCATTTCTCTGTCATAAGAATGATTTATTAGCAAATCAAATCTAGAGAATATTTTAAGAGAAAGTATATGCTTCTTATCAACAATATTACTATTGATGCTGACAATAACCCCTACCCGCTCCCACTCCTGATAGCCTAATGGATGAAGAACGGAGCCAGCTGGGGGAGCAGGGGCTCTGGAGAACTCACATGACCTGCCTGGTGAGTTAGAGTGTAACTATTCCGTCATTGGGAGGGAGCTTCAAGGTTCTACCTCTGGATAGAAGAATCAGAGCTGGGGGTCAGATCTGGAAAAGGTGCGTTTTCTGAGTATCTTGAGAACCTTCTGGATTCCTCTTGCACCCTGCTGTAAAATTAAAACAACAAAAAATTCTTTACAGTGAACTGAAGATTTTTATTTTTGTTCATAGCCCACAGTAGGACATGCTTTGGGCTTTGAGAACTAGCCCACAGATGCATGACAGAGGCCAACGGCTCCACACAGAATTATCCCTGTACTGTGTCATGGTCTCAGGTAAGCTTGATTTCCTTGTTTCTTCTGTGTTGTGCAAACCACTGTCTGTTGTCATCACAACTTAGTAATAGTCTGTAGCCTGCCAGACTGAAAAGACTAGGAAATATGGCCCCTTCCAGCTCCCGGGGTCAAATTAGACCTAGAAACCAGAAAGAACGAACAGGCCCACTTGGCCTAGCAGTGGTCTCTGATGCATCTTCTGTTGGTTTTTGTTTTTCAGTTCAGAATTCTTTCTCGGTGACCTTGGGGCCGGTAGCCGTGCCCCAGCTTCCCTACTCTCATGGTGACGTCACCCCTGCAATGTCCACATCAATGGGTTTAGGGCAATAAAGAGCGAGAGTTGTGAAGAACTGAGCAAAAGCCGGCACTGTGAGCCGGGAGGCACGAGGTCACTCTTCTCCAGGTCTCCTCCTCCCCTTCTGTCCCACTCCCCAGAGCCTTTCTTCTTTATGCCCAGGCATTAGCCTTAAACTGACTGGTTTTTTGTTTTTTGTTTTTGGTTAATTTCATTTTTCAGAAACTCAAATAATATTATAGAACTTAAGTGGTAGAATCAGGATTAAAGCCAAAGGGATCTAGTTTTAATTTTTATTTTCTTTATTTGTGACCTTGGGGTTGGAACCAGGCCTCATCCACATGAGGCCAGTGGTGGACCACTGAGTTATCTTAGTTTTCTTTTAGTCTGAGAGAGACTCTTTCTAAGTTGTCCAGGCTAGCCTTAAACTTTTGATTGTCCTGCCTTAGT
This sequence comes from Alexandromys fortis, assembly GCF_014885135.2. NCBI lineage: Eukaryota > Metazoa > Chordata > Mammalia > Rodentia > Cricetidae > Alexandromys > Alexandromys fortis. Next base: position 4,574,779 of record NW_026067989.1, read on the forward strand.
CTCCCAAGTGGTTGGAAGTTTAGGTCTGCAATACCAGGTCCAGCTAAGTTGATCTTATTTTCTTTTGGATAAAGGACTTGGAGTCAACCTTTCTAATCTGTCTGACACTAAGCATGGGGCGAGTTAAATATGAGGATTGCTGCCTAGACCCCTGCTCTCCTCTCTCTCTACCATAGCAAACGAGGGGCTCTTCTGGCTCCCAGGCGGCAACGGAGGAGCCTTTCCTTTATTTTGATGGCGTGCTGTGTCACACAAGCCTCTTGGGTCTTCTGGTCTGCACAATGGGGAAAACGCAGGCCTCTGAAGCAAGACACCCTCTCCCCCACAAAGCCAGAGGGCAGCCCTGGTTCTTGTGTTTAGGTTTTGCATTTTGAGCTAAATGTCGAATTCACCAGCTGCTCCAGCTCCACTCCCACTGCCCATCTTTTGGGGGGAAATCTGCTAGCTGTTCAGACCACACAAGTGAAAGGGAACTTGCAAACAGCTGCCCTGCCCTCTGACTTGGCTTTAACAGCCCTCCTAGGAAGTAAGGTCGCAAGTTCACCGATGGCAGGAAAAGCCCACCGGTGTCCTGAGCGATCCCACACATTGACGGTGCCATCCTAATTCATAAAGAAGCCACAGTGCCTCTGGAGCTCAATGACTTTTCCATGTGTCTGGTATTTTTAGTTCTAAGCACCATCTTCGGCGCTTCTCCGACATGTGTTTGAGGACGGCCCCGTGGCCCCGTATTAAGATAATTATTTTAACTGCTGTTTTGAAACACACCACAGCCCTGGAGCAAGAAGCTTCCTACCCAGTAACCCACACAGTTGGTTAAGCAAAAATTGATCCCTAGTCAATCAAATGAATCTAATAAGTTGTAGATAAATACACGATTTCATCACCTGCTGTACAGCACCCAAAGGGAGGCGAGTGACCTCATTGGAGGTGTTGATTCCCCTGTAATAAATGGAGCAGCAGGCGCTTGTGCTAAGCAATTGGTGCTCTGACAAGGGCTGTTGCTGCAGTAAATGGCAATAGCACAATGTGCAGGAGGGACCCGCGGCCAGGCATGTGAGCATGACTACCCGGAATCTGTCCTAACAGACTCCATCATAAATTAACCTCTATAAATCTCATTGCTTGTTGCTTTACTGACATGCATGCCCTGCCAAAATATTCCCTTCTTGAAAGGGCTGTGTAAGTAGATTAAATGGTTTCTGTCTTTGGGAATGTGGAAACCTTTATTTGTTTTTTTTTTTTTTTTTTTTTAAGCGACTTTTAAATATCCTCAGGTTATGCGTCAAACAGATGTCGGGGTAAATGGTCCTGACCCATTTAGACATTTCTTCGTTTAGATGAAGGTCTGGTTTCTCCAGATCGTGTGTAGCTCGACTCGTTGGGAAAGCACCTGACAAAACTGTGGGACTGGTAAGCCAGGCTTGCCGGCTCGGTGGTGTGACTTTTAACGGCAGGCCTGAGGAAACCAAGATAAATTAAAACCTAATTGGGTCCGTTAACAGTTTTAGCAGCCTGCGCCTATGAGTCCCAGGAGGACACTTGAAAAGATGTTACAGTTCAGCTCCCGTTGCAGGCGCTGCTGTGGAATGAGGCCAGAGCAGTTGTCTCTCCAATCTGTTTCTCAAGCCCGAACTTTTTTTTTTTCTTTTAGGTTCACACAGTGCAGATGTCACAATTACTCTTCACCCAACTACTTCAGAAGAGTCAGAAGGGCCCTGGATGTGGATGCCCCAACATGAAATCTGGAGAGCACTCGTCAGATTGAGAGACTCCTCAGAGACATCTCTGAGGGCGAGGAAGCACACTTCAGGCAGGAAACACAGGACCCTCCATTGCCTTCCAACTTCTTCCTGGCTCCTGGCTTCCTAGCCGTCTTGCCTTTGCTGTTGCTGTTGCTTTTTTTTTTTTTTGAAATAGGGTTTCTCTGTAGCTTTGGAGCCTATCCTGGAACTAGCTCTTGTAGACCAGGCTGGCCTCCAACTCACAGAGATCCGCCTGTCTCTGTAACTCGTTTGTTTTGTAACTTGACAGTGCTTGTCAGAGAGAAAATACTCTCTCAGTGACGACAGAACCAACTTTCCTCAAGTCTTCTCTCACCGTCTTCCTGTTGCCACTATCGTCTTTCTGTCCCCCTCTTTTGGGCACTGGTTTGGAGCAGCTGGAGAAGGTTGCTACTTGGATAAAGCTTTATTTAGGGACTTCGCAATGGACCCCTTTCACATTTGAGGAAGAACTCTAAAGCTGACAGATACTCATTTGTACCAAGGGACTACGAACTCTGAAGGGGCCACTCGTGTTTCTTGCAGTGAGAGGAGGAACCTGTGATGTTACTGACTGGACCAACTTAGATTTACTAATTTAATGGTCGATCTTAAGCGTAGACCATCCATTCAGAGTTAGCTTACAAACCTTGCTTCTGGCAATTCAATGTTACAGGCCCCTGAGACTACTTAGTGGGCCTGTACTAATGGTTTGACTAAATGCCCCTCTTCTGCTGCTTTCCAAACTAAGCAGACAGGCTGATCAGGACCTAGAGGTATTAAAATTTCTAAATTAAAACAACAGATAGATTCACTTACAGAAACGATCCTACAAAATTAAACAGACTTAGACTTAGTTTTCACGAAATAAAGAAAGTCATGTGTGGCTTTGGGAGATCTCTGTTGTTTCTGTTAATTGGTCTGGAGTAATTAGAGATAATCTTTGCCATGATTGGGGAAAAAAAATCTCAAAAAGAGAAAGACGTAAAACGGCCAGTCTCAGTTCTCTTGGTTACCCTGGCTAACTACTCAATTACCAACACCGGGTAGACCTTTAATGCTCATTTTGGGCCCCACGTCTTAAACTGTATAGCAAATTCAGTAAAACTATTGGTCCTTAGGGCTAGCCAATCCTCTTTACAGCAGGATGAGTTCAGGATTTGAGTCATTCGCTTAGACCAGTGGGGAATGTAACAGGCCCAGGCCCAGGCTCACAGAACTTTGCATGATTGACTCCATAATGAAAGCACCATTCAGGCTGTCAAACTCAGCATTGTAGACAGCCCCATCAGCCAAAGCCAAAACAAAGTCCTAATCTGTCCATAGTTCTGGGAAAGTCTCTAAAAGTACTATCCTGCATTTTGTCTTCCATAGTTCTGCTTCTAGCTAACTGCTCTTGTTAACTGGAGTATGTAAAGCCCAGAACACGGTTTTTGTGCTTAAAAGATCATCCTAAGTAAGGCTTGGTGATTCTAAGTAAGAACTGGGATCCCGAACACCCAGTGTAGTCACTGGCCGACTAATCAAGATTTTCTATTGGCTTAAACCCATGTCTGGGCAGTCTCTTCTAGAAGCTAACCCATGACATTTCTGTTTCATTGATTCTCTTACTCACTCAGGAAAACTCCCATCCCTAAGTATCTCTTCTTTCTGCTTACCCTAAACATAGGAAATAAAGTGGGGCTTTGGCTTGAGAGGCTGAAACCATGAGGACTGGTCATAGGACCACCCTCCAATGCCATCTTTGTTGACAACTCAAGCTCTTTTGGTTGGTTAGCTGGATATGCAGCTATATCTATTCTATATTTAATTTATAGAATCAGCTAACATATTTTCCTTAAAAAATATTTGTACAGGCTACTTTTATGTCCACCTGACACAAGCTAGAGTCATCTGAAAGGAGAAAACCCAATTGAGAAAATACCTCCAAAAGATACTCTCAGAGGGGCATTTTCTTAATTGTGACTAATGGAGAGAAACCAGCCCATTGTGGGTAGGGCCATCCCTGGGCTGGTGGTCCTAGGTTCTATAAGAAAACAGGCTGAGTAAGCCGTGAAGAACACATCAGGAAATAGCATTCTTCCTGTGGCTTCTATATCAGCCTCTGCCTCCAGGATCATGCCTTGTTTGAGTATTGTCATGACTTCTTTCAAATAATAAGAGTAAGCTAATTGAGTCCTTTCCTCCCACAGGTTGCTTTGGTTGTGCTTTTTCATTGTAGCAATAGAAACCCTAGCTAAAACAATATTTAGTGAAGTTTCAAATATGAGTAATTTACCTACGTTTGTTGTGCATGGATTCAATAAATATTAACTCAGACATTCCTAAAAATGCCTCTATGTCTCCCTTCTAGAGTCCATTCTTAACAATTGCACTTTAAAAATATAAGAAGAAGAGAGTGTCCAAGTGCAGCAGTGTGTGTAATTCACACACCACTGTTTATTTTGGCTTATGTACACACACCTGTGGTGGAGTGATTCCTGTTGGGTGTTGGAGCAGATATCTCTTTGCATGTCACCAGAGGCTTTCTGAATATGTGGACTCCTGAATCAGCAGCTCCTGAGAAATCATCCATGGAAGCCCAGTAGGCCTGGCTGCTTGGGTTTCTCTCCTTTCACATTTAAGGGAGATTTCTGTCTTCAGTAATGTATAATCTGGCCTTCCAACTCTGGAAGAGAAATGAAACTAGAATTGGCCACCTCAAGTCTCCCCTAGTGTCCTTTTGTGTGTGTGTGTGTGTGCACATGTGTGTGTACAGAAGTTAGACGACAGCCTCTATGCTTTTGTCTTTCACTTTTTTTGTTTGCCATTTTATATGCCAGAGTAGCTCTCCCATGAGCTTCCAAGTATCCTCTTGTCTCTACCCTCTTCTAGCCCCCAGGAGAGGTGGATTACAGATGCACACACTTCATCTGGGCGCCGGGGATCTGAACTCATGTCCTTATGCTTGCACAGCAAGCACTTTAGCAACTGAGCTCTTAAAAATGGGCTATGACCTCCCAGCTTCTCCATAAATACTCTGCAGCAACATTGGAATTGGCGGATGTGCTGAAAAGGACTCCAGAGTGTAGCGGATGATAAGGAGACATGAAAAGGGTAACTGGGCATCAGAAAAGCCTGGCTTGGAAGATAGGATTTGACCACAGGTCTGTCCAGTCTTTCTAGGATTTCAGGAAACAAGAAGGGTCACAATGAGCATTCTCCTTCCAGCCCTCAGCTTACTCCATTTCATACTTGCTGCTCTCCTACCATTGCTAAGGAGGCACCCCTGGGATACCTAGCAGAGCCATCACCAAAGGACAGCTGCTCCCCATGAGAGTTGCTGTCCTGTAGCTGGCTTCTGAGAAAGATTACTCCAGAGGCGGATGGCTCTCTGCTTCAGAATATGTAATGCAGTTTAACTGGGTCTGAATCAGAATAAGATTTAACTAGTCTGAAAGCAAGTCCTGGATCTGAATGGGAGAGTGTTGACATCAAAGGTTGTTGGAGCCTAAATTGTGTTTAAGTTTGTAATGATGATTGTATGTGTGCGCTAGGTATGTATGTGTGTTTCAATGTCCATGTTTATGATGAATATTTTTATGTATCTATGCATATGTGTTTAGTATCTGTGTATATTCAATTGATGTGTGTGCACAGTGTATGCATATTCATGCCTAATATATATGTGTGTGTTTATGCATTGTATGTAGTTTGCATGTACAGTATGAGTGTATGTATGCATGTGGATGCCTGTGTATGGGTTGTGTGGCATATGAATGCTTAATGTGTCTGCATATTTGCATGTGAATGCATGCAGTATGTAGTGGATGGTGTATGGACGTGTGTGCACATACACTGGGAGTAGAAGAGGGTCAGAATCTCAGGGGCTCTTTCCTGTTATTCAGCCCCTCACTAATTTGTCCCTCTACATTGCATTTGGTTGACTTACTGCTAAAATGAGGCACTTTCAATTGATTGTCACATTTTATTGATACTCATAGGAGACCTGTTCTTTCCTGGATGGAGATAGAAGAGGAAGGGAATGCTGGGGTGGGGGTGGAAGAGAGGGGTTGGGAGTAGAGGATGTGGCTGGGATGTAAAATAAAGAGATGACTACACAAATGAAGCAGTTTCTGATGGTCCAGTGTTGTCTCAGTCATGGATGGAGGAGGAAAAGGGTTTAGTAAATGCTGACTGAGCTATCTTGAAGAAAATCTGGACCCAGTGGCCTCCAGGGTCACACAGCTCATCCAGGCTTGACCAGACTCCCAGCTCCTATCCCTAGTTTCATCCCACTCCCTCTCAGGCTGCTTGGGCTGTGGAAATGTCACTCATTCTACTTGAGTCTCAGCTCCTGTGGAGATGGGAATTCCCAGTGTATAACATGGGCTTGCCTATATAGACAATCTTGTAAAGCAGCGAGTTTCTGAAATGTGTTCTTTTCTGAAACACACTCTCCCTACTATTTTCATGGGCACAGCGTGGGTGACAGCTTCAAGCACAATTCACTTCTGGCTGCTCCAGTGCAACCACCTAGAAGCACAGCCCATCCATCCCTGGCTGGTGGGTGGGGCTGTTCACTCTGGTCATAGATGTGTTTCACGCAGAGGGCTCTGCGCGCCGCTCTTGCCCATACCGTGGCTGGTGGTTTGGAGGTTGCTGCTCCAGTTTTTGTGGGGGAGCATAACAAATTTGATGGCGCTAAAAAGAAAGCTTATCACATTTTCCATAGAGTATAAGGGAACAAAGAATTCACTGGAAATGCTAACAAAGTTCTGCACACATGGGCTTGGGCTTGGGAAGATGAGTATTTATTAACTATTTGTTCCTGTGTTTGGGTGCTGATGTAACAGTTCATTGCTTGTAGGCATGGTGATTTCTTAAATTAATAGCTTCCTTTTGCCTTGTTTTGGTGTTCACAGCACAGCCACCTGGTACTGGGCAGAGTGGGCTCCCTAAGAATCAATGCATAGCTCATTTCTCCCTATCTCATACCATGGGCCAGGGTGTTAGCATCCTAGCCTTTTCACTGGAATCTGGCCTTCTCCAGTCACTTTTTCTCGGAGGCTAAAGTCATCTCTCTAAAACAAGAGCACTATTTACTCTTGTTCTTCTTGTCATTGCTGTCTCTGCTGATTTGGAGCTCGGGTTCAAGCAGTTCTCCCATCTCTAGTTTGATTTTCTCTTCTGTGGCTTCCTCTGTGAGCCAGCCAGCCTTTCTAATAGCGCGCCGTCCCTTGGACATGCCACCTTCTGTCTGGACTTTTGCCTGTGGCGCTCTTGTACTTCTTAAGCCATGGCAGATTGTGTGGCTCCCATTTTTATCACCCCCTTTATTCACAGGCTTGTAATGATCTCATTGCCGGCAGTGTAAATTGCCTGTCTCTTGACTTTGATATTGACAAGGCGGTGTGGTCTGAGCAAACTGTATTCATGTGGAGGAATGGTGTTAAGATGAAGCTTGAAGAGTCCCACCTGCAGCCCTCTGCCTTCACAATTCTGTCATCACAAGGAGCTGAATTTATCCTAGGAGGAGGCCGTCCCTTTAACCTTGGGAGAAAAAAGAGCCCATGTGGATAAGATCTAAGCCTCAAACATGACAAGCAGGACATGGCCACCTGGAGCGGTAGTTTATTTTTATTTTGTCATTGATCTGTTTGCTTGTTCATGTATGTATGTATGTATGTATGTATGTATGTATGTATGTACGTGTTTGCGTGTCTCTCAATGTGTATGTGGAAGCCAGGCGTCTATGTAGAGTGTCGTCCTCAGTTTCTCTCCACTTCATCTTTCGAGACAGGATCTCTCAGCCTGGGCTTGTGAGCTCCAGCATGCCACCAGATGAGACTGACAATGTCCTTTTATTTCTTTTTGTGAAGTTTCCTTTGGATGTACGGAAGGGGAAGGACTTCCCTAAATCCATAGGCCTGTTTGCTTCCCACACTCGCCTCTGTAGCCTTGCTGTTGGGCATCTTAGTACAAAAGAGGGAGAGAAGTGTCACTTGGCTCCGTTCTGTCTCTTTGTTCCTTTGAGGGTTGGAATATTTAATAAGTCATTACAATAAGCTAGTGCAAAGCAGGGAGAGGTGTCCTTGCAGTCTATGGAACCTCCCGTCCTGCGGCTGCAGGTGGGAAGGTAGATCTCAGATTGCTGCCTTGTCTACTGGAAGTCATTCATATCTCCCCACAACTCAGCGTTTATGTTCTCATAGATCTCATGAAATGGAGAAATCATAATTTTACTTTAAAGTACAACTAGGTTAGGTTCATTTATTTCTGCTAAAGTCACGATGGTTCATACCCATAATTCCAGCACTCATGAAGAAGGAGAATTTCCAGTCTGAGAGCAACCTGGAATTTATAGTGAGATCCTATTTTTTTTCTTTTAAAATATTCACTCACTCCTTTAATTATATGTGCATTCTCACAAGACCTAAGAGATTTTGTTACCTCAAAAACAAAACAAACAAAAACTGGGGTTGACAAAATGGCTCAGAAAGTAAAGACACTTATGACTAAGCCAGACGACCTGAGTTCTATCCCTGGAAGCCACATGATAGAAGAAGGGAACCAATAACTTAAGCCAGTTGTCCTCTGATCGTCACACGTGTCCTTGCCATGTGTGCACACACAGAAAGCAGTAGATAAATGTTACAAGTGTCAGCCTTGTTTTGTTTGTGTGCCAACAATGTTTAGAAAGTGGCTGCCTGAAAATTGCTTAAAGGTTCTGTCTAGTGCTGAGCTTAAATAAGAACAGGCAGGAGCCATGGCGGATCCAGCTACTATCCATCTCTACTTTCTTTAACTTGGGAGAGGTCCTGAGTACAGTGGAACAGAATGGGATTCCCATCCCATTGTCTTATATTCAAATGTTTCGCGCAGTCACTGTTAAGGGCCAGGTTGTCTTAGCGCATCAGTGAACAGCACAAACAGCTCCAACCAGGTTCCCTGTGGTCAGTAAGTGAATGGGTGCTCCACGGGGTAGACAGCAACTTCAAGAGCAGGATACAGCGGTACTGTCTGTAAAATTTTACATGTATGAATAAGTCAGAATCCACAGAGGAAAAATGTCAGTATTTCTGTGAAATATTGAACAATTAGTTAAAGTTCCCATTTTCAATATTTGAGAAATACTTCTAGTAACTTAAAAATAATCCTTCTGATTAGAGGCAAATAGTTTCAAGCCCTTATTTTTTCTATGTTCAAAAGCAAGTTTCTCTTTTCTATTTGCGCTGCAAGATAGGGAGTTCCTGAGGAAAGGAAAAACCTTGACACTAAATTTTAACCTCTAGTCATAGACGTCTGACTGATGGACAGGGAGCTCTCAAATCCAGATCTTAAGAAAGGATGAATGGTGAGAGCACGGAGTAGATGTAATCCCAGAAAGGGGTTTGCAACATTACTCAAACTCAGACATCATCTAACACTGACAGGAAAGGTGTGTGTGTGTCTGTGTGTGTGTGTGTGTGTGTGTGTGCACCGTAGTACGTGTGTCGAGATCAGAGAACACATGGCAGAGATTGGTTCTTTCCTATTACCCTACAGGTCTTGGGATCTAAGTTGGGTCATCAGGCATGACTGCAAGCACCTTCAGCTGCTGACCTATCTCACCAGCCTCCCTCCATTTTTAAAGCAGATATTATAACACTGAGGTTTTACCATATGAATAGGTATATAACATTTGCTATTATGGAAATTATGGTATGAGGGTCTTATACTCTATTTTAGAAAGTACAGTGTAGCTGAGTGGTTGTGGCTCACACCTTTAATCCCAGCAATTAGAAGGCAGAGACAGCCAGATCTCTGTGAGTTCGAGACCAGCCTGGTCTACAGAGCGAGTTCCAGGACAGGCTCCAAAGCTACAGAGAAACCTTGTCTTGAAAAACCAAAAAAAAAAAAAAATGTAATCTATAGTAAACAGTAAATAATAGTGTCTATACTCTAATCTCTAGAATAATCACCAAATAATATTGTGAAGTGTAACACAAATAGACAGAGTGTCTGAACAAAATGTGCACATACCTACTACTAAATACTAGTCAACCATCAAAAAGGACAAAATTGTTCCATTTGCAGTGATTTGGAGACTGGAATATTGGTATTAATATGGTAAGTGAAAAAAGCCAGGCACAGAAAGGTAAGTAAGTATGGGCAGATCTCACTCATTCCTAGAATGTGAAAATGGTGATCTCAGGGTAGTTGAGAGCAAGGTGGTGGTTGTGGAGGGCTGAGAGGGTCTAAAGCAGGAAGGGGCAGGGAGGGGCGGGGAGGGGTGAAAAGGGGCAGGGAGGGACAGGGAGGGGCAGGAAGGGGCAGGGAGGGGCAGGGAGGAGTTGAATGGTCTATACTCAGTTGCAAACAGAAGCCGGTCTGCCATCACCCAGGTGCTATGCATTTCAAAAACTAGAGTAAAGGATCTAGAGATTTCTAAGACAAAGGAAAGATATGGGGATAAATGTTTGCTTGACCTGATTTAAGCATTATACAATCATGCATGTATTGAAATATAGTGTGATAATATAACCAATTTTATTTTCTGATCATCAATTTAAGGAGTCAATGTAGAAAGAACTAATGAAAGAAGCCGCCAAGGGCATTTCTTCACCCAGCGGCCTCAGGCTAGTGGTTCACCATCTTTCTCAACTGGATATGGCTTCTCTATGAAACGCCAGTGAGCACCGGCTCTGAAATGATTGGATTTAAAAAGAGTTCAGTTATTAATGTTAAATGCTTTAATAGACATTTGACTCTCTTGGAGGATAGAGCCCCTGATGTGCAAGCGTCTGTCTTCCTCCTTGCTGACATTTGGCAGATCTGATAAAGACATCCAGGGCCTGCTGGGATAACTTACTGCCTGCATGTTTGTTTTGGGTTCAGGCCTCACTGACCCATGAAGCATTGTGACTCTCCTGGGAGGATGGGATAATAGCACGCAGACCATCCTGAAGGCTTTCCCTCATTTTTCAGACGTGCTTCAGGTATTTGTGATTAAAAGACTTGCCCTTATTCTCAGCAAGTTGGAAAACAGACTTCTTTCTCATTTTGTAAGAACAAGCTAAGTTTTATGTTGTTTATAACTGGCTTTATCTTTTTTCTTTGTCAATCAAATGACACCTAGAATATCTTGTAAATCCAAAGTTAAATGCTTCAAGCAACCTTAGAGCCCCTTTCCAAAGAGATACTTAGTAGGATGCAGAAAATAAATCAGCAGAATATGTCACAGACTGATGTGTGATAGAAACTTGTACAACGTTTTGAGGTCTTTTATGAAAAGGGTTATGAGAAGAAATCATGAATTATTTTAAAGTTACTCCCCACCCTGCTCAGATGGCATTCAAGTGACAATCTGGATAGACTCATCCCACTGGATAGATTCCAATTTATTGTTTAGAGTCACAGTTTAATTTCTTCTCCATTCTAAAGTGAGCTTCTAAGCAGGATGTCCCTCTGTGCACCTGTTATACCAGCAGTCCCAAGGCTGAGGCAGGAGGATGATGAGTTCTAACTCTGACTAGATTTACACAGCAAGGCCCTATCTCAAAACAAAACGAAGCAACAACAACAAAGAAATGGATTTCTAATAACAGTATTATTTCCGTTTTTAGTCTGCTGGCCGTAAATGTTCTTGCTTGAAGCTGCATTCTATCTATAGACAGGGAAGGGAGTGCTCTGTGTGGTCAGCAAAATGGCTTATGGCATCTGCACTTTTAGCTTCAGATGAGTAAGTCTACTAAGTGCATAGCTAGTGAAAAGAAAAGAAAAACTAGCAAACAGCAGATGATAGCAAAACATCCTCAAATTAGGAGCTTACAACATGCAGCTGGAGAAGCCTGATTCTGCATCATCAAATAGGGGATGGGGGGCTTCCAGATATCCAGCAGAAACTGAGGAGGTTAAGGCAGTCAGCTGTAGTTCCTGCTTAAGCTTGCCCTCCAAAGATGTGCTTCCTATGGCTGAAACTCTGGCTTCCTGTCCCCACTGCCTACATTTTATAACACGGGATAAACAGTCCTAACCTGCTGGAAGTGGTTCACCCTCTGCACATCCTCTAGGATGCTGTGTTTCTAATATCCTTAGCTGCTTGCTGGTGTTCCTTGTCCTTGCTAAAGAACCAGTTAGCCCGCCTGACCCAGGACAGGCCGTTTTAGAGGACATTTGAGTCTAAAGTGGGGAGAAGGCAAAAGGCAACTCTATTTCCAGAGCCAGCATCTCAGCAAGCTCAAATAGCACATGAAGATTAATTGATGAGCATTTCGGGAAAATGCCTTTAGCTTTCACCGAAGGGACCTAGGGAGCCCCAACCCTGTGAGTGGCTACTCTACACGGCAACGCTGCAAGGCTCACAGCTGTGGCCTTACCAGACGGACTTTATTGTGTTGTTTTCATGAATCCTACTGAGCCAAAAATGAACAAAAGCCTCCCAACTCCCTACTATTCAGAAAACCACAGACTTTGCTAAAACGTAGGGCACTTCTTCATCCTGCTTCCTGACAAGGCAAGCAGTCCCCAGGGTGGAGAGGGCTGAGTTATCACATCTTATATAGTTAGAGCGCCTCATGCGGGAGAGCTGAACTGTATGTCTGATACCGGTGTCAGAATTCCCACTGCTTTGCCTTTTGATTATAATTTAGTCGTTTGGTGTTTGGCAATAAGAACATCAGGCAAAGCTGAAATGGACACCCAGGAGGAAATACCTCTCTTTTATAAACCGTGACCTACCGTACCATTGGACTTGCCCACTGTGTCATGTGTGGATGAAGATGCCTGGCAGAAGGACCCACGTGCCAACACTGTCAGGAAATGTAGTCTTTCGGAGAAACACGGGGTGTGGGAGGCTTGTGCTGCTGTTAAATGGAATTTAGGCCAGAGGTTTGCAAAACTTCATCTGTGCTTCTGAAATAGAACCAGATCTGGTGTTAAACAGTGCCAATGCATGAGCAGTTGGAGATTTCTTACTAAAAGTTTGAAGAAGGTCCAAAGGTTTTCCTCAACTTCTAAGAGGATCATGTCCATGTGACAAAACTGCTTCTGCCTTGCTAGCTTGTTCCTCTCTCTCTTTCTCCCTCTCCCCCACCTCTCTGTGTTTCCTTTAACTGGGGATGGAACCCAGGGTTTTGCCAAATGCTAACCAAGTACTCTACCAATTAAGCCACACCCCCAAGGGAGTAACTGGGAGAACAAACTGCTGAGCTGTCTCTGAGAGCAGACAAGAGTAGTTTACCAGGAAAGCAAACAGATTTTATAGTCAGTGGTGTGGGGGTCTCTGAGCTGATGGAGGCTGTTCTGATTAACCAGGAACAAGATACTCTTGCTGAAGGTACTTGACCTTTGTAGGTGTATAAGTGAGGCAGTGACTTTCTTGGCAAGAAGGAACCCACCCTGTGATATTCCCAAGGAATAGAATACTGAGTTATGGTTTCTGTTTATCAAATAGCAACCCTTCTGTTTACCACGTCAGAGTCTTTCTGTTAGGACACCATCACCAGTACTGCCAGTTTTGGGGCCTGTTTGGACCTAAGAACTTCAATTTTTGCATGGGCATAGTAAGTATTTGAATCATTTTGTGCAGAAGTAATAAAGAATTCAAGAGATACCATGTACAAAGTAAAACACAATTTGATAACAGTAGAACACAATTTGTTGTGTATCAAGTATTTGGGGAATATTGGCCAGTTGTCATAATTTAATGACTTATCTGTCCTCCAGTGAATCTTTCCTCAGTCCCTGGCCCATTCCTTTGAACTTGCCAGGACTGACAGATAAACTATCTCCTGTCCTTGTTACCTATCTGAAGTCTAGTGTTATACAATCGGTGATAACTGAACAGTTATTAATATATCATTTTTTTAAAAAAACATTGATTTCTTTGTGGTGAGAAAGAATTTTTTCTTCCTTAAGACATGAAATATTGCTAACTACTGTGAACTCAATAATCAGAATGAATTCTTTGTTTCTTCCTTTAACTCTACGACTTGGACTAATCTCTCCTCCTTCTCCTCATCCCTGGTACCTGTTGTTCTAGCCACTACTTCTGTGAAATCATCTTCAGATTCTACTTGAATGAGATTGTGTAGTATTTGTCTCTCAATGCTGCCTTATTTCATTTGACACCGTGTCCTCTGGCTCATCTGTGCTATTGCGCAGGATAGGATTCCATCCTTTTTAATGGCTGAGTGATTATTCCTCTCCCCTGTCCCATTTCTTAAAAACCCACACGTTTAATATTTTTATTTGTCCCCCATTGGCTGATATTATATCTGGCAATTGCAAAGAGAGCTGTAATAAGCATGGGGTTGCTGATTTCATTTCCTTTGGGTATAAGCCCAGTGGTAGGTTTTTTTGTGTCACATGGTAATTCTGCTTTTAGTTTCGGAAGTTCCTTTGTACTGTTTCCCACAATGGCCGGGCTCACTTATAGTTCCGTCAACAGTGTACTTATTTTTCTCTTATCTTTATGTCCTCACTGACACTTGTTCTCTTTCATCTTATGATACTAGCTGTTGTAACTAGAGTAAGCTGATTTCTCATTGTGGCTGCGATTTGCATTTCTCTAATGACATCATGTTGAATAGCCTTCATTTACGTTTTGGCTATTTTGTTTTCTGAGAAGCATCTACTAGTATTTTTGCCTATTTTAAAATCAGATTTCAGCAACTATTTCTTGAGGGTCCCAAAACAAGACTTTTATGTTTATCTTTCTGCAACCTTTTTTTGAAAAGCCCACAGATCTGTGCTCTCTGGTGTGTCTTGTCTTTCCCTCTGAGAGCCTCTCTTTGCCTTAATTCTCACACTTAAGCTTACATTAAAATTTATTAAATCCCAACTGTGCTTCACAAAAAACAAAAATATAATAAAGCCAGATGATTTTGATTAATATCAATAAAACATTAATATTTCAATGATATTATTAAAATCAATCTTAATAATAACATCTGTCTCATTATTATATACATTAATAATAATTTGATAAAGTATTGTTATTTTTGTTAAAGAATTATGTGAATTCTGTATTTATGTATTATAATGAATGTCAAATACAATTTGCCAATATTTTCCCATTCTTAGTTTGTCTATTCACTTTGTCAATTTTTTCATGACTAAATTTATATGCTTAATTTGTTCCTATTTATCTAAATTGCTTGTCTGTTGTCTGTGCTTTTGAGCACTTGGCCATTTTGAGATTCACCTTTATCTAGGATGGTTCACAGTATCTGCAGGCATCTGTCTCCTCAGCTGTAAAACGATGCCAAGGTAGGACATGATCTTGAAGGTGTTCTTGATCAATGCCATTTTTTGCTTAAGGTCCAAGGTTAGCATAATACAAGCAACTATGTGGGTGCAGTGTGACCTAGGATCCTTCCTTGTTAGAGTCGTAGGCTGTAAAGTCTTTGTTCCAGTCTGATACCAAATGATGGCTTGACTTTCACTTCAATAAAACATCCATATGAATGCATATGTATTTTGTTGAGAATTTCATATAATATAATTTGATCATATTTACCCCCTTCTCCTCCCTCAAACTCCTCCACGATCCACCTTCCAACTCCCCACCATACCCAACTTCAGGCACTTTTAAGAGAGATAACCCACTGGGTCCACTTTGTACTGCCCATAACTTATAGGTATAAAGCCATCCCCTGCTGTGCGTTCAACCTACCAGTGGCTACAACCTTAAAGACTTTCCTACCACAGAAGTCATCAGCTGTCATCAACTCCTCAATTAGGGGTGGGGGGCTCACGAGTCTTTCCCTCTTCTGTTATAGAACGTCGACTGACTCGATTTCTGCAGGCAGCCACAGGCGCTGAGTTTAAGAGGACAGTAGTACTCTTCTATCCCAACGATGCTGTGTCACTCAAGTCCTCCTGCCTATGATTCTTAGTCTTTCCGCATCCTTCTCTGCAGTGGCCCCCGAGCATTGGTGGGGATGGGGTAGGATATAAACGTCTCGTTTATGGCTGAGCATTCTGACGACACCTGACACCTAGACTCTGCATTTTGACCAGTTGTCTGGTTCTGTGTTAATCACTATCTTCTGCACAAAGAAATGTCTCTGGTAAGGTCAGAGAGTTTTACTAATCTATGTGTAGAGAGATATGAATTTAGAAGACATTTTGATGCTTTGCTTATTCAGCAAAATAGCAGTAGTAAGTTGACTCTTGGAGTCTGTGAGATCCTATTTTTTTTTTTTTTTTTTTTTTAGCAAAAGTACCAGGTATATGTTCCCTGTGGTGGAGCTGGCCTTATATCTATTAGAAAGTGACTGGTTATTCCTATAACATTTGTGCTACTGTTATACCCATAGTTTTACAACCCACACCAGTCATTATTATGGTTCACAGGGTTCACAGTTGGGTAAGACTTTGTTGACTCTCTTCCTCCACCCACACAACCCTCTGCATAGATCCTTCTAATACTATGAAAGATACCCAGCAGAGAGGAAACTTACTGGCCAACACCAACTCGATTTCTACATATCCTGTGGCCAAAGCGCGTAATGTTTTCAGCAATAGGATCTTGCCCTCAAGTTCTCCTGAGCAACAAAGAGCAATGGCTTGTATTGTTTGTGAGGGTTGTCTTCAGGGGTCCTCTGGGCAACAACATGGGAAGTATCCCATACTTCCTGGCACTGGGTTTTTTAGTTGTTTAGTTGGAAACTT
This sequence comes from Alexandromys fortis, assembly GCF_014885135.2. NCBI lineage: Eukaryota > Metazoa > Chordata > Mammalia > Rodentia > Cricetidae > Alexandromys > Alexandromys fortis. Next base: position 4,591,182 of record NW_026067989.1, read on the forward strand.
ATGGTTTCTAGGAGGAGCATCTATCCCATGAGTATCCCATCTTATTTACAATCTTATAAAATAGTAGGTTTCCATTTGACTTTTTTCAAACATCCTTAATGCTATTATCCTCCCCGACCTCCCCTCCGTCGTTTCCTCTCATCCCTCCTCTCACATACACCCCCCTCTTCCCATCACCTGTGAATGGTGTAGACAGGTTTGGCTGGGAACTGATGATTCTCTTGCTTCTACCTCTTCAGCATCCCTTACAGGTTGTGCTATCACAGCTGGCTCCATTAATTTCTTTGGGCATGCTGCAGCCCTGTACTCTCTGATAGTGCAAGAGTTGTACATGTTTATTTACATTCCAAATCTAAGAATCCTTCACAATAAAAAGTACATATATTTACATTGAACGGCAATCTGACATATCTGACACTAAGTGCCTCATAAAACCTGAAATCTTTCAAATAGACAGGATTGATTGTAGATGGCTAAATTGCTAGAAATGACCTTCACTCTGGACCATGGCTCTGAACAGATATAACACTTTGAGGCATGTATCCTGGGTGCATCTTCTGAAGTGTGAATTTCCTGATGGGTTTTGTTTGCTGCATGTGATGTGCCCTGTACTCCCTGCTGATTCAGATTTCCCATACACCAAGTTCCATTTGGCGCAGTCCTCAGCTGCAAGCTTCCATATTCACTCTGAAGATTCCACCTTTCCCTTTATCTTCTTCTAGTTGCAGCTCTTGTGTGGGAGAATTGTTTGTATTTTGTCAATCATTTTTTTAAATAAACACTGGTTGGCCAGGCAGGAAGTATAGGCGGGTCAACTAGACAGGAAGTAGAGGCGTGGTGATGAGAACAGGAAAATTTTAAGAAGGAGAAAGCCCATTCCTCCCAGTCCTGCCCAGACCACAAAAGAAGCAGGATTGTGACCTGTCTACTTAAAAAGGAACTGAGCCATGTGGCTAACATAGATAAAAATAATGGGTTAATATAAGCTACAAGAGCTAATAAGAAGCCTGAGCTAATGGGTCCAATCAGTTCATAATCTTATGGAGACCTCTGTCTTATTTTCTTTGGGGCTTACTGGCTGTGGGAACAGGGCAGGACATAGACCCCAAGAAGCAGGCCCTCATGCTACACAGCTCCCCATGCTAAGTGCCTCTGTAAGTCACTCATTTGCACACATGGACTTCTATCATCTTCAGACACCGTGGCTGGTTCCTGCCTACAGTGCTCCCATGTTAATATGTAATACACAGCCAGAGAGGATTTCTCTTCATTTCTGCCACTTTGGCTTCTGTACCCCAAATGAAGGCTGCAGAAGAACCAGGTGTCTAGCAGATAGGTGTCCAAGAGGATGGTGTTATGGATGACCACTGTGATACTAAGATCGATGGCATCTCCAGTCCTGTGACATTTAAAGAGCAAATGAAAGGAAGCTGGCAACTTCAGAGTGACATTAACACATGGGGCTGACAGACAGTGTTTCTAGCTTTCCCATGCCCTTTGTGAGGAGAAAACAACAAGATAAATTAATAATAAATAACAAACAACAGAGGGAAAAGAAATAACAAGTCACCCTCCCAGATCCTTCCAGTTAACTTCTGGGTTGCAAAACAAACAAAGAGAAAAAGAATTCCAATACCACACACTGACAGAAATTTGACAAATAAGATTAAAGTTAACCTAAAGCAGCTGAGCCTTCTGGGTTTATAGGGGATTAATAATGTATTGATATTTACTTCTTTTGTTCCCCAGCATGAAGGATATCTGGGGATGGAAGTGGCACATTGTCTACTGTCAAACCCAGTCTTCATGGCTTTTTACACTCGCAGTCACTGCTATAGAAGCAGCAGGTAAAATATATCTTACGATCACACAAAAAGAGGAAACTATGAACACCAAGCAAATGTCACTTTTAAAGAGTAAATAGCGGGACGTTGTGTCGTAGTGTCAGCGTACGAACATTTATTCCTTGAGGACAAAAGTCCTGCTTTTGTTCTTGCTCATGTAAAGTCCTGCAATCCTCTCAAAATATTTCCTTTAAAATATAAGTCGTAAAGTGTATTTCTTGGAGATGAAAGTAACCGATTCACAAAAACTTTACAAACATGCCAGTGTCAACAATAAAGGGGTAACCATATGCGTATCTCTCTGACCAGCCATTATAACCATCACGTATGATCCCATTGGACTGTGATTGCTGTCACATTTGTCAATGTATATGTAACGTAACTATAAGAGTAAATGGCTTCTTGGCTAGAAAACCAGTATGTATTCCCCAAACATGCACTATTTACTCATCCCTTCTGCATGTTTGGCTCACGAGAAGACATCATCAGAGCAGGGATATTATTGCTTGTTCCATACAACTGAATTTGTGTGATAAATTCTGAAGTGTTTGCCCTTAACTTCCATTGCCCACATACTTTGCTCCACTTGTTGAGGGAGCTGGCCCTTAACACACCAGCGGGCTTTCCCACAGCCCCTGTCCTTTGCATGGATGGGCTGGAAGAACTGGTTTTTTATCATTTTTCTTACAAAGCAATTATCACAGGTTGATTACCTCCACGGAATCACCAGTACTATTCAGAGTAAAACTTCTTGTCTCCAACACACACAACATCTTTTTCCCGACAAGCAGGGCAGCCTGGGTGGTTGGGATGTCACAGACTCAACACTGGTTTTGGAAAGATCAAGGTAATTGGCCCTTCCTGTTGGCAGTGGTCAGGGGTGTTTGCTGATGTCTTATAAACAGCTTTCATAACATTTTCCTTTATGTACTTTCAAGGACATCCATTTATCACTCATCTGCATGAATTTCAAAAAGAGATGTGCAATCCCAAAGCAGCCTTGTCACTTTAGTAAAGTGTCGCTATGGTGTAGCCAGGCCTGCCCTTTTGGATGCTCATGTCGGGAAAAGCAAGGGGATGCCCCCACTGCAGTGGTACTGCCAGGAGGTCTGGGCTGTGGTGTTCTCTGGCTGGCAAGACAAATGGGGAGGAGCGTCACAGTTGTTAAATCATCATTCGCGAAAACAACAACAAAAATCGAGTTCTTTTCTAAAAATGGAAAAGGCCAAGTGAAGTCCCACAAATGGTTTTGATACTAGTTAGAAAACACTAGAGGAATTCTTTACAAAACCGAAAATCATGATCTTCATAAATCTCCAGGCGAGGTCTTCAGGTACCATGACAAATGGGACCGAGGATTTAAGGGGCACATTGCGTATGAAGGATAAATGTCATTTGGACAAGGAAGATTATTTTGGATCATGGTGGCTTAAAAATGACATGGGACAAAATTGCTTTCAACAGTGTTCTTTATCCAAGTCATGTCCTAATTCCATGTTTGCTGACTGTGCCAATATGCTCAGGCATCCCATTACTGGTTGAGAATTTGCGATTCTGGGGCTTCTCTTGAGTGATAGACTAAGTGTTTTTGTAATTTGCAAATTTTCACGAGTCAGAGAGTGTTCTCATTGCATATCACCGGCCTCCAGCTCACTCATGTTGCTCTCTAGGTAAGTTTGGTAGGATCCAAACTAGTCTGGATTCATCTTAATGAAGACTTAGATGTTAACACACTTGATGTTGTAACTGGATTGCTATGGGTATTTCTAAAGTTATCTATTTGGGCAATGAGAGCTGTCTGAGCTCAGCTATGGGGGAAGGTGAGGCATAAGGAATGCTAGAATCCTGGATTTCGAGACCAGCCTGATGAACACGAAAGAGACAGGCCCCCAAAAGACAGGCCTAAAGGCATTTTTTCTCTTAGTAGACTCCTTTGCTGTGAACCTGAGGCAGCCAGTTCCTATGTGGTAGCAGTCTGCAGATGGTGGCCTGAATGACTGTGTGCAACTTGCCACCTAGAATAGTTGGGAGAGGTGCTGGGGAAACCTGGGGGCAGGGCATTACTACCTACTGTGGGTTACTTAAACATTAGATATTTAAATGCCAAAAGGGATGTAAATTGTGGACTATAAGTCCAGTGGCTTCCACAGGTTTCTTAGAACTCACTCGGTATGACAGAGAGGTGGTAACCTGAAAAACAAACGCCTTTACAGTGTAAAGGAATGAGCACTTACTCAATTCTAGGTAAGTCTGATTTTTAAGAAAATAATCCAAATAGGCAAAGAAAAAATTTGCCCTGATATTCTTCTGACATGGAAACTCCTAATTGTACACATATTACTAGTAACCAACTAACTTAAATTTTGAAGAAATTCTGGCACCACCTCTAACAAAAGCCAGACTGTTGGGGTGGACTGTTGGAAAATGGTATCTGTGGACATGGAATCGCTGTTGTACACATAAAGTCAGTAGCCATGAATTCAGAAGAGTTAAAAGTTCAAACACACATCAGAGAAGAGCTACTTAGGCCTTGTGTAACTGAGGCACTGTTGGCGGGTGATGTCTGCTGGAAGAGGAAGAGTCACTTTTCTTTGGGGTGATGGCCTTTGATTGGTTGCCCATGTCCCAGTGATGGCTCCACACCCATGTGCAGACAGGCATCACTAATTGGATTCAGTAGGTTTTTTTTTTTAAATAGAAATAAAAAGAAGAGACATGAAGTTGGAAGGGAGATGTGTCAGGGGAGTTGACAGGGAGAGTTGAGGGTATAAATGATCAAGATCTGTTATGCATATTATGAAATTTTCAAAAGTAAAATAAAAATATTATTTAAAACAGTGTTTTAAGGGCTGGAGATGGCTCAGCAGTTAAAAGCACTTCTGCTCTTACAGAAGACCTGGGTTCAGATCTTCTGAACCCAGGCATATGCCAATTCATAATTGTCTGGAACTCCATTTACAGGAGAACTGAGGGCCCTTGATGGTCTCCATTGGCACCAGGTATAACATGGCAAATATACATACATGCAGGCAGAATACTCACACGTGAAAACAAAGTAGGGTTTTGATAGCTTGGCACCTGAGGAACATTTTCAGTTTGCCTCTTATAGAGGTAGATTCTCTTTCTCTTATGTTTGCTTTTTGAGACAGGGCTGGAACTTGCCATCCTCCTGCCCCAGCCTTCCAAGTGCTGGGATTACAGATGTGCCATGTGATAATTACCTTAGTTGATCACTTTTGAAGGAATTTAAAAATGACAATAGTGGAGATCCCTGCCAGAGATCAAAACAGTCATTTCTTTATTATTGATTTTTATTGAGATCTACATTTTTCTCTGCTCCCCCTCCCTGCCTCACCTCCCTTCAGCCTTCTCGCAAGGTTCCAATGTTCCTAATTTACTCAGAAGATCTTGTCTTTTTCTACTTCCCATGTAGATAAGATCCATGTATGTCTCTCTTAGGGTCCTCATTGTTGTCTAGGTTCTCTGGGATAGTGATTTGTAGGCTGGTTTTCTTTGTTTTATGTTTAAAAACCATTTATGAGTAAGTACATATGATAACTGTCTTTCTGGCTCTGGGTTACCTCACTCAATATGATGTTTTCTAGCTCCATTTGCCTACAAAATTCAAGATGTCATTTTTTCCTACTATGTAGTATTCCATTGTGTAAATGGACCACAGTTTCCTTATCCATTCTTCAGTCAAGGGGCATTTTGGCTGTTTACAGATTCTGACTATGACAAACAATGCTGCTATGAACATAGTTGAGCACATGTCCTTGTGGAACGATTGAGCATCCTTTGAATATATACCTAGACGTGGTATTGCTGAGTCTTGAGGAAGGTTGTTTCCTAATTTTCTGAGAAATCACCATACTGATATTCAAAGAGGCTGTACCAGCTTGCACTCCTACCAGCAATGCATGAGTTTTGCCTTTTCACCACAACCTCTCCAGCATAAGTTATCATCAGGGTTTTTGATCTTGGCCATTCATACAGGTGTAAGATAGAATCTCAGAGTTGTTTTGATTTGCATTTCTCTGGTGACTAAAGATGTTGAACATTTCCTTAAATATCTTTCAGCTAGTTTAGATTCCTCTTTTGAGAGTTCTTTGTTTAGGTCTATACTCCATTTTTTTAAAATTTTTTTATTCTTTTGACGATCAATTTCTTGAGTTCTTTGTATATTTTGGAGATCAGACCTCTGTCCAATTTGGGATGGTGAAGATCTTTTCCCATTCTGTAGGTTGTCATTTTGTCTTGTTGACCGTGCCCTTTGCTTAACAGAAACAAAGCAGTCATTTCTCCAGCTGGGCTCTGAAATCGCGTGATGTGATGACTGAGTCATGCTAGAGGTGACACACTCTGTGCCCTGACACTCCAGGAACTCTTCCTGTTGTCATAGTAACCACTGTTTTATTCTTGGAGAATCATACCCTACATTACCGGAGCATGTGGCAAAGGCAGATGGTGATAATAACCACTAATAACTTATTGAGCACTTACGAGTGCCGGGTTCTGGCTTGAGCATTCCGTGTCTTAACTCATTTCCCTCCATACAGGACTTTACATAGTAGGACTTTTTAGTTTGTTGCTGAGTAAATCCATCATGTAGAGGCTGGTTGACTTGTTCATGCTGCCTGTAACTAAGACATGACGACATCTGGCTTTGAACACACATCCTCCCCTCGAAGGCCTCACTCCCAGTCTCTGCCCCATCCTGCCACAAGCCCCTGCAGATCAGCTGATTCTATAGCTGATGAGGAGAGAAACTGAAAATATGATTTTGTTGGCCAGGAGTCACTGAGGTTCTCCTGGCAACACGAACCCGCTGATGTCACCACTGGCTCCCCATTTAATATCAGAAAGAACATCCCACTTGAAGACATATTCTCAACGGGCAATTTGCCCAGAAAATAGGGAATGTATTTCTGGATCTGGGAGTTGGAATGGGGAGAAAAACTGCTTTGCTTTGGAAGGTGAGAGGCTCAGGGAACTTGTCCAGAGTCTCGCGAAACCCAACACCTCCTAACTCTGTGGTGTGTGTGGCATCCTTGGGAGGGATGCAGGGCCAAGAAGGGAAGGCAGGGGCCCTCCTCATAGTTTCTTTACTTTACCTCTTTCCTGTGAAGAGTGGCCTAGCCATAGGCATCTGGATGCAGAGTAGTTTGAAGGATCGAGGAAGCATGTAGTTGAAAGGTTAGCTCAAGTCCCAGAGGAAAGTGGTTCTGGCCTAAAATAGTAAAAGAACCGCCTTCAACTGTGCTGACCTCCAACGCACCTGCACATTGTTGCCAGCAAAATCTAAAGACTAGTTTTAAAAGGGAAGGAAATACAATCTTCTCAGTGTCGGCGCATAGTTCACAGCACACACTGGTGAGAATTGCTCCTTTCCAGGAAACGATTAACAAGCAAGGTCATGGTTATCCTTCAGTAACCCTCCCTTCCAAGCTCCTAAACACAGGGGTTTCATATCCCACCACCGTCTCATTTTCCAACTTGCTTCTTGCCTTTGCCTGGCTCTAGCATTATTTCCCAGCAGGCTCCTGGCCACTAGACATAGGAGGGCCCTTCCTCCTCCCTCTTCTTTCACTGACCTCAGGCAGAATGTTTGCTTTGGAACACACAATATAAAGAAGAATTTATTTAAAATTTCCAGAAAATTCATGTCTCCCAGATTTGTGTGAAGTAAGAAGTTCCAAGTGTGCTGATGACCATTTCAAAGCTAAGCCCAGTCTCAGCATTACCACTGAGTCCAGCACCTCTGATAATGCCTCCGGGCACTGGGGCACATAGTTCAACCCTACCGGAGCTTACAGGATTTTGATGTATTTCCCTTTCGCAGAACACATGGTGTTCTCTAAGAATCATTGCTTCCATACACCAAGGGGGAAAAAAAAGCCAAAGGAAATACAACCCAAATCCATGTTTCAAAGCCTTGCTGGGGAACTCGTTGGCTGATTGGTTTGTATGAATTCTCACTATACAATCTCTTCAGATGTGAGCATTTTCAGGCTTCAAATAATTTACTCAATGTTCCACAGAGGTCACACCTGTCATAAATTCATTACCATTAGCATACAAGGCAGCTGTATGAACTTACGCAATTCTAGAATATTCTGACGCCTATATCTATGGAGTTCAACTAGACACACAGGAAAACCATGATCATTTGGCTACAGCCTTACTTAACAAAGATGGTTACTTGCCTTAATAATCATTTTAAGTCTATTTTTATTCTAGTTACACTGATGTTTGCCAGTGATTTGGGGCTGCTAATCAGAACCAGGCTCACTGTCTGGAAGCACAGGCCCAGCAGATTACATAACTGAATCCCTTCAAGTGCTGGATGGCAACTGAGAAGGAGAAGGTGGAGAGAGTGAGGCTGAGAATATGATGGGAAGGAGAAACCTTCACATGTCTGCAATGCCCTAAGCAGTAAGATAAGAGGATGCCCAATTCCCCAAAACTGGAGTTCCATGGCCTTGGATGCAGAACAATTATCAGGAACTCAGGGCTCCATCTCGGAGTATTTGGTGATGAAGTCCAGTGACCTCTGAAGGAATGTGCATCTTGTGAGGGTCAGAACTCAGTCCAACTTCATAGATTTGAAGTTTGTGAATCAAATTAAAACCTTGCCCAGTGCCAATTTCGGGTTGATCTGTGTGTTTCAGAAATTCCCGAGCAAAGGACGCTGGTTTCTGGGAAAAACAACAGCAGAAGATCTGATAACGGGGGACCACCAGGATTCTTGAATTTTCAGAAGGGACTATTTCTCCCCATCTGCTCCTCCACTTTCTCTCCATGCTCCCCAAATGTGTACCAGATGTTAGCCCCAGTGTGCAAGATCTGTGCTTGCTTGGCGATTTTGCTCATTTATCTCTATCTTCCACGTGGAAATGTACTTGGAGACCTAGGGACCAGGTGAAACAGCCCATCTCAAAGAGCTATATCAGGAAGATGCCCATGTTATGAGAAGCAACATCCTGAAGACTGAATTCCCTCCTCTCCTTACTTCCCTCTTTGGTTCTGAAAGAACAACAATGTCAGAATTAAAGGGGGTCAGGGACGGTGATCTTGGTAGGTATTATACAAACAAACATGTCTCCCCTATTGAGTGGCATGTAACACACCCAGAGAGCCCAAGTTCCTAGGAGACATGGGCATGCGGGATCTGGAGAATGGGTAATTGGGGACAGTGCAGAACATCAAGATGGAATTCACCTCACTGATGTGGGATTCCCCTCTGTATGCTGTGATTACCATTGGTTAATAAAGAACTGCTTTGCGCCTCTAACAGAGCAGGGAAGAACAAAGATAGGTGGGGGAAAATATACTGAATGCTGGGAGAAAGGAGGTGGAGTCAGAGAGAAGCCATATAGCCCTGCTGGAGACAGATGTCAGAACCTTGCTGGTAGGCCACAAACCTCGTGGTAAAATATAAAATAATGAAGATGGGTTAATTCTAGATGTAAGAGCTAGCTAGCAATACGCTTAAGCTATTAGCCAAATAGTATTGCAAATAATATGGTTTCTGTGTGATTATTTCAGGTCTGAGTTGCCAAAAGGCCGGGAAACAAATAAGCAGCCTCTCCTTACAACACTTCACTTATGAGACAACAGAGAAATAGAGAACAGAAGAGAGGTTACCAGAAACTGGGTTGGGTTGGAGGTAAGTACAAAGTCACAAATAGGCAGAAGGAATGAGTTTGGGTGTTCAGTAGCATAGAAAAGTGTATATAGTCAACGAGGGCACCTTTTATTTCAAAATAGCTAGAAGAGGAAGATTTTGAATGTTTTCACCACAAAGAAATAATGAATATTTGAGGTGATATCTATGTTAATTAACCTAATTTAGTTATTCCACAATGCATATATGGATTAACACATTAATTTGTGCCATATAAATACATAGAAGTATTATGAATCAATAAAAAAGTGAAAATTTTGATAAGAATGCCTATATACACTTTAACCTAAGCACTTTCCAGGTAAAAAAAGAAAGAGCATTTTAAGTTACAGTACAGTCTGAGCTACATACAGACATACATACAAGGATAGTCTGAGCTATATGGTGACCAATGGCTGGGGTTGTATACACTACAAATCAAAGGCAGGATGTAGACCCTGTAGGTCAAGACTGAGGATGGAGACTCTGCAGCCCAAGGCTGATGATGTTGATTCTGTACTGATGGTTGAGAATGTAGCTCAGTGGTGGGCACCTACCTAGTATGGATAAAATTCTTATGTCTATATCCCACACCAAAAAACATGTTTTTAATTAATGAGATAAGGAATCACTGAAATTTAACAAGTAATTGGAAACTAGGCAGGGAGTATGTGCCCCACACACAATGTTTACAAGCAGTCAATAAAACTGCCGAGTTTCCAATAAAAGAGATAATTTTCTACATTGGCAAGGAGGGCTTCTTTTTTTTTTAAATTTTTTATGGTTTATTTAGCTTTATTTTATGTGCATTGGTGTGAAGGTGTCAGATCCCCTAGAACTGGATTTTTAGACAGTTGTGAGCTGCCATGTGGGCACTGGGATTTGAACCCGGGTCCTCGGGAAGAGCAGTCAGTGCTCTTAACTGCTGAGCCATCTCTCCAGCCCCCCAAGGGGGGCTTCTTAATGACAAACCAGAAACTGTGGTTCTGAATGTGACAGAAAGCCAGTAAAGTATCAACGATGAGACTTAGTTATTACTGTGGATATACCAGAGATATTTACCTGCATTATTAGATGTGAACTCATGAATTGCAATGTTTTTCACCATTAGAATTTCCTTGCTTTTAACCTGATAGAACATATCAACTGACTTTTAATCGGTTACTGTTTATGTTCACAGAAAGCAATGCTAAGTGGGTGAACCTTTTCCAGTCATTGTTGTTCTTCAATAAGCTACTAAAGTTAGTTTCAATTTTGAGAGACATACCTCTACTAAGGCCACACAAAATTTTAACATAATCCATGTGCTACCACCACATATGACATAATTCAAGTGATACCACCATATACAACAGACAAGAAATTATTACAAATTTTAATTTTAATGTATAAATTGTTGTCACATTCGAAATCTGTCACTCCTTTTAGAGCACTACCTGAATTAATAGAGCAGGGACTAGAAACAAGATTAGCGGTAGGGTATGTGTTTTAGTATTCACAGAGCTCTTGGTTCGCTCCCTGGTGCCAAATCAAAGCCAAACACATCCATGCTTTTGAGTTTTGTAGTCCCTGTAATCTTTTGAATTTTCAGTGTTAACATATTATAAAAGAACTCCACATCCATCTTCTATTAAGTTTAAACCATTTCTTTCATTTTCTTTTTCTCATGGGTGTGTGTGCACACAAGGTGTTTGCTCATGTGCATGCAAGCACATGTGTGTGTGTGTGTGTGTGTGTGTGCCTATACATGTGGATCCGCAGGACTATACTGAGGATCTTTCTTGAGAACTATTACACTTTGTTCTTTTTATTTTGGAGCAGCTCTCTCAATCAAACCCAGGGTTTGCTGTACAGCTAATGTGCCTTGCCTGCTTAGTCTGGGAATCACTCCACCTTCCTTCCAAGGCTAGACTTACAGTAAATCAGCATGTATACCTGGCATTGATGTAAATGAGTTGTGGGCATCTGAACTCCAGTCCTCTAGCTTTAGCGACTGTGCCATTCAGCCCCGCCCCCTCACACCCAGTTCCATAATAGCGTCCATGAACTATTCTCTGTAGAACGTTAATTTAGGTTTATTTGTACTCCAGTGTTCCCCTTCAGAGTTGGAAAACTTCTGTTTTCTTATTGTAATTTGCTTATTCTTTTCCTTTTCCCTGAGAGGTTGCTTTCTTCTACAGTTCACACACACTTTTAAATTAGGAAGAAAGCCCACATTTTTATCTATAATTTTAAAAGTCCCTTTAGAAATAAAATGGCCCCAATTGGATCAGTTTTCAGAAACTGTTGTTAGTACAGTAGCAACCCCAGCTCCTGCCAAATGACTTTGGCTGGTGCAAACTCAGATCTACTTTTTCTTCCAAAGGCCATACTTTCCCCTTCATGGATCGTCTTCCCTGGGCACTCAACTCTTCTGGTGCATTTGTGTCTTGTTTGAATTAAGTTTGATTTCTTTATCAGCATTCTGGCAGCATGTGTCATGTGACCGAGAGAACTCCTAAAGTCAAAAATGATAGTGTTTGATCAAGATGTTCCATTCTGGGGCAAGTCCAGAAAATGTCATATACAATTTTGAGTCATCCCAAGGACTGTCATTGCTATTGGCCCAGCTGGGGCCACGTCTCATTGTAACAAATTTAAAACATGTGCCCAGCATGGCACAAAGAATGCTTCTGGTTTTCAGCCAAATTTACAGTCTTACATCTTTTTCTTTACTAACCATGTCAGCACCATTATCATAGATTTACCCTATCCGAACCTTCAAATTGTTTAAATAAAGCTGACATTTAGAATTTAATTTTGTAAAATTCAGTCAAGTTCTTCGAAAACTTTTAAATGAAATGTAACTAGTCGTGATTCTAGCCTTGAATACATGCCTAGTTAGCAGTTTTTTTTTTTTTTTAATGTACAGCTTTTAAGATCTTGACCTTTTTTAACATTGTAAAAATCTCCTTGGCCACTATAGGCAGGAAGTCTGTGTTAATTCTCCTACACCTCTGGAACCAGTGATTGGAACCAAAGGAAACAAGGGAAAGGATCTTTGAGTCCGAAAAAGGATTCTACAGCTCCATTAACTGATTGTTTCTCCCGCCAAGAGTTCAGTTACTCTTATTCTATCCACTCGTGAGCTGTCTGTGTAACTCTAGCATCTCCAGGATCCCCGAACCTTCTTGGCCTTTGGGTGAAACACCCTCTTGTTTCCTGTGCTTTGGGAAAGTGACATAAAATCATCTGTGCTCCCTGGCTCCAGTCCGATTGCCAGACTTGTGCTCGGGCCAGCTGGATAGGCCGATGATCCCTGGGTTTCCTTGTCTTAAATTTTATCCCCAAATGGTGACCTTCAAGGAAGAGGTCAACCTCTTCCTGTAGGCCATGTGTTGGAAACTCATGGTGAAGTTTTGATGTTCTTGTTGCATTTACAAGTCCCAGGGACTTCATAAACACATGCAAAAAAAATCAGAAAAGCAGTTGTTATAAAGTCCACTGTTGAACTTTTAGAAAACATTGAGGTAAAATAAGTGTTAATGGAAAGCAAACATATTTACTGTGCTGAGCACTGGTTTGTAGGGAAATTGTGATCCTGCCACCTCCCAGCAGGATCTTTCCTTGGTTCCTAAGTAACACAGGTAAAACACTTATCACGTTATGGCAGTTACTTTAGGATGCGTGTGCATGCACGCACACACACACACACACACACACACACACACACACACATACACATTCATATGCAGTTCGCCTCAGCTTTCTTTGTTCCATGTCTGACTATCTATTGCGGAGCAACATGAAACTCTGAAGAGAAATGGACAGGAAACAAAGGGGCAAGAACTACGAGAGAAGCTGGGAACCCACAACAAGTAACAGAGCAAGCACTTGGATAAGGTGAGCTGTTCCCTGTGTCCCCATACAACGCTGCAGCACACTCAGAGAAGAAGTGTAAGAAAAATACACACTGGGACAAGGGAAGCCTTTGTTGGTGCTTATGAAAGCTGCGTTTGTCAAACAGTTCTGCTGAAGCGTGTACTAAAGGGATGAAGGAACCTGGGGTTTCTGTCTCACATGTGTTTGAAGAGCAGCAAGAATATTTAAAACACCAGCAACAAAAATTAGATAGCACAGAGGGAGTTTTGGGGAAATGATCTTTTTAAAATCATGTAGGACGCCCCACCAAACAACATTTGACTGATAGTTGCCAAAATTCCATTCTGTTTTCAAGAGGGCAACAGAAAAGAAGTGGCAGATGCTCCTGCTGAGTGGCAATTGAGAAGTTGCTCACTGTGACACCTCTGGTCATTTGTAAAGCTCCCGCCTGCCCCCAACTTACCTCTTTAGATTTTCCAGTACCAGAAAGTCTGTCTGCCTGTTGCTTGGTGAGTTGTTGTTTAGATGCCGTGAGAACTACTTAGGCTGGGTTAGAAGTTACTCAGAGGTCAAGGTCATAGTGTTGACACCTGTGAAGAAGGCTGAGCAAGGCTACCTGATTGAATTAGTAGAAGAGAAAGAACCAGAATTAAAAACCAGGTTGATGCTGAGGTCATAAGGCAGGTAGGCAGTGGCAGTACATTTCGTAAATACAAGTTTTTAAGGAAAAGTACATAAATCACTGGTTGTAGCTCAAGGGATTCACACATATTGAATGGTCTTGCTTGACAAACACCCAATCAAGAATCAGGATATTACCAGCTCCCAGAAGCATTTTTGCTTTGATACCTTCCAGATAGACCTATCAAAGAGTTAACTACCATCCTGAATTAGGCTTTCTGTTTTTATAATACATATTCTTATGCACTGTGTTCTCTAACAGTATCTCTGTCTGTCTGTCTCTGTCTATCTATCTCTCCATGTATGTGTGTATCATCTATCTGTCTGTCTGCCTGTCTACCTATCTATTTTCTCTCTTTGTGTGTTCCTGAGTATATGTATGTGCACCATGTTCAAGAAGGACCCTGAAGGCCAGAAGAGGACATCAGATCCCCTAGAACTGGAATAAAAGTCATGTTGTCAGTGCCTTGAGTCAGTGCTGATCCCAGGTCCTCTGGAAAAGTAGGCAGTGCTCTTATCCACTAAGTGTTAAATTATTTTATAGGCAACTTGTGTGTCATGCGTAATTAACAATGGCAACAGATTTCCACAATGTTTCAGATTAGATTTTATTTCCATAGTTTGAACAAATCATGTATTCATAAAAAATGTAAGAGAAAATTTCATCGCAGTTGACTTGTGGTGAAATTGACACATTTTATAATGAGGGGAAGACCATGGAAATAACTACCTTCCAACAGTGAGCACATCTTGTGTTGGCCTCATTGTGCTCTTTCTGATCTGGTGTTAGGCTCTCACCAGGCTGATCTTACGGTTTCAGATGTAGTTAACTGAGTTTTAAAAAGAACTACATGCAGCCAAGGGGGGGCTGAGAGTTGGAAAAAATAGATTTTCCCAGGGAAGAGGACATTAATTGGTTATTGAAAGCAGAATGGTCAGTCCTAAAAACATACATACAAGTATGATTATACACAAGAAGAAATTATGTATTTAGGAATACACACACAGAGACACACACATTTGTAACAATAACAATGAACAAGAGGCCATTTGAAAGTGAGCAAGGAAGGTTTGGAGGCATTTGGGAGGATTTAGAGGGTAGAAATGGGAAGAAGAAATTATTTAATTAAGCTGTTAACAATAAAAATGAAAACATCAAGTTCTAGTTCCAGAAAGAGAGAATGTGAGTGCATAAATGATTAAAAAAGAAAAAGCCATGAATTTGAGAGAGAATGGAAGGGCACAGGAGAAACTGAAAGGGAAGAGGAAGGAGTTGGAAGTGATGTAAATGCAGCACCTATGGATGAAATTCTCAAAATTTAAATAAATCAGCATATTTGATTGGAAATACAGTTATTGCTGATTATTTTCCCCTTTTTATTCTCAATCAAACTATCACACAGGAAGATGCCTGTATTCTGAAGGTTGCCTGGAATGGCATGGCTGCACAAGTTGCATGTGCACCAACCTGGCTTTTGATATAATAATCCTGAGATATAACTGCAGATAAGAGAAAGGAGCATTTTAACTGTTGCAGTCAATTGAGATATAGTGAACAAGAATCCTGGATGCAGGTGAAAACATTTATAATAATCTGGTCCTGCCCCAACACATGCTCACATCATTTTTCATCCCTTGCCCAGTTCGGTTGGTGGTTAAGTGAGCTCTAGCCAGTGAATCCTGAGCTAATCTTGTGATTTGTTAGCTTAGCAGCCTCAAAGAAATGAACAGGAGGAAGAAAAAACAACTCTGGGCTGTGCCAAGGAGGCATTTCATGGAGCAGGTTCACAGTGACCAGTCCACTCTCTGGGCAAGATGAAGTTGGAAGCAATCTCCTCCATAGCTGTCATTCTTAAGCTTTAATCAGTGTTGGCTCACTGTGGCAGTCAATGCTTTGGGTGCTTACGAGGTGTGATGGCTATTCTTGGTTGTCAACTTGACTACATCTGAAACGAAAACCTGCAAACTGGAGGGCACACTTGTGAAAATTTTTTTTCTTAGCTTGAAAAAGGATGATCCAATTCTAATCTGGATCTTTGAGTTAGGGAGATACAAAGCTTTAATTCAAATCTTGAGTCAGGAAGATGTGGGCCTTTAATCTGGGCCATGCCTTCTTCTGGAAACCTATATAAGGACATGGATGAAGAAAGCTTTAGCTGGGCGGTGGTGGTGCATGCCTTTAATCCCAGCACTCGGGAGGCAGAGGCAGGCGAATCTCTGTGAGTTCGAGGCCAGCCTGGTCTAGAAGAGCTAGTTCCAGGACAGGAACCAAAAGCTACTGAGAAACACTCTCGAAAATCAAAAAAAAAAAAAAAAAAAAGAAAACTTTGTTCTTTGCTTATTTGGCCTCATCTTGCTATCAAGTCTATTTCTTCACTGGCATTAAAGTCTAATTTTTCAGGATTCCAGGGTATCCTGAAGAAACGTTGAAGCATCCAGTCTTGTGTACTAAGCAACTACTGAATTCTTGGACTTTCCATTCACTGCCTGTCATTATATATTAGCTGGAGTGCAGTCTCTAAGTCATTCCCACAGATCCCACATACATATGCATATATATATATAAAACACACGAATATATATATAATCTGTGACAAATATATATCCATTGCATATATAAGATATTTATATATACATATGTATATATAGCAGATTTTATAGCATGAATCTTTATATATGTATATATGCATATATATAATAATCTAATTAAAATGGAGTATAGGTCTAAACACAGAATTCTAAACAGAAGAATCTCTAATAGCTGAGAAAAAACTCTTAAAGAAATGTTCAATATCCTTAACCATCAGGGAAATGCAAATCAAAATGACTCTGAGATTCTATCTTAAACCTGTCAGAATGGTTAAGATCAAAAACACAAGTGACAGATTATGCTGGAGAGGATGTGGAGTAAAGGATACACTCCTCCATTGTTTGTAGGAATGCAAACTTAGACAGTCATTTTGGAAATAAATATGTCAATTTCTCAGAAAATGGGAACCTATCTACCAGCTATACCACTATTGGGCATATACCTAAAAGATGCTCAATCATATCAGAAGGGCACTAGCTCAACGATGTGCACAGAATTTATAGAATGAATCTCTCTTTCTCTCTGTCTCTCTCTCTCTATCTATCTATATATATATATGTATATATATATTCATTCTAATTCATTCTAAACACTAAATACAAGGAAGATGCAGGAGGATCCAGAAAGATGCAGGAGGGTGAAGGAAAGTTGGGCAGCAAATTGAGCTTGAGAAAAAAACCCAAAAAGCTGGAGAATTGTTCTGGAAAACCAACAAATATCAAATAATCTAAGGATAAATTCTGATTGATTGCATTATAAGGAGAAAAAATCTTTTGTGATTCTTAAATTCTCTAAGAGCAACAATCTAGGTAGGGTTGGTCAGGGAAGACAGTTGTGGGAGTAGATTTGATAAAAACATATGACATACATATATGAAACCACCAAATAATATATTTTACAAAATTAATTTTCTCTTCTCCCCCAAATAATATTATAGAGTATTTTGCATATTTTAAATGTTTGAATCATAACATCATATAAATATCCTCTTTACAAACTAATGAAAGCAAGAAAAATATGAGCTAGCATTAAATATTTCTTTATTAGTTTACACAAAAGATAACTGAAGAATCATCTTTTTTCACCCCATTTCCTAATAACAATTAGATTTATTTATTTTATGTGAATGAGTGTTTAGCCTACATGTGTATGCACCACAGAGGCCAGAAGATTTTTGGACCTGAAGCTACCAATGGTTAAGAGCTAGTTGCCTGATGTAAGTGGTTTGAACCAAGCACATGTCCTCTAAAAGGACAGCCAATGCTTTTACCCATGAGCCATCTCTCTAGACCATTCTTTCCTCTTCTTAATCTACCGCAAAACATTGAATTTTTCCAATTTTCCTTAGCGAACTTCATGTATCCAGATATGTTTTCGTTTATGAGCCTCTCGGTCACCTATTTTATCCTACTTGTTTTCAAGAATGGAGGCTCAGGTTGTTGTCATCTCGACACTTCTCCTAGACTCTTGGTTCTAGCAGTCTGTGAACCAGCAGCATGGGCATCTCTAGGGACTCCTGATGAATACAGAACCTGGAGATTAACTCTTACCCACAAACCCAGCCTGCATCTGCACAGTACACCCAGGATATGCATTTGAAATGTCTTTTTAAAAGAGCGATTTTAAATTTAAAAGATTTTTAATTAAAGTTTTAGATTCACAACAAAATTACGAGGAAGGGACAGAGGTTTTCCGCAAACCCACTGATACCACACCCATGCAGCTCCACTCTGATCAGCATCTCCAGGAGGGCTGCACGCTTGTTCCAAAATATGAACCGACATTGACATCATGATTACCCAAAGGCCATAATTAACATAAGAATGCATAAAGGCAGAAACTGTTGATTAACTTGCAACAAGATGGGGAATCAATTTCTGAGAAGCAAGTCATGTATGTCTTCTTAGAAAACTTTCACTGAAATAGGTATTGATCCTCAGGCAAATTAATACTGTCTTGTGGTCAAGTCACATTCAGCCATGGGGCAGGTTCACTTTGGGACTCTAGATTTCTACTCCGAAAGTACAGGAGGACACTATACATAATCCTGAACTGGACAACATTGTTATCCAGGCCCAGTGATGGTAAGATAAAGGGGAAGAGGAAGTTGGACAGACCCACACAGATAACATTGCCCAGCTTCCAAGTAATTCATTTTGTCCATCTGGATCAAGCTACATCTGGTTTGTATTAGCCGAATGTTACCCAGATCTTTTGAAACTAGGGGATTAATATAGGAGTATCTAGACGCACCATTGTGATACTGGAGATGAACTTTACTTGTCGGGTATTTATTACTTATATGAGGAGTGACAATAGACAGTTATGATTTTGTTTTACTACTTCTTTGTTTTCACTAGAGCAGTGATTCTCAAGTCTGAGCGAGCACAGAATCACCTTGAGAACTTGTAAAGAAACAGGAACCTGGGCTCCACCCCCCCAGTTTCTGGCTTGGTAGGTGTGGGTTGAGGCTCAATAACACACATTTCACATAATCTCTTTATGGTATAAGAAGATGGTTTTGGGACAACTATAGAGACCTCACTGCCTTAAAGAATCAACAAATTATCAGCCAAGGATGCCATCTTTGTACAGCTGTCATTGATAGTTGAAGGCTTCTCTAGTTACCCAACTTCTGGAAGCTGACACAGAGAGAGACAGGCTTCCTCAGACTTCTGCAACTTTTAACTTTCATTTCAAATTTATAAGACTTTCTTGGAATATGTGAGCCTGCACCATCAAACTGAGGTATACTGAGGAAGATAAAGTCACTGGTGGTATTTGTGGGTTACACCTATTTTCATGAATTAATAGACAGGAGGCTGACATAAGACTCAGAGATGGGGACACATTCAGAGGCCCTGCTTCTTTCCTGGTGCATTCAATAAAACGTTCTGCCATGGGGGCCCAGGTGCACCGGGTTTGTTCTTGTTGCTTCACGATACCCTGTCGTAAAGCAGTTTCCTCCAATGGAAACATTCTCATCCCTGTTTCTACTGGTAAACCCTCACCTATACTCCTGTAAGTAGCTTCAATAAATTCATTGGTTCATCAAGGTGGACTTCACTGCAATTTTTACTTTTATCTTCTGTGGGTTGTGTATCTTGGATGAGCAGAAGCGTGTGTCTATCTCCCCAGGAAAAGTCTCACACAGTGTGTCTCCAGATAAACCGCCCTTGGGATTTAGTTCTCAGTGTTGAATAGTAAAAGTTAGGAGCGGGTAGGATCTTTAAGGGGCTCGTGAGGGCTCTGCTCTCAAAAAATAGATTAATATTTATGCAGATTAAAAAAATTTCCCCAGTGTGAGTATATACAAGCCAGTTTACTCCAATTTTTGTGACCCCTTTCCTTAAGTGATGCCCTGTGCCTTTTTGGATCTCTCCTGAGAGATCCCACTAGCAAGAAGGTTTTTCTCAGATGTAGCCTTTTTCCCTTCGGCCTTTCAGCCTGTAGAAGCATATGCTAAATAAATCTTTGTTCTTCATAAATTACTTTCTCTGCAATATTCAGTTATAGAAGCAGACTCCAAAATTTCCTCAGGAGTCAAGAACGTGGAACAGGTAAGAAGCAGCTACCTTGAAACACATGGGGTTTTCCAATGAAGCATCTAGTCCAGGGCTCTGGGTTAAGCTGTGACATGCTGAAGGGTGATCGGTCACCTCTTTAAAGGTCAACCTGACATGCAGGATCATATGATAAACTACTGTCACTGCAACATATTAAGTGAATGCAAATTGGGAGACAAGGGCGCTAGATTAAGATTCTTACAGTATTGCAGTAATGAAAAAGTAGCTAATACACTCACAGAAGTGCATCCTGAAGACTTCCTGGTTTCCATACTTAGGTTTATGTATTCCTGCGTGGAGGCTGGAAAGGAGTTTATGTTCATTTAGTAAACCCTAAAAGAAATAAAATGGAAAAGTGGTCAGAAAACTTCAGTTTTAATTTGTCAATAAATTTCACCTCAAATTAACTTTCTGTTATTTCTAATAGCCTTCTAACGAGATTTTAGTCATTTATCAAAGATAGAAACTGCCAAACATCTTCAGAGGGTTCATCGTTATTTGCTTTGGACTTTCGTATTACTCAGTACTAGGAAAAGCCAGAGAGCCGTTGTCTAGGCAAAGAGCTCACTTAAAGTAGTATTTATGGCACAATTTAGGCCCCTACCTATCTGATTAATCATCTTGTGAAGGTATCAGGACTAAGAATCAATGAAAATAAAATATTTTCCCAGGTAGAGCCCTGGCAGAGATGCACAAACTTGGCCTGAGGCCAACTGTCTCAATCCATGCATCAAACTTCTGAGGTTAGGCAAAATTGAAAACATTTGGAGAAGTTAATTCCCCTTAATTTTGAAACTCATGTGTATTTCGAGAGAAATTTAATCTGTGTGTTTCTAATTCATTTACACTCAACTCATCAAAATGTTATTTTGAAAGAACTGTTTCAGTTTTTTTACGCAGAAAATATGGTGAATTCTTGTAACGAGATTTGTGAAAACTTTAATAAAATGTCATTGGGTTACGAAATTGTGTTTGACCCCTAACAGAATTTGGAGAAAACAGTACAGTTCTAAAATAGGCCCTTTCCGCTCTGGATTTGGCTCAATGGTTTGTGCATTCTGCTGAGTTATACACTAATGACAGAGGGTTTTCCACTTGTCTCTGATTTTACCCTTCCCTCCCTCTACCAGTGTAACAAGGGGATTCCAAGTGGACTGTCATACTCGGTATAGAATGAAGTAGCCCTAGCTTTAGTTTTCTTTGGCTACTGTATATAAACATAACATAAACATATTTATATACATTTATGAATGAATATATAGATCATAAATATTTGAGTGAAGGTATCACTACTAAGGGGTGGGGTTAATGGGAAAGGTGACAGAGTCCATAAAAAAACAAACAACAAACAAAGAAAGCAAAAACAATAAACCAAATCCCTGAAGCTGCTAAGACTTGCTAAGCAAGAGAAATCCTGGGAAGGAAACAGAAGAGGAAGTGGGCATTTTTACACAATCAAAATAATTTGTAAATAAACAGTGGATGGAATTAGTTATAATTTTACATAGAATTTTTGGGATACAAAATAAAGGAATTTTTATTAGGTAAAATGTTAGATTGAAAAATGAAGAAAAGTGGCTTCTTTCAATGTTTGTGTTTCTAAAACATGACAATTATTATAAAACTCAAAGTTGAAATGTATTTGTAGCTTTGAGGGCAGTGTGGTGGGAGATGTTGCTTCAGATTTGAAAGGAAAGGAATAAAGTCTCGGTCCAGTGTTTGATTTATAACCAGAAGGGAGAAAGGAATTTGCTGAGCTTCCGTATGGGGGCCACTTCCACATGGGGCAAGAGATGGATGCTGCCAAAGAATAGCAGCTAGGCTGATGATCACATTGCTTATGGCAGTCCAGGCACTGGGCAGCACCTCCTGCTGTGGTCTCAAATGAGGGTGGAAGCTAGTCCTTGAAGTTATGTTATGAAGTGAGACCCTATCTTTTGAATTTTTTCTTTGAATTCTTTGAGAATTCCTTGTATTATAATTTGATCATATCACCCCTTCCCCAGCTCCTCCCAGAACCACCTGCTTGCTTCCATAGCCACTGAACTTTGAGCCCTTATTTCTTATTTGTTTGTTTGTTTCCTCCCAATAAGTCCAATTTATGTGGCTCATACACTCTTCCACATGTGAGCGTCCATTGGAACACGTGTAGTCAATCTTCCAGGAGCCACATCCTTAAAGAAAATGGACTCTACCTTCCCAAGTAACCACCAGTTACTAATAGCTCCTCAGTTAGGAGTGGGACTTCATGCCCATGCCCACTCTCTATGTTGGGATTTTGTCTGGCTTGTGCTTGCATGGGTCTTGTGCATGTTCTACAAGTGCTGTGAGTTCGTACTGCATCCTACCTGTTGTGTCTAGAGAACATTGTTTTGTTGGAGCTATCTACCATCTCTGGCTCTTATGATCTTTCCACTGCCTCTTCTACAGAGATCCTGAGCTTTGAGAGGGTAGGGGGTGGTATACTCCAGTCTGATTCTCTGCTCCTTGACCATTAGTGGGTCTCTGTGTAAATTGATATCTACCACAAAAAGACTCTTCCCTGGTGAGGAGTTTTAGAGATACATTAATGTATGAATTATAAGGATAAGTCATTTAATACTATGTCCCTTTTACAGAGTAGTGGAAGTGTACTACATCCTAGGGTCTAGCTCTTTTTTAACCCGCAGCAGGAGCTAAGATGTAGAGTTTTGCAATGGAAATGAAAGTCACAGTGTTGTCTGATTCCTTAGGTAACAGCCAGGTTCCTATCACAGGCCACGTAATGCCAGTTGAGATTTGTAAAATGACTGTCCTCTGTGAACATGCTTTCTTCAGTCCCCATGAATGAAATACAAGTTCTCATAAATGCCAACTTATTCCTCTGAACTGGCATTGGCGGTAAGGTCTGAAGAGCAATCTTTTGAAGATGCATGCCATTGGTTTTGTATTCTACACGTGTGTTAGGTCAGGCAAACGCTCAAGTCAATATGGATGGCCTTATCAACTGTAAAGATCATAGCTATTATTTTCTAGGACAAGCCGGAGTTGAGGAAAGATGAGTAGGCTATGATTTTTAGTGTTTGTGTTTGGTTTAGTCCATTGCAGGCTCCAGGCTCCAATGAGTACTGAAATAATGGCTGATAAAATGGCTGACACTGGGTGGAGGATCAGATCTTGGGCATACGCATACTGGATTGCCTGGATAACTAGCTGTCTACTCGGAAAAACAGACCGCAACCCAAAAATCACCATCTGGGCCTTTCTCCATTCACCTCTAATGTTCTTCTGAGTAGAACATGGGAAGAGTCACTTATACGTTCCGTGGCAGTAAGATTTAATGATCTCTGGAAATCTGTGAAGATGAGAGTTATTAACGTATTAGTTTGTGAATTTGAAAAAATATTCAGTGAAGATCTATAGCAATTGCCACATAAATAAATATGAAGAAAACCTGATCTTACAGTCTTAGAGTGAATTGAGGCTCAGAAATATCTTTGCACCCTTGCTTTGGTCCTGCTTACTTGCTTGCTTTTTAAAAGATGTGTATGAGTATTTTATATGCATTTACTTATTGTATTCACATGTATTCAGTGCCCTTGCAAGCTGGAAGAGGTGTTGGATCCCCAAGAACTGGAGTTACAGACTGCTGCTGAGTGGCCATGTGGATGCTGGGAACTGAACCTGATCATCTGCAAGAGCAGAAGTGCTCTTAATACTGAGCCATGTCTCCAGGCACTGTCTCTGCTGTGTGAAAGTGTGGAAGAGTTTGGAATTGCAACTACCTTTCTTTCCATGTGATTTGATTTTTTTATATAGGCAACAACTATAATTGGAAGAGATCATGCCAATATACACATTTGGAAATGAAGGAATAGGAAAACTAGCCTTGGGAGTGTCTGTGAAGAGAAGCCTTCAGTCTGGAGCCTAGCAGGTACTCAGTAAATGTGGTCTACATCTCACCTTCATCAATACACCATTTGGGGAAGCATGTGGTTGGGCTGATATCATGTTTCATGATATTATATGATGGTTTTCAGAAGTAATTCTGTGTTAATGATTTGCTACTCAATCCAGTCTCCAAAATACCTTAATTCCAAATTCAAGCTTAATCATAAACATATGGCCGGCTTCTTATTTAACATTATAAAGGAATGAGTGTATGATCATACATTTATATTTTTGGAACGTGCTCTGGTGGTCATTACAATCAGAATAATTTCTGAATCTCTCTCTCCCTCTCTCTGTATGTGTACATCTGCTTCTGAAGAATTGATTGGAGGTAATATATCTTTGCTTTATTTAGATGTGATTACCTTATTAAAATTGGGAATGTCATTTTTGGCCTCTTCATGATCAGCTCCACAAGTATGCTTCATAAAATGTGGATTTGATCGTCCATTGGATCCTGTAGCCATGTGGCTCCCACAAGCACAGGGATCCTACTGAGGCCTGGGGATGCTGGGTGCCTTATGAAAGAGTACAGGTTTCGATTTGTTAGTGTACCCAGGCTGAAAATTCATTTCTAAAATGAATGGTAGAATATGGAGTGCTTAAAAGCACTGGCTAATTAATTCTTCATGCAACAAAGGCAAACAGCCCTGTGGGGTCTTCGTTCTGCTTGAAGAATACTGCTTTGAGTGTAGGCCACCTTTGTCTTATTCCCACGAACCTCTCCCGAAACCCTTCATCTTGGGG
This sequence comes from Alexandromys fortis, assembly GCF_014885135.2. Lineage (NCBI taxonomy): Eukaryota > Metazoa > Chordata > Mammalia > Rodentia > Cricetidae > Alexandromys > Alexandromys fortis. The sequence goes on from NW_026067989.1 coordinate 4,616,067, forward strand.
AACTTGGGCTCTATGACATTGTCTTGTCATGTTGGGAGCACTTAATTTCTGCCTGTGGATGGATGGTGCCCAAACCAAATCTTCCCTTAACACCATCTTTTCTTTAACTCCAAATTGATATCATTACATCTCATCTCCTTTCAGATATCACTGTATTTGTTTTTATGGTCATGACTAGTCACCAGTGACGACTATGCCCCCCACTCTCTGCATTTACAAGAATGACTCCCACAGAGCCAAAAGTGTTTGCCCTTTGGCCCTTTGTGGAAGTGTTTGCTGGTTGCTGATGTATATCCCAAATCCTGTGCCTGTCTGCACACCATTGTTCTCATGCTCAGTTCACTCCTCTCTCTGCTCCTTTCTGGGTTATTTTCTTCTCCACTCTTCAGCTTTGGTACTTGGTTCTGAGCATGGATTTTCTGCTGTTTCTCCAAATGATGGCTGGCATTCTGTCTCAGTCTACAAGTTCAACTTCTTGATGAATGTATTGTGAAACAAGCATTGTGTGTAACCTATGTTCCAATCACATCCACCCCTATATCCATTCTATTCTCTTGCATAAAGAGTGTAAGTGTGTGTGTGTGTGTGTGTGTGTGTGTGTGTGTGTGTGTGTAAGTATGTGCATGCTAACCTGTGCAGGAGGTTGATACTAAGATGTCTTTTCTTGATCTATTCTTCATGTAACTTTTTGAAGACAGTATTTCTTTATTGAATCTGAAGCTTACATTTTGGCTAGACTGTCTGTCCAGGAAGCCCTGGGATATACCCATCTCAGCCCTTACCCCCAACAGTAGGGATGCAGGCATGCACAGCTGCACACAGATTTTATACAGGTTTTGGGGAATCTGAATTAGGGGTCTCCATGTTTGCACCAAACACTTTATCCAGTGAGCCATCATTCCAACCCCAAAACATCAGGTTGCTTGTTTGTTTGTATGCTTACATGCATACATACTTCTGTGTTGGAATATCTTCTCCAGACCAGTCCATCCGTTTTGGATTTGTCTCTTACATTTCATTTTTCATCTTCCTATGGGGCAAAGACCTTGCTGGAGCTCTGTACTCTAAACAGTTCCTTCTCCAGTGACACAGCAAGGCTCTAAAGCCACGTGATGAAGGTCACTCTGGAGTTGACAACTGAGGATCAGAGAGATGAGGCAATTTCCTCAAGTCTGCGAAACTTGAGAGTGACAGAGCTACAATTTAAAGTCAGTTCGACCTTGCTCCCCATTGCCTACAAAAAGATTTCCTTTACAGTGTATCACCAGGGAGGAATAAAGAATGGCTTGGGTATGCTAATGGACATATTTTTGAAATGTTTATCTACTACTCTGCCATCTCAGTTAGGTCATTCTGAACAGCTAACGTCTTTAAGACTGCTAATACAAGTTTTATGGTGGTTTAGAAGAATTCAGTCTTCAATACAACATTAAACTATCCCCCACTGTGTTTGGCATCCTGAGTTGAATCCAGGGAAGTCAAAAGGAATGAGTCTTAACCTTTTGGCTGTGATTTTATTCTCTGCCTCCATTCCTCCAGCCAGGTAGACAAGCTGTGTGCAAGCATGAAACGAGTTGACTCAGTTTAATATTGGCTGTGGTTTAAGAAGAAATATTTTAAAGACTAGGGATGCAGTTTATGATAAATTACTTACCTGGGACTCTTAACTCCCTGAATTCTATTCTCTCCTCCTCCCCCCGCCACCAGATTTGAGGGATGCTTAGGCCTAGTTTCCAGTCCTGGTTCTATAATACCTATGGAAACATAAGGAAGCAGCCTAACTGCTCTAGGCCTCAGATACCCTTATCAGCAGAGTGAATTTTATATACTTACCCCGGACAAATGAAGTATTGTGAATGGCTTGGACAAATGGACAAACCACTGAGAAATATTTCTTAGTCATTATATTATAGAGACTTTGAACCAGTTTATAGAGGTACAGATTCTCAGATATTTCTGTTCTTTAGGTAGCTAAGTTGAAAATAAACAGTAATCCTCTATTACAGTGGTTCTCAACCTCCCTAAAGCTGTGACCCTTTCCTACAGTTCCTCATTGGAACTGTATGGTTGAAGAGACCCCCCAACCATAAAATTATTTTTGTTGCTACTTCATAGCTATAATTTTGTCACTGTTATGAAATATAATGCAAATGCCTGACATATAACCCTTATGGGGTCGCTACCCACAGACTGAGGACCACTGCTCTGTTACTGCCTTGTCTACAACACATCTACTGATAGCTTGAATCCTCCCCAGATGTGCAGAGCTTGGGGAGATTTAGTCTTCTTCCCGCCATGTCTTCCCAGGCCTCTGTCTTCTAGGATAACTGAACTATATCCAACCCACACCTCCTGTTCAGGAGGCTTAGGTTAGCATAAACACCCCATCGTAGGGACAAACCTGGTGCCAGACTGACGATAGTCAGCAAAGTCTCTCTGGTTCCTTCCTCCAGAAAATGCTGCAGGTCTCCCAGGCCTCTACAGGTCCCTGTGACTTCTGCTCAAGGATTCAGATGGGGTCTGGTGTGCTGTGCTGGCAGTTGTGCCTCTTGATTGATTTTCCAGGAAATAAATTTGTTATTTTAAAAACAAAACATTATCAGTTCTTGCTGGCTAATTAAATGTTTGCAGAATGAATGAATGAATGAATGAATGTGTTTCACATTCCTACAGCCCCAAATGTGCTAAGTTCACCCTTGGGCTCTCCTACTGTCTTCTACTTTGTTACACAAATTGCAGCTTTTTTGTAATAACAGAATGGGGTGTGTGTGTAAGGGGGGCGGGTATCAGGTATGTAGGCTTTCCCTTCACCTTGTAGACGATCCCTGATAGGAAGACCTCCAGACACCTGGTTAGCCTTCCCCATATCCCGAATCCTGAATCCTACAGCCGCTGCTGTTTCTCACCTCTGATGGAAGATTAAACACTGACTGGGTGCCATTGGCTGGAGGCCCGGGCCAAGACTCAGGGTGAGGAACTGCAGTATCTGAAATTTAAAATCTAAGAACTCAATTCAGTCAGCGATGACTTATAAGGGCATTTTGAACAGATCAGGTATGGGATGGATCTGGGCAAATATCAGTTTTATGAAAGCCATGTAAAGATGATTTCTGATAATACATTGTCATCTTCTTAATTGAGAAAAATACTGTAACTGTGAAAGTCAGTAGGTTTTAGAGACTTGATGTGGAAAAAAGCATGTGAAATTTCTAACATGTGCCATTGATAATTCTGAGAGTTGATCACATATGGAAATGATAAGAGATTGGGTATGCTAGGCTATATATCATTTACTATGAATTAATTTCACCTGCTTTCTTTTACTTTCTAATGTGGCCACTGGAATCATGATGCAGCCTCTGTGGCCAGTATGGTGGAGGGAGACGTATGATTGGGGCTGCCTGTCTCTCCTCCCTCCACATCTCTGGCCGTGAGGCAGCACAGAGAAGCTCTGTGGATGCTGAGGACCCAGAGGGGAGCCCACAATTTGCGGTGCTCCTGAGCTTGCAGAGAGTCTATCCCTGTTGTTTCTCCCTATGTCCGTTCGTCTGCTCTGTCTTTAGGACCAGCTGCAGAAATAAATGTCAAATGAGAAAACCACAGTCCTAGATTTGCAACGAGAAGACCTACAGGGAACTGTGATACCAGAGAATCTTGGAAAATTCTAGAATAAAAATGTGCATAGGAGAGTGATGGGTGGTGGCTATGGGGATGGCACAAAAATGCTCAGAAGACACTCAGAATAGAACAGGAGACAGGTGTCTGCCAAGGCCTGGGCCAGCCACTAGGCACAGATCTGGGAGAGAGCAAAGGAAACTGCTGGCTGAGGTTGTTTCTTTGCATTCTAGACAGATAATAGAAGGTATCTTACAGATACCTTCAGAAAATTCATCAAAAGACAGAGGGGTAGCACCCACCCCTTCTCCCTGTTTACCTGTCATTAATAATCTTTATAATGTGGTGCTTAGGTTAGACTTGATAAGGCATGATGGTATGGTTATTAACTGAGGTCTGTAGCTCATATTGGATGCTTGTGCTGTACATTCTATGAATTTTGACAGATGTCTAATGACTTGTACCCACTATATAACAATATCACTGCAACCCCTTCCCTACTAAACCCATGTGCTCCAATTTATCCCTTTCTGAATCTCCAACCCTTAGCTACCACCAATTTCTTTACTATACCTGCCTTTAACTCTGGAATGTCATGTAACTGGACTTAGCAATATCCTTTTAAGTTTCTTATAGCCTTTTGTGGCTTGTAGCCTATTTCTTTTTAAATCATTGAATAATACTCCATTATATGGATACACCACAGATAAACATCTCACTATTTGAAGGACATCTTAGTTGACCTAAGAACTTGAAAAACAACAGATGAAAATATTTTATAGTGTATGAGAAAAGAAAGGAAAGATTAAACACTCTGGTCAAATCTAATACACTGTGAACCCAAAGGGCTTGATGCTCAAATATACCAACAGTTAATAAACTGTAGCAATATACTAAAATCTGCATTACTTGAAAAGCTGTGGGAGCCAGAATTGATGAATCAACCTTTCAAATACAGAAAGAAAATTGCTAGGAAAATATTCTATAACCCGGAAAACTGTCCTCCAGCAATGAAAGAAAGGCAAGAAGCCAAGAGGGAATGAAAATAGACATTCCATCAAATGCTAAAGAAAGGAAAAGTAAATGGCTATAGTATCTGAAAATGTGTGCTTCATACTCAATGGCCAACCACAGAGCATTATAGAAAGATGAAGTGGTCATATCACAATGCAAAGCTTCAGAATGTGTGAATGACACCAACATAACTAACAGAACTGAAGAACTACACAAATCCTTGTCAGACATTTCCTTTCCTCTTCTCAATAACTTATATAACAAGAAGGAAACTTATATAAAAAGAAGTAAAATATCAATTTTTTCATACTAACCAAGTTATAGAATAACCCCACCAATACATAAATGCATAATGAAAACGTAGTGTATATCTTCCTAATGATGTTTTTATTCAGTCATAAAGGACAGAAATCACAGTGTTGCAGGAGAACAGACAGAACTAGGGGTCATCATGTCAAGTGAAATAAGCCGGACTCAGAAAGGCTGTGCTTATACCCAGAAAGACTTGTACTTACACCCAGAAAGGTTTATACTTACACCCAGAAGGGCTGAACTTATACACCCAGAAAGGTTTGTACTTACACCCAGAAAGGCTGTACTTACAACCAGAAAGGCTGAACTTACACCTAGAAAGACTTGTACTTACACCCAGAAAGGACTTACACCCAAAAGGGCTGAACTTATACACCCAGAAAGGTTTGTACTTACATCCAGAAAGTCTTGTACTTATACCCAGAAAGGCTGTCCTTACACCCAGAAAGGTAAAACTTATCACCTATCCTATTTTCTCCCTCATGTGGAATCTAGATATCTAGATTATACATAGACACACACACACACACACACACACACACACACACACTTGTATGTGTAGTGTGAAAAGAGAAGGTTACTGGAGAAGGAGATGATATGCACAGAATTTAAAAGGGTAAATAGGAACAATACAATGACAATGCATTGCACACACAGATAAAAACTATCTCAATGAAATTCACCATTTCGCACAATCAATGCATGTGAAGAACTGGGACAACACTATTAAAGAACTCAATCAGGTTGACGAGTATAGACAGCCTCATTGGAAACCAGCAGAACACATACTCTGCTCAAATGTGCAGTGTCTAGTCACCAAGCTAGATCACATCATGGGTCAGAAAGCAATGTCTCAGTAAATCCAGACAGATTTTACTGTATAAAGTGATGTTCTGCAAACACAAATGCAAGTAAACTGGAAACCAACAGCATGAACATAGGAAGAAGTAATCTGTCCCTTGGAAATGAAACAGCACATAACCAATGTGTGAAAGATGAAGTTTCAGGAAAAACACAAAATACACTGTGAACTGAACAAAAACAGAATAAAGCACACCAAATTTTGGAGGAACAGGCAAATCAGTTTCCAGGGTGAAATTTATAGCATTCTCAAAGAAGAAATGAGAATTCTCTCAAACCAATAGGCAGGGAAAAAAAAAAAAAACAAACAACAACAATTCAAGACCAGAATTTAATGGACTAGTGAAGAAAAATCAATGAAGAAAATTACAGAAAACAAAAGTTGGTTCTTTAAAAACTCTAGTAAGTTTATGGACTTCTAATAAAACTGGCAGAACCCAAATAAAAAATACACAGATTGTCACCCTGGCGATGAACAGAGGGAACTTTCTAGGCTGAGGAATAGTAGTGGAAGGGAGTGATGCTGCATTGGCCCAAAGATTCCATCTCTGCCTTCTGTCCCCTCAACACAGACTTCTTCGGGGCAGCTCATCCACCCTCCTGCAGCGGCTCCCAGAGAGCGTACCCCCAGGCTCACACTGCTGCATAGCTGATGCAAATGGGGAGAACCATCCAACATTCCCAACGGTGGCCAGTCAGAGACCTAGGTGGAGAACCCCACATCATGACAGCGGGGGCACCTGGGACCTGCCCCCATAGTCACTGCCGTGCACGGTTTCCTGTTACCTTCTACCCTGCTCCATTCACTGTGTTCTTCCGTGTGATTTTTTTTACTTCATGGCAACAGCAAGAGTTCAGAACGGTGGGACAGCTGAACTTTGTTACGTTTTCTTGAGTGCTTAAGTCTCTTAATGTTGGCATTAGAGTCCATTATTCTCCGCACTCAATGGTAGGTGGAATCGCCGCCCCACCCCCACAGCAGCTTCTGTTGTATTTATAAATAAAAGATTTTTCCAACCTTTTAGAAGAGCCACATCCATTTTACATCTCGTTTCAAAACAGAACCGAGATCTGGAGGCGGATAGCAGCCCAAACTGGTCAGAAGAGCAATTAAGTCACCCTGCGCCTTTTTACCCTTTGCTCTTCCCGGCCCTCAGGCGGCATCAGGATGGATCATCAGGGTCTGAGAAACTCAGGGCATCGAACAGTTTAGATGTCATTTAGCATCCACACTGGGTCAGTTCGAGGAATAAAAGAAGACGCCCATAACGAATTTATTCTGGGGGAAAAAAAAAAGGCTTACTTAGGGATATTCTGAGACAAATTAGACACATGGTCACTCTGGTCCCATAGTATAAGAGCTGAAAGAGAGGAAAGTCAGAGAAAAGGGCTTGGGTCCCACTTCTGTCACTTGACAACCGCATTCTTAATAAGCTTTTTAACTTCTCTCAGCTTCAGCTTTCCTCCTTAGTGTGTGTTGGATGAAGTGTATTTAACTACTTGAGTGGAGACTCGCAGAATCACTTAGGAAAGTGCTTTGTCAACCAGAAGACACAATGAAGCTTGTGTTTTTTATTATGTGAAATAACTGATATAATTATGTTGACTCTAACAATATGGTTATATTTAATTTTACACAATAGATGAATTCTTAGGGAAGAAACGAGTATGAATAGGCGTTGTGTAAATCACCTCTTGCTTAGAAAGACCCAATTATCAGAGAAATTCTTCTATAGCGGTCAGACATTTTAAAGAATAAATGACAAAAAAAAATCACTCTTTCCTTACATCTTAACAGCTCAGGATTTGTTTTTAAGCAAAACACAGCCCAAGTGGTTCTTTAGCTGAACTGGGATGATGAGGCCTCACTCCCCCGGAGTGAGGGTTACCTGGTTAAGATGCAGCCTGAGGCTAGAGCAGGGGAAGAAGGGAGTCTGGTGCAAACCTTCTGGGGGCCCAACGTGGCCACGAAGAAAAGAATTTTAAAAAGAAAGCATAAATTCTTGGAAAGCAGGGCCCCGTTGGTTTAATGCATTTCACATTGTGCCTCCACCGCACTGGGCCCGGCAGCCTGATGAATACGGGTTGCAGCTGCGGAGGAGCGAAACCTTGGCAGTGCCCGGTTGCACAACTGGCACCCGAATAAGCCCTCTCAAACTGGCTCACTGTGAGGCTTCCAGCACCTTCTGTGAGTCTGCAGCTCCTGTCTGGCCAGCCTGCTTCACTCTCCTGGTGGACACAGGAGACTCATCCTGCTCACGATTGCTGGGTCATGTGTGGCTCTTCCTTTCTCTTGCTTCTGGGCCACCATCTGGGATGACTTAGCCATTGTCTGTTAGAGCTTTGAAGCTTGATTATAGGAGAAGGGAAAACATCGGCCTCAGTGGAGCAGGCAGTCCTGTTCGGGACATCAGTGCAATCTCTCTTTTTTTTAATTCTCTCTCTCTTTTTTTTTTTTCAATTCACATATTTTTGATCATCTTCACACAGGATAAATGCTGGAAATAGAATACATTCTAGAATTCTTCCTCTGTTTTTCCAGCCCCCATAAAACCAAGCTTGCAAACATGACCAAGTCAATTAGTGATGGAGTCCAGTCTGCTAGGCCTATTTTACCTCACTGGCTGCCCAGATAATCAAAATCACCATGCCCCGAATCAAAGCACAAAGGCCGACAACCTGTTTTCTGCATTTCCTTGGTTCTCTGTTTTCACCCCAACACTTCATTCTGTGCATAAATGGCCAGGAACGGAGACAAGACTGATGGTTTGCCATAGCAAAACATGTATCTCCAACAATGGACTCATTTTTATAAAGTCCGCCAAAGTGCTATATTTAAATAAATATTAGCAAACTTACTACACAAATATTATATTTCAATTGAACTAAGTCTATTCTTTTACTATGTGTGGAGAGGGTGGCTAACTTGCAAAGCTAGTTTTTAACCATTTTTCTTTTTCAAAGTGTACATGAGTAAAATTATATCCTTAAATAACCTGAGTCACCACTGCTGTGGGGTGGAGTCTCCCAATTTTTGTCCTTCTCCTCACTCCTCTTTCTCTTGGCTTAGTAGAACATTTAAATTATTATATTGGGAACTTGCACCAGATTTTTAACAAAATTCACCAAAAAAAAAAAAAAAAGAAGTTTAAATACCTAAATTCTAGTAGGTTTGATATGGTTAAGTGCCAGATAGGGAACAATCAAGGTGATGGTGGCAGTTTGGAATGACAGAGGATGCAAAACTGGAAACCAAAAACCCTCAAGCAAGTCCCAAACAACAGAAGCCAATATATAGCTAGCAGCTGTTGGAGAGGGGAATTTTATGAACACGATCAAAGATCTTTCAAACTTTATGACTTACACGGGACAGAACAGGAGAGGCAGTTCCGTGGGGCTTGTAGCTCTACAGGTGGCCCACTCTCCTCCTGCGTCCATTCCCATCTTTCATTCTGTGCGTTATACTCTACAGATGGTGGGAGGAGCTGACACAGCCCTCACCATGAAGATGCTGTTCGTCTTTCAGTACCCACCTGGAATTACCTGCGCCCCAGCAATGAAGCGATAGAGACAATCCTTCATCCAGTGTAAGTCACTATTTTTAAAGGTTGGGTGTTATTATGGTTAACCAGTGTCCTAGTTATTAGGAAGTAAATGCTGAATGGCCTACAAAAGAGCTATGTCCTCATAAGCTCATTGTGTGTTGAAAGGAGCTTAGGCCTCAAATGCATTTAATATATTTACCAAACACTCCAGTTTAGCAACATGGCACCTACGGAGTGCCTGCACTTTGTGACTACACAGTGATTGGAGAGAAAGGACTGGCTGTCATTTTTCCAGTAACAGACGGTAAGAACCACACATTGATAATTAGGGAAAAAAATCCAAAATTCAATATTTTAAGTAGGATTTCTACTGAATGTATATTTTTTTTCTTCGCTGTTGTAAACTTGAACCACACAAGTTTGGCATCATCTGCATTATCTCAGTGCAATTTCATAATGTACTGTAACAACATAATTTTGTAATATGTAGATAAATGGATGGATAGACAGACAGGCACAGTGGGCCCCACACTGCAGCCCTCCTGTTCCTCATTCTGCTCCCCACCCCCGCCAGCCTACAGTATGCTCCCGTCTCATTTTTCCGTCCATGTTAGTGGCCCACACTGCTGGGGTCTTGACATCCCTGTGCTCCCCCAGTAGCCCTGAAACTCTGATGTGAGTTCCTTATCTAATAGATACATAAAGGAACAAAAATTTCTAACCACACTGTAAAAAGATATTTCCTTTCTTTCAGTTATTTAGTTTGATAAAAATTCAGAAAATGAAGTGTCGAGTACGTGGGTGGTTTCGAGGGACTGTGAGAGATTTATTGTCTTTACAGGTCCAGGTAGAGAATGCAGAGTTACAACGGACACTCACAAACCAGGCAGAACACACAGCAAAGGAACAGAACTGCAAAGATGGAGGAAAGCAAGGGACCAGGGAAGGGAGTGAGAAGAGGCACCCTGCCTGGACCCACCCGCTGCCATGGCTTAGAGACAGAAAACATGCCAGTCTTTGGGGAACGTGACAAGGATGGCTCAGTGGGCTGAGTAGAGAATTCGTGTGGGAATAAATTGAAGGAAGGTGCTGGACCTCTAAAGATAGACAAAAGGTGCTACCTTGATAGCTTTCAATTCATCCTGTCTGTAGCTTATTTATAAATTTATTTATTTATGTATCTACTTACTTACTTAGTGGCCCTGAAGGTTGAGCCTAAGGCCTTATACATGCTAGGTATGTGTTCTACCACTGAGCTGTACCTCTAGAATAACACTTCTTCAAATGTGGGTCACGACCCCTCTGGAGAAATCGAATGACCCTTTCCCAGGGGTTGCCCAAGATCATAAGAAATATCAGATATTTATATTACTGTTCATAACAGGAGCAAAGTTACAGCTATAAAATGGCAGTGAGAACAATTTTATGGTTGGGGATCACCACGACATGAAGGATTATACTGAAAGTTCCCAGTCTTAGGAAGATTGAGAAGCACTGTGCCAGAACCTCTTTTATTTTAAGAAGAAAATGAGACAAGCTTTCACTAAGTTATACAAACTAGCCTTGAACGTACTCTTAGCTCAGGTACAGTTGATTCTGCTCCAGCAGCACAGGTACAGTTGATTCTGCTCCAGCAGCACAGGTACAGTTGACTCTGTTTCAGCTCTAGAATACTGGATGGCAGGCTGTGTTTCTGTGCTCACCTTATGATAGCTCTTTTCAATACATTCAAACCCTTTTATTCTCTGACAAATTCAACTTCAGGATTGTGGTGGAGTTCTGGGCTATACAATCCTTCATTTACACTCAGTTACCACACTGTGATGGGCATAGTTTTGTTTACAGGTGTCAAAATAGGAAGGCTATGTTATTGCTTGCACAAAAGACCCTCCCCAGGCAACAAAAGCTAATAACTATCATAATACTCTGATTTGGGGGCAGTTTTTTCAAAAGATGATAGCTCAATATCTATCTCCTGCTCACAGATGGAACACCAGGAATTATCCATGTATGTCTGTCACTATCCTCCCTGCTTGACAAGTGGCTGCTGAGAGTGTCACACCATTTCAGAGACTGGGGATCCAAAGTCTGCTGTCCAGGGGCTCCAAACTGTGCTCTATCTGGCCTCATGCAAACTGTCACACTGGCTCTTTTCTCTCTTCAAAATGAACCTGTCTTTCTGTCTCTTTATTCATTCTGGGTCCCCAAAGAAATCACTTTGTGATCTGTGTTGAGTCATGGACTAGGGCATACATTTTGGATTTGCCAGACTCTAAAGCAGTTAATGTCTTCCTTTCTCTCTGTCCATGCAATGGCAGGCTGTGCCTCAGTGTCCTGCCATTATTTCAGCAGCGTCTATGGCTCATGTTCTATCGGGTTCTACAGGTTGATTTGTGTAGCTTTACACTTGTCTCTTGTGATCAGATTTCGACTTATGTAGCCTAGAACAATGATTCCAAAGAGAGCGGGCATCAGCATTGCTAGGTGGGCTTGACGCTGCACAAGTGACTGGTCCTCACTCATCTCAGGAGTTCTGAGTTCAATAGGTCAAAGGAGGGACTGAGAATCCAAATATCAAGCAAATGACATGAAAGCAGGCTCACAAGCTGTCCTAGAACTTCCTCTGACACTGTCTTCATCCATTTTGTGGTGTTGTTGCCATGGAGACTTCCCTGGAAAGCCTTGGTACCTTGCAGCTGCTCTTTGCTCTGTTGGGTTTTATGTATGGTATGGAGGAAAAGCTACTATCCCAAAAGTGAAGAGAGAAGAAGCAAGGACCAGATCCATGGTTGACTTGGGTGACTCAGTCATTGTGATATGACCACATATCACATATAGCTTCTCAGAGCAAGCTAGGCACTAGAGCCATTAAATAAAAATCCTCAGGTACATTGACCTGGGAGCTCAATGTGTATGCTGAAAACTTGGTATAAATTCTCTGTCCAGAAACCTCAAAATGATCTCGACATTAACACCTGTGGAGAGTGGCAAGGCTTAACAGAAAGATGCTATCTTACATAGGCTGAGGAATTACTGAAAATTAACATGTAATCAGTACTCAGTTTGACAAGCTGTGGAATGCCCTATCTCACACTGATGTTCTCTCTCTGGTATCCTACCCTCTGGTCCTTTCCGAGAAGGCCACATGTCTCCTGAGGGGCTATAGTGCTGTGATGCTGTGGATAGCATTAGAAGAAAGGGAAAGAGGGAGAAATAAAAAGAAATTCAACGTTTTGCAGAGGATCGTGAAAACTCTGCTTCTCATTCAGGGGAACATGTGGCATGGACCATGTGTTGGCAGCTGTGCTAGCCGTCTATGCCAAGTGAGTCAGATCGGATGGCAATAGTGGTTTGTTGCTGTGGATGTGTGTCAGTGACACTGTCACAGGAACTGCTGGAGACTCATGGCAGTGGCACTGTGAGCAGGCAATCCAGGAGCTGGCCTCAGCACTGGTGGACCCTCCTGGGCTGGAGCTACCTAACACTGGTGTGGTATGCAGGCCGGGACTGTGAAGGGCTGGAAATGCTTCCAGAGGGTGCATTTTTCCTGTCAGATCAATGTCACTTCTTATATAGGAATGCCCATGAAAACCCCTCAAGTCTTTGTTTTGTCCTAGGGTACCAGACAGGGCACTGTTTGCATTTGTATTTGTGATGTATGTGTTTGTGTTTGTGATGTATCTGTGTTTGCAAATGTGCATACACATGTATACGTAATCTGATTATGAAAGCCAATAGCTTTCACATCGGGAGTTGGTTTTTTGTTTGTTTTATTTATTTATTTGTTTATTTTTGATAGCTCTCCATCATATTCATTGAGGCAGGATCTTTCAATTGAACCCGGAGTTTGAATATAAGGCTAGTTTGGCTAGTTAGCTTGCTCTGTGGATCTGTGTGTCTGCATTCTGGAGTGCTGAAATTACAGTCAGGCTGCCACGCCCACCTGACGTGTCCGTGGTTGTTAAGGATCTAGACTCAGGTCCCAAGTCTTGCTTGTCAATCACTTTATCCACTGAACTATCTCCCCAATTCTAAAGTTGGGACAACTGTGATGAGCCTGTAGCCCAGGGTTAGCAGTGTTGCCTCAAGAACTTTTTATAGCCAGAACGCTTTCCCATGACTACTCTCAGTGTATAAAGTATGTACACACTGCTCATATTAGTGTGTAAAGGCAGCGGCAGGTGTTGCAGTAACATTCCTTGTAACTATTATGAGGATGGACACTAATGGTGGATATGAGATCAAACATCATCTCACTGGTTCATTTTTACCTTCAAATCAATCTAATAAAGATAGTGAGTTTCTTTTATTTTTATTTTGGAGACCATGTCTGATTGTACAGCCCAGGCTCAGATAGAGTTCAAACACAAGATCTTTGATTAAGTTCTGGGATTAAGGGCATGAGTCTCCGTGCCAGGTGGTTAGCCAGTGCCATTTTGGCCACAGTTTTTTAGATAAGAAAACTAGGACACGACCTGCTTTATGCTCAGGGTCATACTAGGTCAAGAGCCCAGCCATTCAGGCATGAGACCTGTGCTGACTACTTCATGAGCCTGCTGCTTCCATCCTGGTGAGAGGTGACTAACTTTCACCTGCTACTGAACCTATTAAGGTAAAAACCTCTTGTGGGTTTCAGGTCAGAAAGATGGATTGAATTCCCCATCCCATATAAAGCCTGTCATTGTTTCCTCTCCATTGTTTCAGAACCAATCATAAAATCTTAATACACTTAACTATCCAAGATTTTTATCAGTACTTATTAGGTTCCCAGGTACCCCTCCCATTTCCTAAATATAGAATTTCCTAACATATTCCAAATTCCATAAAAACCTGTATGTATTCTGTATTTTTCCCCAAAGCTTTCTTTGCCCTTGAATGAGATCAGCAAGCAGGAGAAGGTGGCGGAGTCCCCTCTTTCCTCACTCTCAGACTTGTTACCACAGCTTCGGTGCTATCTTTCCTGAACAGGAGTTTGGCACTGGAGTCACAATAGTTAGAACAACTCTTAGGCGTCTCCAGCCTGCTTTGGTCCCCTGTCTTCAGGGACATCTGTCGTTGCTCCCTTGTCAATATTGGAATCATATAAGTGAGTTCTTATCTTTTCTAGAACAATGAGCAATGAAAAACCTCCCTGCAAAATCATGTCATCCAACTACAAGTGGCCACCAGCAGCCTTTCCTACATACATTTTCCTGTTCATACAGCCTGGTCTTCACAAGGCAGCTCCTACTGCATTGGGATTGCAATGAAGACTTAGTGGCCGGTCAAATTCTCAGAGAGGTTCAGTGCATTCTCCATTTCTATTCCACCCCACCATCTCTGTGACAGGTGGCAGCTAGCAGGTGCTCGTGCATTGCAACACTGGGTCACCCAGGACACCACATGGGGCCACAGGGCTGTTTTCCTTCCCCTTGTGTCCTGTGATTATTGATGGACTTGCTTCACTGGAAATTTATTTGGCTCCTAATAGAAAGCACGGGCTACCCAGGACTAAACCAGAACAGATGCTTCAAGAGTAAGTGAGTGAATAAATGTGTTTTAAAAAATGAAAGAAAACTGGCAAGAATCGAGAATCCCTGTGCGAGCTACAGAACAGGCTAGTGGAAATGGCTCTCTGTCCTGATGCTCAGACCTTTAAAGGAGACCCTTCCACCTTGTGGGGCTTGCAGAAATTCAGAGGGCATGCTTCCCTCTGTGTCGTGGTGCAGCCTGGAAGACAAGGAGGCATTGAGCACTTCACCCCAGCTGCGCAAGCAGCTGAATAGAGAAGTTGGGGTTCCCGACATCCCACCCGCTGCTCTCTTGACTAAACCACACAAGCTGTTTACCTCTGCCCCTGCCTGGACCACTTGGCTCTTCTTGACTCAGACACCACTGATTTCTTCCCTGGGATACACACCCACTTGTTCCCCATGGCCAAGTTTCTTAAGGCGTGTGGCTTTTTCTGGAATTTCCAGGTACCTCAGAGCCCTGGCTCTTCACCCCAGGGCAGAAGCATTTACGCAGATAAATTCCCACCTCGAGGGGCCAGTGGGAGTCTCCAACCTCTCCACATGGTCCAGAGACAGTGATTTTTCTGCAGCTAGTTTAAGAAGCACACAGTGGACGTGATGCAGAAAGCCAAGAGTGCAGAGCATGACCCTTCTCCACAGTCAACTTAATCCGAGCGAAGCACAGAAAGCAGGGATCTGATTTAATACTGCTAAGTGCACACATGGCAAGGAGAGCAAATGCCATCTACACTCCTGTTCCTTCACCTCTCCCTCCTCACCATCCCCTACCCCACCCCACCCCACCCTGCAGCTCTTCCTTTCCATTTTCAATAAGCCAGTGATTTGCTGGCGCATACAAAAGTAAACAGAAAGTAAATAAGCTGCGGAATTTGGAGGGAAAATTTTAAGCTCTGAAACTGAAAGGAGGGGGCAGAAAGGGCACAGAATCAGAGTAAACAGGTAAGGCAAACATTTTAGACCAAAATAGTTAGGATCCTGCAGCGGGAATCCAACCTTACTGCTGGTAAAGAGGCTAAAGTGGATTAAATGGACCAAAACTGGGTTGGGGACTATTAAGGAATTTCAGTTGTTGTTGTTATTTCTTTTCACAAAGGTGTGATTAGACAGGTTTTGTTTTGTTTTGTTTTTTACTGAGAGAATAGTTGAAGCTTTTCTACCTGTTTCTACTGTTTCTGTCGTTTAAATTTAAAGTTGGTGTGTTTTATGTGTGCTTCTCAGCATATATGTGTATTTGTATACATGTAAACATATATACATGTATATATTACATACACACTTAGTGAGACAGACACACACACACACAGAGAGAGATGGAGAGAGAGAGAGAGAGAGAGAGAGAGAGAGAGAGAGAGAGAGAGAGGTCTTTTCTTGCTGAGCCATGATAGTAAAAATGATTAGTGGGGTTGAAATCGGTATAAATGCACAGAGCATTTGCTGCAGTGTTTAGGAGAGCTGAAATATGCAATAATTGATTTTAACATGCATTGTAATTGGTTCCACATGCATCGCTGTCAACTGCGATACATCATAATTAAACTGACATGTTCAAAAACTGGCCACTGAAATGAGCGCTCACCGAATTCTCCAACTGTGCACAGCTTGCGGCTTCTGCACTCCTCTTGTTTTGCGATCAGGTCCTGGGCTGCTGAGCTTGACTTTGCTGCTGGTCCTCTCCTTTTTTTTTTTTTTTTTCCTGTCCACTCCCTCAAACTTTAAACAAATGCCTATAATGGATTCTGGTTCTTTCCTCACTGTCATTTTCAGACGGTCACATATCTTAGCAGTGATAGTCTATGCAATTTCCTAAGTCATCATAAATCAGATCTAAAATCATAAAACACAGTCAAGAAATTCACATAAATAAGACACAGTAGTAGATCCAAAAGAATGCCATATTGTAGACCCTCAACTCCCAACTAAATCATGCTTGGAATTTAATTAGGCTCTTCTCTTGGATAAAGAAAATTGAGGGTATGGAATATCTGGATCTGATCTCTCATTATGTACATTATGATGTCCCATATTCTTTCTGCTTCTTCCTATGGCCACCATGGTACTTACGCAAATTCAAGATGGTCTCATCTCAGTAGTCAGGTCATGTGGGTGAAATGAAATAGAACTAGAGTGTGGGGTGCTGGTGTCAGGTCCTAACTGATGGTGTCAGTAAAGGCTGCTTTAGCCTTCTGCTTAGTAAAATAAGAACGACACAGATTTGATGGTTGTGTCACGGCTTCCAGCAGTAGGATGACATGTACAGTTGGCTAGAGAGCTCTACTCCAACTCCTTATGAGCAGTATCTGTCTTTGGAGATTGTGGTACCATTGTTTTGTGCTGCAATTAAGGGAAGAACTGCATTCCCCACTCCCTGCCTTTCTCTCTGTATTTCACCCAGGCCCTTAGATGGTGAAATGACCCTAAAGAAGAGTCAGTTCTTTATCTGGGCATGATCATGACCTTCCACTGACCATGAGGCTCCAGAAAACCAATTCCATGAAAAGGAACCTGGCAACTATCACTCTCTTTTTACTTTTAGGATATAATCTCTTACTTGTTTCAATCACATGTCACTGGGAGGGATTCCTAATTTCAATAGCCTTGCTTAGAGCATTGAGATGGAGAGCTGGTCAATTGTCTTATCTCTCCTGTTTGTCCACAGAACATTGCCAAGTTTTAGAGAATGGTCAAACTGGGCTAATGAAGGTCATTTTTCTATGTGCTTTAATAGCCAACAGCTCAGAGCCAAACATCTCTCATCTCCTACGAACGCCTTATATATGTACATATGTACATCTCTTCCGAATTCTATAAGCAGCGAGGACAAGTGCCTGGTGAGTGACATTATTCCACAAAAAGAAAACCACACTCCCCATCATGTGATGGAAAGGGATTCTGAGGTCCTTACTTGGAAGGAGAAGAGTTAAGAAATGTACTATACAAACCAGAATACCTATTGGAGTCACAACTGAGTAAAATCCCTCAAGGGGCCAAACCATCTGAAGAAACAAAGTAACTGGGAGGATGGTGTCCTGCATTGCCTTCTGTCTTCTCCTCTTCCCCTCCCATGAAAAAAGTCTTAATTTCATGGCCTGGATTCAAGTGAGAACCCAGCCACCGCCCCAGTGGGCATCCCATCAAAGATCTGAATTCTGTTCTTTTCCTCTTCTGTAAAACCATTATTCTTTATCATCTCGCACCTTCCTTGATAATTTAATGCTTCCTTCCACCTGATTCTCTGACAAACACAGCCTTGGGTGTCAAGCCTTATCTGTTCTCTTTGAGCAGCTTTGAGACAGTATGTGCTGTGTATGCAGAGGGACTCAAACTCACCCTGCCCTCTGAAACCCCAGAGTCCTAAGTCCTAAAAACACGTCTTGCCAGGGGTGCTGGTGAATAATTCTGAGCCAGTAGATTGGGCTGGAATAGCAACTCTGCATTTCTCATGAAGTTCTTGGTTCTACTTGCCTTTAACCTGTTGCTGCTGTTTGGCTCAGATGTTGAGCACTGTCGTGGTTATGGATATGGGATTACAGAGCAACCATGGCTTTCAAGTCCCCGCTTTTAAGCAGTTCACTGTGGGTCTCTTTTCACCCACCCATCTGCTGGCAGCTTTGATTTAGGTTATTGTTAAATCAAGCTTTCCTCTTTTTTTATCCTAACTTCCAGTTTTCTCTTCTCTTGGTGTTATGTTCTATGATCCTCTTTGCTTCATAGGCATAGTTCCGTAGCTCTATCTTCAAGCTCTTCTCTGGTTTGGCTTTGACATTACCCTCCTTGCTCTAGCTATGTTAATTTTCTAAATCTACCCAGTAAATATGGCAAATGTTTATGGTATTTAAAGAAAAACTGAAAGAATTTTTCTTCTTTTTTTCTATTTTAAAAAGATCTGGCTCCTCTTGTGAAGCAATAGTTGATTGACTGCTAAATAAAATGCCACGTCCACTGACTGTCTTCTATTGTAGGGGCAGACACTGGCAGCAGAGGACCCACTCACTCCTGTAGAAACCAAGAACCTTTCTGGCAAACTCTCTAACCTCTTAACTGTCTCTCAGCTTAGCCCTTTCTGGAAAACAGAACAGTTACCGAGAAAACCGCATCCTAAGAGAATCAAGCTGGTCATGGGAAAACAAGGCCTCTTTCACTTTGTTCACTAAGGTCCTTCACAATGGAGCCATTACTTTGCTGAACACTGGATCCTGCAGAGCCCTGGGGAGACAGACAACTGACCACTCAAGCCATATTGTTGGGAGGCTGACTGGCACCCACTTCCAGATATTCCTAATGGTGGAAGTCAGCTCTGAGCAAGGCTTTGTCCACCTTTCAATTGCTGGTAAGTCTCAGGCTTATCCACGGCATGTATCTCCAGGCTTCAGGAACCATAAGGCACCACTGTGTCATGGTTTGGATATCACTCACCAGAGACGGGAAGTTTCTGTTTTAAATCTCTGTAACATTTTTCTCTAAGTCTCCGAGTTCTCAAAGGAACAATCAGATTTGGACCAAATTTGATATATAACTAGAGACTTATCGAGTTACAAGAAGGTTTAGCATGTTCCTTAGACTAGTATTTTGTAAAAACGATTCTGGAATTAAGCCGAGTGTTGGCTCCAGGATGGACATTTACTTAACTTGTGAGCCTATGATAAAATGGGCACTCCTTAAATAGTTTCATTGGAAAGGCAATTTGAGAAACACCTAATCAAAAGTCAGGCACAAGATGTGCTGAGGACCTTGCAGTCCCATCCTGAAGTGTGGAGCATTTCAGGGTGTGTGAAGGTTCTTCTCTCTTCTCTCTAAGGACTATGGCAGATATATATATCAACACTACCTGACTTCAGTGCATGTAAGTTGAGCAATACTTTTTGAAAGTCCTCAACTTCTTCGGGTCCAGGAAGGGAGGGTTTCTGCACAAGTGGCAAAAGTCCGGTATATTCAGGAGACATCAACAGAGAAAGAGTTGGAATATGGAAGGGACAGTGTGGAAGCAAGGGCCCCTCTGTCTAAAACATAGAAGATTGGGTGGTGTCATGTTAAGATACCTAGATGAGGATGATGGAGCAATGTAGCACGAATTCTAATTGGTCTTAATAATAAAAACCCGGAGTCAGATATTAGGAGATGAAAGCTGAAAGATCAGAGCAGCAGAGAAGCAAACAACTAGTTCTTACCTCTACGAAATCCTCAGGCAGAATGGGGTAATTTGTCTCTACAAGTCCTCATAAGGAATACCTTAAGCTCCTGTCTCCTCCTGCCTTATATTCCTCTCTCTGTCCAGCCATATCCCTTTCTGTCTCTACTTCCCTATTTTGGGATTCAAGTGTGTGAGCCACCAACAACTGGATCTGTTTCTCTTTGAGACTGGATCAATCTAGTGTAACCCAGGGCAGCCCTGAACTCACAGAGATTCGTCTGCCTCTGTCTCCTGAGCGCTGGGATTAAAGGTGTGTGCCATCACTGCCTGGCCTCTATGGTTAACTAGTGGCTAACACCACCCTCTGATCCTTGGGCAAGCTTTATTTGTTATAGGACAAACAAAACATCACCACAGAACAGCTCCTCCATGAACAAAGAAGGCAGCTGCTTCCGCGGGGCTGTCTTCAATGTCGAACCTGACTGGATCTGATTGTCTAGATACTTCTGACTACGTGTCTTTGGCTTTCTATTGCTGTGATAAAAAACCATGACTCAAAACTTGGGCAGGCTACAGTTTATTTCATCTTACAGCTTGTATTCTGTCACCCAAGGAAGCCGGGGCAGGAACTCAAGGATAGGAACCTGGAGGCAAGAACTGAGGCAGAAGTCACAGAGCAGCCTTCTTACTGTCTTCTTCCCATGGTTTGCTCAGTCTGCTTTCCCAGGACCACAGCCTACAATGAGGTAGGCTCTTCCACATCAATCACCCATGAAGAGATTCCCCTACAGGCTTCCTCACAGTTCAAACTTATAAAGACAGTTTCTTAATTGATGTTCCTTCTTCCCAAATGGCTCTAACTTGAATAAAATTGATGTGAAACTAACCAGCACGGGAGAGGGTTGAAAGGGAGGGGAGAAGAAGGAAGGGGATCAGAGAAAAATGTGTAACTCAATAAAATCAATAAAACAGAAAAGAAATAAAAAGGCAACTAACCAGTACACTGTGCAAAGTCAGAGTTCGGCTAGGTGTCATGGTGGTGGTGGTGGAGTGAGCCTGAGGTGCTGGCTCCCTGATGTTTTCCAATGGCCCATATTTGTTCCCATGGGCACCTGGTACATGATGCATGAGGTCCAGTAGGGAAGACCAATTTGCCTGGAGACCAAAATGTAATTGTCTTGGTATCTCTTGACAGTGATTTAACATGTCTGTGACTAAATCCATGACTAAGAGGGGAAGCACCAGGAGCTATCCCAAATTAACCCTCCTACACAGAGAGAATCCAGAGAAAGGTTCAGGGCTTCTTAGAAGGCCACTGTTCATCATGTTAAGGCCTCTTAGCCTCCAGAAAGTCTAACCTACCTAAACATGGCAGGTGGGTATTATTTTTTTTCTCCCAGTGAGAGGAAAGGCAAACCCTAAGCAGTATGTTCCTAAAAGTAATGTGCCCCCAGAGCACCCATATCCTCATTCCTGAGTAGCTTCTGATTTGGGTGCTATTCTTGGGCCAGGCCCTAAAATCTGTATTCTTCATGCTTCCCATGTGACGCTGACATTTTCTTATCAACTTCCGACTTCAGTGGCAAGGGCAAGAAGACTGGGGGACCCTCTCAGTCACCCTCGGAGGCAAGGATGAGATATTTGGGTCCACTCTGACTTCCAGAGCTGAAGGCTCTAGGGAGCTGATAACTGTACAAGACATCTATGCTTTAAACCTATGTCATAGGTTTGGGGGTCCAGTGAGTGGCATTATTTCACCGCAGTGACTACAGCAAGGCAGAGGCTTTAAGGGTTTCCTGGTTTTTGAGCCAGTAAATTAGCGAAAAGAAGAGGAGCTGATAATTTTGGAGGAAGCGTTACAAAGGGGAGAAGGAAGGTAAACCTGACTCCTCCATCACCCTCCCCAGATCCCATCCCAGCCCTTTGCCGGCGAGTTATGAGCACTTGGGCTGACTTCCAAGTTCCCGAAGTTCAAATGTGGAAAAATCCAGCTAATCTCCTGGAAAATCTCCTGACATGTACTTTTCTTTAAGAGTCTAGGCAGACTGCAAGCCTCTCCCCTCTCCCCTCTACCCTCTCTGGCACTCAGCAGGCTTCTCACTGAGGATGGGCTCCGCTCCCTGGCCGGGTATTGATACCAGATACACAATGGAATTTGTCAGGGCAAAGCATGTCTTACTGCTGACCCATTAACTCAGTTAGTGCATTAGGAGGGGGAGTGCTGATTCCGCACATTCGATTTGGGCTGTCAGGCCTGATTTGAGCTTATTTCTCATTGAGGATTCCATATCAAAGGCCAGGATAATAGAATTACAGGACATTAGGACTTTCAATCTGGAAGGGACCCTGGAGATCATTTAGTGCCGCTTGCTCATTTTACAGATGAGGAAACTCTTTATTTTTTACTTTCAGGGACTCAAGTAACTACTCAGCCTTTGATACATGCATGAAATCACCAGCTCCCACGTATGGGAGCTCTGTGTGCAAGAGAGGTGAGCCAAGAACAGAATCTTCCAATTGAGTTATTCTTGATGTTGGCTTCAGCTTCATCAAAGTCGGTCACACACACCCTTCTGGGCAACACACGCTCTCCAGGAATATGTAGATGCCGTGGTTCTGACAATGGCTGGGGAGAAATCGTCATGTTTTTACTTACAGGATACTTCATACAGTTTAATAGCAAAGGCATCCTCGACGTCTGCAGCAGATGGTACCCAGGGCAGGCAGCTTTTTCTAAGGAATCTAGCTGGATTTTAGCTGATGAAGTTTTCTGTATCATTTGGTGATCGTATTTCATCTCAGACTTTTGAACAGGACAGATGGTCCACCTGGATCTCATTTTGCCACATTTTATTGATGGTCTGAGTCAGATCTTTCACGTTTGTGCTAACTGACCTTGAAGGGGTAGCTTGTTGCTTAACTTTTATGACACAGACAAGCAAACTGCTTGCAAATTACGCAGCGTAATGGTGATGAACAATGAATTAGAACTCCTTATTAATATTTATTGCCTGTACTTAAAGAATTAGTGAGGACTGTAGATCATAGCCATCTATTGAACAAAAATCCCAAATTAATTTTGATGCAAACACACATATATAGTAAGTACTGTGTTTTTGTTGGAGAATCCTTGGTCTATGCCATGGTACCACATAGTCACCTTCCTATTGCTGTTCTAATTCTGTGGATATCAGACGCTTTCACCCTTCTCTCTTTGTTGTTTTGAGTAGTTTGTAGGAGTCACTGTGCAAATCAATAGGAGTTCATCATCTGAAACATAACATCCATCAGAGACAACTCTAGAAGCTAGACAAAGGTCCTACTCAAAACCCCAATCCAGCCATGGGAAATACGTACAACCAATGCTCCAACTGATAGACATTCAGATGGCAAATTCTTAGCTCTCCTTCCTCAAGCTGGTCATTAGAACAGAAGACAATCTAAGGTGTGGTCAGTTTAGGGAAGGCTTAGTATACAAGATGGCCAGTATGCAAGGTAAGGTCTTCTATTGGATTCTGGAGTAGAAGATAGATATCAGAGGGGAGCTCAGGCAACTCCAAGTGTGGACACAAGTTTAGAATGATGTAGCCACATCAGTTTCTAAATGGCAACAAAAGATTCAGTGGATGTAAGATGTTATCAGTGGCAGACACTGGCTCCAGTGTAGGTGGACTCGTCTCTGCAATATTTCTAAAAGCCTAAAAGTTAAAGAACACTTAAAATAATACCTGTTAGCTGGGCGGTGGTGGCACACGCCTTTAATCCCAGCACTCGGGAGGCAGAGGCAGGCGGATCTCTGTGAGTTCGAGACCAGCCTGGTCTACAGAGCTAGTTCCAGGACAGGCTCCAAAGCCACAGATAAACCCTGTTTCGAAAAACCAAAAATAATAATAATGATAATAATAATAATACCTGTTGCATCCATTTAGCCTTCCGATGTTGCCTATTTTTTGAAATGTAATTATGAAAATCCTATAAACTGAGGATGGTTTCATACTTCATCGTTTCGCTACACGCTCAGAACAATTCTGAGAGGTACTTATTTCTATCTAGCAGCTTTGGAAACAGAGAGACCGAAGCCAGCGGGAATGGTTTCTTCTATGTTCACTGAGATCCTCTTACTTAAAAGTGGCGACTGTGTGCCTTCGATTCTTGGCTTGTCTGACTCTAAAGCATTAGTTCCTCTTCCTTCCTCACTTAGTTCTCTGAATCTGGCTTTCAGAGATGGAAGGAAGTTGGAAAAATCAGATGGCCAGGAAGGTAGCAGGTGTGAGGAATTCAGAGTGACACACCTGGCTCCTGTTGTCATGGAAATTCACCCAAGAGCTCCATTTGCCTTGGACTCCTCATAGGCTGGGCTCTAAGCTGTGAACGGACCATTGCCTTATTTCCTTGTATTTGATTGACTTATACTTGATGTGAGAATTCCTTCTGCTGTGGTGTGGTGGGTGTGGCCTCAGCTAGGCAGAGGAGCAGCTGCAGATCTGGGGCAGTTCTGACTCATCTAAAAGAGTAGACAAGGTCACCACTTCAAGCCCAGCCACGCTGAGTCCTCCTCCTCACCCTCTGCATGTCTCAGTCTCAGGGGGCCTAGAAATAAGGAGTCTAGGCCCTTTGAAAACTGAGCTTTGTAGCTGAGGGGAGAGCCTGAAAAGCTATACTCGAAAACATCCACTGGTCACAGAATCTCTTTTCTGATTCCAAATTTCAGAATAACTGAGTTTTTGCTCTTATATCCCAAGCTCAGTGTTGCTGCCTCTTGTATGTAACATTAATCCAGAGGAGAGCATTAATCCCCAAACTGCGCTTGTGGTCAAATGGCCTTCAGCCCTCCTGCCTGCATTGATAATAACTTACTAAAACACAGCTACCACATTTATCTATGTGTGTATGTATCTCCTTCCTACTACTGTGGTGGAGTAGAGAACTTGTGGGAGATTGTATGGCCACAAGGCCAAAAGCATTATCTAGCCCTTGTTAGATAAAAGTGTTATTGATTCATATAGTCTGTGTATTAATATTTAATCAAAGTAGGGAAGGAAGTCACAGTAAAAGAAGCTGAAATTTTAATGTAGCCAAGAATCTTCCGTGATTCTCTCTCTCTCTCTCTCTCTCTCTCTCTCTCTCTCTCTCTCTCTCTCTCTCTGTGTGTGTGTGTGTGTGTGTGTATACATGCCTGTGTACGAATATGCATAAAATTGTGGGGGAGGTATGTAGGGGCCAGAGGAGGGAATCAAATTTCTTCTTGTATCATATTCTACCTTATTCCTTTGGGAAGGAGCTCTCACTGAACCTAAAGCTTGCAGTTTCATAGGTTGGCTAGCCAAAGACTGGAGTTCACATATCACTTTCTCTCCAAATGCCCTATGGCCATGCCTGGCATGTGGGTGCTGGGTTTGGAACTCAGATCCTCACACTTACACAGAAGTGCTCTCATCCAAAGCCGTCTTCTCAGCCCCTGATACTTATTTTTTAAATGCCACTCTTGGTCTGACTTAGCACTCTGGATTAGAACCTAGGAAATGCTGTTTAGCGGTGATTTGAACCATACATGCATGGGCTAATATACAAAGAATATTGGCCTTGCCAACAGCTAGACATGGTTCTGATCGCCTCAGAGGGGCCTGCATATGTTTAATTGTTGCTGGATGTTATGTTGGGATCAAAGCTTATAAATCAAAACAAATATCACTGTTTTGCTCAATTGTGACTCTCTCAAATTCATATGTTGAAGCCCTAACCCTTAGTATGACTGAACTCCAAAATCGTGTCTTTAAAGGCTTAAAATTAAATGATGTCACAAGTATGGGTCCCTAATACAACTTGTATTCAACTACGAAGATTAAAAATACCAGAGACCACCTGTTTTGTGGTGAGTGCAGAGGAGAGAGGCCCTGAGACATGCTGAGCCATGCCATTGGAAGTCTAAAAGAGAGTCCTCACCAGAAACCAACTCTGCTGCCACCTTAGTCTTGGATTTCTACCCTCCACAACCCTGGAAAAGTTAAGTTACACAGTCTGAGGTATTTGGTAGCCAACCTGAACTGATTAGTACAATCACTAAATTATAAAAATGAGGATTTTTTTCTCCAGCTATGAATATCAGCAGGATTGCATGAGAGTCAGGTGGAAATTGGGAAATTGAATAAATCTGAAAAGCAAGACCAGACGTTTTGCTTTCTCATAGGGTTCTAAGGACGTCATTGGGGGATGATTGACATACACTAAACCACTTTAAGATGCAACTGATGGGTCTGACACCTGAAACTCTCGTCATAAACCAAACAACAAACACATCTATCAGAGCCCCTCCAAATTCTCCATTCTCCTCTGCCATCCTTCCTTTAGTTCCTCACTGCAACTTCCCTGTTCCTCAGCAAGATGCAACTACTGATGCTGTTACTAACGCTATAGATCTGTGAACTAATTTACATTTTCTAGAATTTTGTATACATATGTACATATGTGTATATGTAATGTATATGTGTGTAATATATGTGTACATATGTATATATACACATATATCTTATTCATTCCAGGTGAAATCGTTTTTAAATAATTATTCTGCCATTCACCTGTGCCACTGTTTATATGACTATTTTAATTTTATTTATTGCCAAGTGATTTTCTGGACTGTGTAGTGTGCCGTTGACGGCCAGTTGTTTGTTTGTAGTTTTTAGGAACCCTAAATAAAGTCACCTGAATATTCACTCACAAAGTTTCATGTGAATGAATGTATGGATTCCTTTTTATGCTATCTAATGGAAAACACATGTTTAATTTTTTAGGAGGCTGTCAGGCTGTTCTCCAAGTGACATGCCATTCGCATCATTGCTGACCATGCACAAGGGCCCTAGTTTCACAGCCTTGCCAACTTCTGACATGGTCAGTATTCTGTATTTTTGCCCTTATTATAGCGCTTTGTGCAATGGCGTCACACTGTGATTTTTATTTGTGTTCTCATTGAACATGGACACTGATGATCTTCTAATGGGTTTAGTGATCATATAGGTGTATTCTTTGTGCATATGTATGTTTGTGTACGCCTGTGCAAAATTCTGTGCAGAAGCCAGATGACACTTTCAAGGGTACAGTTTGATCATAGCCTTGCTTTTTGAGGCAGGATTTCTCCCTGGCCTGGAAGTCACCAAGTTGGTTACCTTGGATAGTCAGTAGCCCAGGGATCTGCCTGCCTCCTAAGTTGTCTTCGGTTTGTTTTTAAAGAATAGTTATTCTCTTCCATTTTAGTTTTAATTGCCTCGTTGTGTTTATAGTTGATGAGGACTCAGTTCCCCATAAGGTCTCTAATTCGGCATTTAATTGCATATACTATGCTTTGTGGAAATTTAAAAATGTTAAAGTCTTGTTCAACAATATGTCAGAGAGAAGAATGCAGCCCATGGTGTACTCTTACTATCTTATTTTATTTTATTCGCTTTTGGGGACAGGACAGGGCTTCTCTGTGTAACAGCCCTGGCTGTCCTGGAATTTGTTTTGTAGACCAGGCTGGCCTTGAACTCACAGAGATCCACCTGCACGTGCCTCCCCAGTACTGGGATTAAAGGCATATGCCACCACTGCCCAGCTATCATACCCTTATTAAAGTGTTAATGCTTATGACTTCCTAAAATGCCTCCTGAAGTTTGCAGCTTAAAGCATCCTTTGTCATTCCATGGTTTCTGATATTAAGAATTTCAGTGTCGCTGAGCTGAAGGTTGAGTCTCTGTCTGTGACCAAGTGAACTAAGGAGCTGGACATCACATTCATGTCACAAGAAATAAACAGCAATGTAAGTTTAACTCATTTTCTTCTCTTAAGTGCGAGGAGAGACTGTGTGTCTGAGAACTAAAACTCTTGCCTTCTAGTAGACAAAATGTTGATGCTTGGATGATTTATGTTTATAATGAATTAAAAAACACAAAGTAGATCTTAGAAAAGAGCTACCTACTTTGCTACAGAGTTTTCTTTTTATTAAATTATTTTATTTATTTTACATATCAACCACAGTTTCCCCTGCCTCCTCTCCTCCAGTTCCCTCTCCCCACCTCCTTTCTACCCATCTGCCATCCATTCTTTAAAAAGGATAAGGCCTCCCATGGGAGTCAACAAAGCCTGGCATATCAAGGCTTTGTGGCAGGACCAAGTTCTTCCCCCTTGCATCAAGGCTGAGGTAGGCATTCCACCATAGGGAATAGGTTCCAAAAAAGTCAGTCATGAACTAGGGACAGATTCTGGTCCCCATGGATAGCTTTCTTATCATTTAAAATTACAGCCTGGAGCTAGAGAGATGGCTCAGTGGTTAAGAGAACTTGCTGAAGTTGAGTCCCCGACCCCACATGGTGGCCTGTAACTCCAAATTCTAAAGGATCCAGTGTTCTTTTTGGAACCTGCAACCAAGTGGTGCACATAAAAATTATTGAAAACTAAATATAAACTAAACTGAAATATAGGCTTTGTATGAATTTGGATCAGGAATGTACTAGCCATTATGTAATTACTGTAAGTCACAGGAGTAACAACTAGATTAGGGGTGTGCAGACCGTGGACCACGTCTCTCTCCCTTCATCCTGCTCCTCTCCCCTTCTTCATCTTTCCCCTCCTCTTCTTCCCCCATCCCACTCCCTTTCTTCCCTTCTTCACCCTTTTTTCTTCTTCCCCACCTCCTTCTCTCTTCTTCTGCCATCTTTCTTTCTTTTGTGTCAGGGTCTCACATTGTATCTCAGGCTGGCCTAGAACTTATGGCATAGCTCAAGATGACCACAAAATCCCACCCATGCTCCTGGCCCAGCTTCCCAAGACCTAGGGATCACAGGCACCCGCATCTGTATGCAGCAAACACAGCAATTTTTTTTTTTTTACCAATGCAACATTGTGTAGTATAATTAAAAGATAACTATCCTTGCTGGTAAGTTTTTTCCATTAGCAGCCCACTTTTAAGAAGTCATTTGTACAGAACTGTTTAACTAGCACAACCCACGCAGACTTTCAAGATGCTCTTCCAGAACCATTCCACTGAAGTGACTGCATTTCCACACAGCTGCCCAGAGCAGGGGTAAGGCATTTGTAGAGTCAGTCTGCTTTTCTGATTCCATTATAGCCTAAAATTTATTTGAGATACAAGCAGAGAGAGAAGGAAAAGCAATGCAAAGTCTAAAGGAAGTGCAGACTCAATGAGCAGCTAAGAGGGTGGCAAAGCTAGTCTAGAAGGGGATTGGATATTTCAGGGCATTCAGGGGAAGCAACTGTTCTTATGTTGTTTTGGAAAGCCAGGTTCCTGCAGAGGAGACATTTCTTAGGATTCAGAGAAAGTTCTGAATATTGTAGAAACTGGATCTTCATAGACAATTGTCCTTAGGGAAATGGAAGCCTGCACCCCTTCACAGCCCCACATTCATTCCACGTTAGCGTTGCCCCCAGATATGCTTGTGGTGGATGGGTTCAGGGGCTCTGGTTAGAGGGCTCCACTAAGGACATTGCCACTCATAGGGTTTTATTTGTGCCTTAGGCAAGGCCGGCTACATTAATCACGAGCACTTTTAAAGTAGTGAAAGAGAGTCAAAAGGCTGAATTTTGGCTTAACAAATTGAAGAATTCTTTTGATGGCCATCCAGAGTTTCACTCAACCAGAGGCTTTCTCAGTGAATGGCAGAGGATCAGGGGGATTTGGGGACAAGACTTGCCATAGAGGAAGCACTGTGGTTATAAGGGAATGCAACCACTTACTTAGTCCTTTTGTTTTTCCTTCCTTCTTCCCTCCTTTCCCTTCTCCTTATTCTTTCCTTCCCCCCTCCCCGCCTCCTTCCCTTCCTCTATTCATTTTCCTCTCTTAGTGATTAACCCAGGGCTCTGTGTATGCTGATCACGAACCCTGCCACTGAGTTACTCTCCTGCCCACCACTTCTCCATCTTGCACCCTATGTACCATTTCTATTAGCTTAAATCAGAGTGACCAGTGTCGGATTTTTAACATAATCTGGAAATTGGCAATTTTTTGTAAGAATTCTATTTTGGTGCACTTTATTTTCACGTGTGCTTCAGCTTAGAGCCTCTGGCATATATGCTCCATGACCCTTGTTCAGTAAGGTGTTACACGACATGGATTCATGCTTCCTCGTGAAAGAAATGGTTGCAAAATATCGGCTAAAGCTCCCTCTAGCCACTTCGTCACAGACAGAATTGTGTAAATGAGACTTCAAGTTGAGTGGACGCATCGGACTCTGTCGTTGTATGCGTATATAGAAACATAAATATATGTGCATTTGTTGAATAGTTGCCTTCAAAATAGCACAAAAGGTTTACACATATGTTGGTAGGAATCACCCGGGGAACCAAATCGCACATAAAAGCCTCCATAGAAAGGGGGACGGTTATGCTATAAATAGTTCAAGATGAGCTTCCCTTTGAACGACTCTGTTTTGTTATCTGGTATTAAGCAGTTTTTATTCAGCAACTTCACTTCTGTTCCTTATTACCAAAGAGTTATTGTGTTTTCACTTAAAATAAACTTGACTTTAAAAAGGAATAGTAAGAAGGAAGTTTTGTTGCTGTTGGTTTCCTTTTGTAAATAAATATTTACTCAAGCCATGAAATTTCTCTTTGAACAACGGGGGCCTCCAATGGGGAGAGAGTCTCCAAGCTGTGGCATATTCTTGTGGTACGGTATGATTACACGCTCAAATGTCATCATGAAACATGTGTAGTGTAATAATAATTCCAAAATCAATCTGTAAATAAAATAACATCTATAAATGCAGGCACATGCAACTCATGTGCTGAGATTTTGTTTAAGTATGTGGGACATCTCTTTTAAAATATTGAAAGTTTACCCGGAATGGCCACTTTAGAAGCACTAACGATGTACGCCTGTTCTGTGAAACAATTTGATTGTTGGATAATCATATTTTTGGAAAGAATTAATTAAATTTGGTTATTTATCTAAAAATACATTAGAATTCTGTACATAAGATGCTATAATTAGGACAAAATTACTCAAGTGTTTAAAAAAAACTGAAAGAGTTACTAATTTCTATGATGTAGTCCATGTTAAAGTTTGCATTTAATTAATACAGAGAGCAATGTACAAAAGGTTATCCTTTAAGCATTTGTAAAATTTTGGTTATATGTATATATATATATATAATGCTACTTATCTAGATTTTAAAATAAGAAAAAATTTGGAAGCATAAATATTCAAACTAGGGATTTATTTAGATATTGTAGAAGATAATGGTCATCATAAGTAAACCACAGACCAAAGAGGATTATGCCTTTCTTATCAAGTATGATTCTATCTAATAAAGCATCCAATGTTGCGTTAGATGCCTGTCTAGTTTATAAATGGAAGGAATCACACAGGTAAATCCATGCACAGATATACACATATGTCGTGTGCTTGCACCTTGTAAATATGTCTAAAACAGTTTATATATACATGTTAAAAGGATAGAACTTGTTTAATATTGTACATATTCCTCAATAAAATGAAGACATTTTGAAATGGTGTGAAAATTTGTGTCTCTAGAATTCCAAAGAGAAAAATTAATTGCAATATTACCCTCCCCCAGATGTGTTGCACTGCTGGGCAATGGAGCTTTGCTATCTAAGTATTTGGAGTCATCATGCATTCCAAGATCACTAATTTATTAAAGTGCTTAGTTATTTTTGTGACTGCTCCTGCTAATTCAAAACTCTTCATGCTTGGCAGCCTTCTTTTTTTTTTTTCTGTATTGCTGATGTCACCACAACCCATAGGCCTCTGAGGTTCTCCCTAAGGTCTTCTTGCTTGGGGGCCTGCCACCTTATATTCAATGACTGAACTCAGGTTTTCTGGCCTACTTGCTAGTACCTCCGCTTTGTGGTCCAATTTCAATGTTTATTTCCTGTGTTTCCTGCCATCTTATGTTTCTCCTCAATGCCTTCTTCTGCATTTTTTTCTGCAGCATTATTTTAGTTCCTCTAATGACATTTATTGAGCTTCTCTATCCATGTCTGTGATTTCTTTATCCAAGGATTCATCCAACCATGAGTGGAGAATACTAAAGAGCTGGGTTTGGTGGCTCACAGTCCAAACATTCATGGTGCTGAGATTGGAAGATGATGAGTACAAATTCTAAAATAACAAAACACCATTTCCCTCTGGTGCTAACCACCTATTTTCTTATTTCCCTTTCTGTTCTCATTTATTCCTTTTGTGTACGTGCTTCCAGGAACAGTTTTGAATTTAACATAAATTCGAGCACTTGCATATTTGTTGAGGGACATTTACAGTATGGAATAAGGTGTCATTGAAAAACACACATGCATAAAATATAACCTGAATTATATTTCTTCACTATGTCTGCATGCATATATCCACGTATTCACATATGCTCTCAGGAGCCTGTAATTATCACTGGGTTTTGTTATTTCATCTGTTTTGCGGTGTGACTGGACTGACTGTGTGACTCCTACTTCCTCCACTGAGTGCTGCCTTTGACTCACTGCCCAGGTTTTCCCCCTCTGTTTTAATTGTGGATTCCTAGCAGTCACCACTAACTCAGCATGGCTTAATACTCAGTCAGTGACCGAGTAGTTTGTAGAGTTAAATCTGTAAGAGTCCCCCCTTTTTGCAGCTGATGTATGAGCAGCCTGGGACACTTCCGAGTCTCTTCCATTCTTTGGGCACCAGCAGTTCTCAGCCAGGTGTTCCTCCACAGCTGCAACCTCATCCATGTGCACAGTCTTCAGAATCTTCAGAAAGAAATCTAACACAGCCCTTCAGCAAATCTACCTCTCTCCTGATTCTCCATAGTCCAGCTATTTTGCTTGTTGTAGCTAAATTTTCAGAGTATTAGCCTTCTCTCAAATGTTTAACAATAACATCACTATTGTTTTCACCAACGTCCCAAGATTGAACTTCTCCAAATCTTATTCCAGATAATGGTAGGTCCTCAACAAGTTGGTAGAACGTCCAGGATCTTGCTCTTACCTCTCATCCAGGGAAGAGAGTCTATTGCTATGCTCCACCAAGGCAAAGAAGCTAGTGGGAACCGGGAGGGGTATCAGTCTGTATCATATAGCTTTCTTTTCTGAATGGTGCAAGAATTCAATATATTTTTCAGCATTTTGTTTTCTTTTTCCCATTTCAACACAACTGTCCCAGTTTGAGTTCTGTTCCTGTGATAAACACTGTGACCAAAAGTAACCTGCAGATGAAAGGGTTGGTTTTATCTTGTACTTTATAGAACTCCATTGAAGAAAGCCTGGGTAGGAGCTCAAGCAGGACCCTGAAAGGGGAAATTAAGCAGAGGCCCTGGAGGAATGGTGTTTACCAGCTTACATCCTTGGCTTGCTCAACTACCTTTCTTAACTCTCAGGCCCACCTAACTCTTAGATCCACCACCCACAGTGGACTGGGCTTTCTGTCATTAACTAGTAGTGAAGAAAATGATCCACAGACATGCCCATGAGCCAATCTGATGGGGGCAGTGTTTCAACTAAGGTTCTATCTTCCTAGGTGTACTAAGTTGGCAACCAAAGTTGGCTAGCCATCACTGCTTCCAATCCTTTATAGCTCATTTACTGGTACTTTGACTTTTTTTGCCTCTGTGTTCACGAATGTGTGTGGAACTGACCTGTGAGCTGGCGTGTATTGGGGCATGCAGCTGTGAGTTCCTTGCCCACTCTGGTCTCGGGGATCTTGCCTATTAGTGTTTGGATCTTGACTGTCTCTCAAATATCCAAGTGCTGAAGGCTTGTTTCACAGGCAAGTGACAGACGATTTGGGAGATGGAGCATAGTGAGAGGAAATTAGATCATTGATGGTGTCTCTCTTTTGCTCTTGTTCCCCAAAAGGTGAGCGGCCATGATGAAATACCTCATCATAGACTCCAAAGCAATGGGGCCACTGACCATTGACTGCACTCTCTGAAATTGGGGTGCTAAAACAAGGGTTTCCTTCTGTGTGTGTGTGTGTGTGTGTCTACGAGTGTGTGTGCAAGTAAATGGGGCAGAGGATGCCCTCAGGTGTTAGCATTCAGGTGCTGTTGTCCCTCATTTCCCATTGGCCTAGAAGTTGGCTTGGCTGGCTGTCCTGGGAGCTCCAGGGATCTGCTTGTCTCCACCTTCACAGATTTGGGATTATGAGAGCATGTCACCATATCAGGCTTTTAAAATAACTTTTATTTATTTATTTTACATCCCAACCACAGTTTTCCGTCCCTCCTCTTCTCCCATTCCCTCCTCCCTCATCCCCTTTGCCCACCCTCAATCTACACCTCTTCTGTTTCTGTTCAGAAAGGACAGGCCTTCTATGGGTATCTACCAAGCATGGCATATCAAATTGCAGTTAAGACTAAGCACCTCCTCTTGTATATAGGCTGGGCAAGGGAATACAGTATGAGGAATAAGTTTCCAAGAGCCAGCCAAAGCTTTAGGGACAGCCCCTGTTTCCCATTGTTAGGAGTCCCACAAATAGACCAAGCTACACAATTGTTACATATTTGTAGAGGCCTTAGGTTGGTCCCCTGCAGGCTTCCTGGTTGTGGTTCAGACTCTGTGAGTTCCCATGAGTCAGGTTAGCTGTTTCTGTGAGTTTTCTTGTGTTTGTCCTTGAGCCCTCTGACTCCTACGAGCCTCCCTCCCACTCTTTAGCAGGATTCTACAGTGAGATTTCTAATTGGTCTTAATAATAAAAACCCAGGGTCAGATATTGGGGGTGAAAGCTGAAAGATCAGAGCAGCAGAGAAGCCAGACACTAGTTCTTACCTCTACAAAATCCTCAGACCAAATGGGGTATCCTGTCTCTACAAGTCCTCAGACTGAATGCCCTAAGCTCCTGTCTCCTCCCCACTTATATTCCTTTCTCTACCCAGCCATATCCCTTCCTTCTCCACCTCCCTAGTGCTGGGATTAAAGGCATGTGACCCCCAAGTGCTGTGATTAAAGGTGTGAGCTATCACCACCTAGCTCTGATTCTCTTTTAAATTGGATCAGTCTCGTGTAATCCAGGGTGGCCTTAAACTCACAGCAATCTGCCTCTGCCTCCCACTTGCTGGGATTAAAGGTGTGTGCCACAACTGCCTGGCCTTTGTGGCACTCTAGGGACTAGCTCCGCCCTCTGATCATCAGGCAAGCTCTATTTGTTAAAGCACAAACAAAATATCACCACAGGATTCCCTGAGCTCAAGCAGTGATAGTTGGGGCAGTCACCAATCTGATCACAAGGGTGACCCCAGCTAAAACTCTGAGCAAGAGTGGATACATAATTTGAACTTGCCGTCTCCTGTGATCGGATTGGTTTTTGCGTTGTTTTTAATTGGGAACCTGGGGACTCAAACTTAGGTCCTTATTCTTGCAAGGCAAACACTTTGCTGTCTGATATCACCTAGCTTGACACTTGCTTCTTAAAAGTTGTACATGTGTCAGGTATGGTGACGCAGTAACAGGAAGCCGACTAGCTCACTGCGCAGTCAGAGGCTTAACAGTGACTCTTTGTACCAAGCACCATGAAGCGTCCCAGGAAAGAAGGCACTAAAGCCTAACAATGTCATGATCTAAGTATGTGCTTTATCCTCGGAAAGGGAAGTTTTGTAATTAAAAGCTTTCTTTGGATTTTTTTACCCCTGTGACGACCAATTAGCTGCTACCGAGAGCTATGTGTGCCTGGGATGTTAAAACTCCTCTAGGATCAGACATTTACCTATGAGCTGGGTACGCGACAGGGCTGAGTTCCGTGTTTTTGCACCTCAGCAAACCTTCTGGAAAACTCCCTAGATCCTCTTCCCAGTCCCTGGACAGGGTTTTTTTTTTTTGTTTTGTTTTCTTTTGTTTTACATCCCTTTTTCTGTTTCAATTATAATGACAAGCTAATTCTTGTTCAACAGACACTTTATCCACTGAGCCATCTCTCCAACCAGTTGGTATTTTAGACGCTCTACAGAGGAAAGATTTCCCTTGCTTTAGACACATCAGCTGGCTGAGAGGGTTGCACTGGGGGAGTGGCTTCTGTGGCTTGTTCAGAAGAACCTAGGTCCTTGTATCTAATACTGATGCTTATCTTTTTTTTTTTTTTAAGGGAAAGCTATACTCACTGTTTCTAGTAAATTGCCATGGGGTTCTAAGCTCTATCTACTAGGGGTGGAACAATTGCCAAACATCCTGTGCTGAACCTGTGGGTTGGAGTGTTGTTCAACAACACAATACTTACCTAGTATGTGAAAGGCCCTGCCTTCCATCTCAAGCTGTGTACATGAAAAAGGGGTAGGGGTGGGGGATAAAGGCTGATGCTATCCTGGAACAACACAGCTCTGGGTCTTGTCTTGGTCAAACCCTTCCACCTGCAGGTGTTAGCTTGTGAGTGCCCTGGCTTCTTCAGAATATTCTGTCTCTGTGACAGACTCGATTTTATGTTGATTTTCTTTTTTAATCCTCAGTCACCTTTATTTCTATCTGAGAGTTGTTTCCACATAAAGGAGTGAGAAAGTCTCCTTGGCATTTGATAGCAGTTGAATGCAGTTGAATGTTCTTTCAGCCTGTCTGCCAACACTGGGGATCCTGCCTGCTGGCTGAAGACGAAAACTGTGAAATGCCTTCACAGCCTATGCAAGAACGGGAAATGAGTGTTACTGGCCCCAGGAGCCACCCCCCCCCCCCCCGCTTCCCTAGCCTCTAAATTTTCCTCTAACTCCAGCTTTAACTTTCAACAAACCTTAGCTGGTAGCCAAGAAAAATACTTTAAAGAACACCCCTTCACAACCAGGAGGGGAAGATTTATAAATTTAAAAACAATTACAACAAAGCAGGAAGTTGAATTGCATGGCGGCTCTTCCTTGTCACCTGGAAAGGGGCTTTGTAAGCAGAAGGTGACATGACAGTTCCTGGCCAAGGATGTTCTGCCTCCATCAGACCTTGAGGTCATTCTCCATCTTAACCAGAGACACGTTCCTGGACATCAGGCAAGTGGCATATTTCAGAGAAGGAATAAAAGAAGAAAAAAAAACTGGCTTGTACTCCAGACCTCTCACTCCAAATGGAGAGGAAACTCTGTACATAAGCGTTGGTTCCCCAAAGGAGAGAAAACGAGAAGGCACTTCCTATCCATTAAAGTATCCAAAACATTGCTGAGGGAATATTGAGCCGCTCCAGATGCTAAGTGCGTTAAGTCCAAAGAAGCCAAAAAACATGTGGGGGGCGTTCCTCAAGCAGACCATTTCCTTGAGCAAGCTCAGGGTTCTCCACTTGGTTCCTCGAGCAGGCAGCACACTTACTTAGGGACATTACTAGCTAAGTTTAGGGCACTGGGAAGGCAACCCTTTCCTGTTCTTCTGGCTCACTCACTGCACTTGAGTGGAGGTAGAAGATTGACCCCGGGGAAGCAGCTGACAAGCCTGGACCACAGCAACTCCTTGGAGCTCTAGATATTGTCATCAAACATAGGACGATAAAGGCAAAAAAATCCAAGGATGCAATACATCAACATAGTGTTTGGTATAATAAGCAAGGGATTTTCTAGAAAAGCAAATATACAAATAACAGCAGACACATTTCTGGAGCTTATTAGCACAATGGAAGGATTCCAAGCTAAAGGCTTGGCCAGTGTCTTGGTTAGAGCAGCTGCAATACATAGTTTTTTTTTTTTTTGCTTTTATGACATAGTTTACAGTTGTACTGTTAGTCCTATGACTGGACAGCAAGCAACATGCCACAGGTGTGTGGACATGGAAAAGGGTGTTGGCACAGAGTAGTGGGATGCTGTCAAACACAGTCTGTACCAGGAACATGCCTATTGCTAGGTCTATATATCTCAAGGGCATTTCATAGCATAACCTACATGTAAGTGCTGCCATGCAATGCTGTTCAAAGGCTGCTGGTGTGCCCATATTCTAGATGATATGCAGTCATGTCCTTTCCAAACGGGGGGGGGTGTCCTTTAAATGACCTTATTTTGTTGAACATAGGAGAAAGTAGGTTGTTGATAAGAACTTTGATTTTTAGCTTCCAGTTTAAGGCGAATATTCAGAGCGTATTTCCCTTTCCAAAAAGTTAAATCTTGTATGTATTCTTGGAGAATGTGTCTCTGCCCTCATGTCTCTACCTCCTCTTGGATCTCTTCTTGGTCCCTTCTTTCTGATACTTTCTCTGCTTCCTTCATTTCCTCCGTTCTCTTCTCCCTCCATTTCATGGCCTCTCCCCTCCACTTCCTTTCTCTGCATCTTCTTCTCTTTTCCTCTCCATTCCTCTCTTGCCTACTCCCCTTTTCTCTTCTTCTCCTTCTCCTCTTCTTCCTTCCTTTCCTCCTCTTCTCTTTCTCCTCCCCTCTTTTTCTTTCCTCTCTCTTCCATTTTCCCCTCTCCTTCCTTCCCCTCTTCCATCCTCCCCTCATATCATCTATTCTCCTCCTTCTCTCTCCTCTTCTTTTCTACTCCCCTCCCTCTCCCTCCCTACTCCTCTGCTCCCTCATCTCTGCAGTAGGTACAGGAGTTCTCTCTGAATTAGCTGGCTCTGGATTGATGGTGTTCGTAGAAAGACAATCCTAGAAAGACATGGCAGGATCCAGGCCTCCATGGAAAGTATCCCTTTTCAGCTCCTGGTGCATTCTCAGCTCTTTAATTATTGCTTTTCATCAGAAAAAAAAAAAACAGTGTTGACTCCCTGCTTAATTGAATTGGTGTTTATGGTGGACTATATCATGTTTAAAGACAAAAAGATTGGATATTTGTGCCTGGTTTTTAAAATAGAACTTCTGAGCTCTCTCTGTACAGTATTCACTACAGTTGAGCTGATTCTTCTGGGGAAAATCTGTATTGTATTTGTGTAAAATTACAAACTATCAGCAGTTGAGATCTGATGTTCTACTCATATGTTCTTCCTAATTTTCTTTTTATTACCCTTTGCATAATTGTAAGGTAATACAGCCTCCTAGTTACAGGGACCATTGGCAAACATAAACAGCAACCAAAGTCCAGTGGGCACACATTGCCTCCCATGCCTTGGTCATTGCACTACTCATAGTAAATGCTCCCCCAGCTTATTCACGATTGTAGAAGCATGGAAAAAGGGCAAACAGAGCCCAAGGGACAGCAGTGGTGGCCAAGTCTACTAACCCATCTGGGAAAGTGAGCCCCTGCAGTGCAAGTAAGAGAACAAAAGACATTCATGGTTGGATCCATTGGCCACATGGTCAAGGTCAAAAATCTAACCACCTAGGGCCAGATTCAATAAAGACCCGTCTGGCTTTCATGCCAAGCCACGGAGGCCTGGAAAAATCAATTTTCTGGAACTTGTAAAGTCTCTCATAGTCAAAGCAAAGTCAACATTCCTCTCTGTTCTCACTGCTGCTGAGACGATGCAGAGGCTTGGGTCAGCCATGACCTTGGCTGCCTTCAGCGAGTTGTAGCAAAATCATACAGAGAGAAAAATGGGCAGTCCTTGGTGCTGAGCACTGGCACACTGCAGGCTGCCATGTGTAACATTAGGCCACGTCCTTGCTCTTTTGCTTGTTTTTCACCAGTTTGGGAGACCTAGCCGTGTGCTGGGTGCTGGGCTAGAGGCTAAGAGAAGGAACGTAAGAATATTTGGTTTTGTCCTCAGTGAGATCTCAGAAAGAGATAATTCCAGTGCAGGAGTGCAGAGGAGCCCACAGGGGCGTGGAATAAGCAGTATTTAATTTAGTCTAGGAGACTAAAGCTCTATTATTGAGGGGTAATAGTAATGTCAGCCTTGAAGACGGCAAAAAGACCCGTATGTGAACACCAATGCAATAATGTACAAATTGGTGTAAGGGGGAAGTGAAAGAGAGACAGAAGGAGATAAATAGAAAAAAAAAGATACAGAGACAAAGGTGAAATCGCAGATAAAGAAAAGAAAGGATAATGGAAAGGAGGGGAGGAAGAGAGAACACGTGGGGAGGGAGGGAAAGAGAGGGGGTGCTGCATCCTGCATGCTTTGGTCCTGGAAACCTGACTGAGTGGTGTGGAAATGAAGACACCACGGACACTGAAGAAATGGCAGACACGCGTGCAGAAAAGCTGGGATTGAGTGGGGTGTGCCACTTACTCTGATGGAGGGAGCGTGCTCCCCATCGCAGAAACACAACACGTTTATTACGTGTGCACCAGGAGGAGGGGTTAGTTAGCTCCAAGGGAGGTCTCTGCAGGGGCGTAGTCTGAGGCTATAAACTTCCAGCAGCAAAAAGCTGTGGTGGATGCTTTCTGCACACACGGCCAACATTGGTGCTTGGACCAAGGAGAGGCTTGCTATTCCCCTGAGCCTGGATCAAGGAAAAGACCTTGAGGTCCTTGACACATCAATAGTACACATTCACTCAGGACTTCATCTGCCCTCCCCCTGGTAGGTTAAAGGAAGAAGTACAAAGCAGAAAAGAAAAAAAATGGGAAAGGGTAAGAGGAGGTGTGTGAAAGCCCCCAGTCCTAGCCCTTAGACTACTGGGGAGCAGATGAGAGATGTGAATTTGTGCTAATTTTCAGGGCTTTGGAAAAAAATTGTTTTGTTTGTTTGTTTGTTTGTTTGTTTAGCAAAAGGGGATAATATTGCCATCTCATTTTGGACAGAGCCTGCAAGTGAATGGAAGACACACTGGTGCAGAGCTGGAAGAGAGACGTGGGCTAGTATGGGAGGTTGCTTTACCAGTCACAGTTGAGCTGGGGGAAGACATGGGCAAATCTCACAGTAGTAAGCTGATAGGGCGTGTGACCAGGAGAACGAGGGAAGAGCTGGACATATGTAGGATAATGACCTACACTTTGGACTTTGACGACTGGACCAGGAACGGAGCTGTGTGTCAGGCTACAGACTGGAGCAGAGGAGAACACAGAGTGGAGGTCTTTGAGAAGGATGAGATGATTGTGTGCAGAATCTCGGGTTAGATGGTGCTCAGGGAGAGACATGGAATATGGTTCTAGACCAAGAGCAAAATGAGGATCATCAGCCTGTGGGTTATGATCACAATTAGAGATGAAAATGAGGGAACCTAACAAAGAAAAATCAAGTCAAAAGTTCAGTAGCATCCTCGAGCCAGCTCCAGACAAGAGACCCTGAGAAACACTGAGTGGTGGGAGAGAACAGTGGCCCTCAACATGAGGGTCTTCATCATCTCCAGAATGGCCAGGAGAGGCAAGTACAGTGGAGCAGTCCTCAAAAAGACTGAGTCTGCGGCTCAGTGTCAGGCATCCCTGTGAAATATGAAACCAAAAAGTCATGTGACGCCCGCACAAAAGAGGATTGACTTGGAAAGGGTGTCTGAGGATGTTGGATAAGTTCAGAGAACATGGCCTCTGTTTGTGTGCAGTGATGATTGCCTGTTGAAGAGAAGATCCCTAAATCAAAGGAACTGTGAGGTGAAGGATTCTTTATTTTGAAGAAGTCGTTGTTCTGTAAATGTAAAGGTGACCTTTGTGTGTCACTTCAGTGATGTTCCAGGGGTTATTTCTGCCTTTTGAAATAATTTTATTTTTAATGAGCATATTTAATTGTCCACATTCAAGGGTCCTGTGAGACAGGTATTTCAACACATTCATTAGTGTGCATTGATAAATCTAACTGACATCCCTTTATCCTTCCCACCATCTCTAACCTCTAGTTCCTACTGACCCATATTTAATTTCTTTTTTAATGCATTTATTTATTTTTATCTTATGTGTATGAGTATTTGTCTGCATGTATGTATGTGCACCATAAGCACGTGGTACTAGAGAAGGCCAGAAAAGGGCATGGAGTTCCCTCGAACTGGAATTGTAAGTGGTTGGTGTTGGGAACTGAACCCAGGTCCTTGGCAAAAACAGTAAGCATTCTTAACCACTGATCCATATCTCCAGCTCCATATTTTATTTTTTTTTACTGGCAACTTCCAGTAATTTCTTGCTGTTGCTTAAATCTCTTCTTGTCTCCTGCCTTAGGCCAGTATCATGTTCCTATCTGCATTTTTTATCTGTGCATCTTTGGCCTTTATCTTGTCAGGATTGCTTCAATTTTACACTCTTGAGACCTTTCTCTAATCCATCCATTGCCTTTAGGCCATTTGCAGCTATTGTTAATTCTTCTAATTAATCCCATGCCAGTAGACTTGAGAGAGCACTGCATCTTGCTAGCTCTCACTTGGAAATCAAGGCCTAGACTAGGCTACTGCCTATTCTTTCATCTTTCTTGACTCTTCTTCCTAATTGCCAGAAAGTTCTATAGTGGAATGTGAGCAGAAATAACCAATGTCACCTTCACTCCCTGAGCAACACTGAGCTATTCTCAGATGTTTAGTTAAACTCCTCAACTTCCTTGATGCCTCTTGGTTGAAAACCAAAATGTGTTCCACACATATGAGGTGGATTTTAACTCTGAGGTTTGATCACCATGCTGAATTTGTGCCTTTTTAAACAACATGTAGCCTAGGATAGGCACAAAACTGCTTACCAGAATACCAAAAGAGAGGCTGCTAAGAATTCTAAGATATACATTCCACAGGATGGGAAGTAGTGTAATGTTGGTGTGAGAGGAGCCGGTGGGAAGCCGAGCTAGAAGCTAACAAGCTGAACAGGTGTGGGTGCAGTGTAGCATGTGTACACACATATGGAGATGTCAGGATGGGGAATACTTCATGGTAAAGAAGCATGAGACACTTTCCAGCACAGAACCAAGCCACACTTGGTGAGGCTCAACAGCCTGTCTTATCCAAGCAAGTCATCCATTGCCATGTTTGGGGTTCATCTCCAGAATTCCTATGTTGGAAACTGTCTGCAATGAACAGGGTTGAAAGATGAGATGTTTGGGGGGTGACTGGTCATGAAAGCTCTGCCCTCATGAATGGATTACCCCATGGGCTGCTAGATTAATGGTTAACATCAGTATGACTTGGCTATAAAAGAAATTCTGACTGCTATGCTTACATTCCTTGCCTTGGTATGCCTCGTTTTAGTTTATAAAGCAACAAGATGACTCTCATTATATCCAATTTCCAGGATTTAACCTTAGCATCTGGGCAACTGTATTAATTTCTTAATATCATTCATTAATACACAAGTATAAATTGTTTTATTGCTTAAAAATTTAGATAAATATGGCATTACTTCTTTTTAAGTGTGTAATATTTTAGATATTTCAGATGTTTTTTTTTTTTTTGTCATGAAGCAATTTCACTCGGTTGTTTTGTGACTTCACAGCCCCTGAATGCATATCTCTTGTTTTCTTCCTGTGGAAAACACAAAGCAAAATGGGTGGAGGATTGCACTGAGGGCGGGAATAAGGGAGATCTCCTTGGTTCTCAACCTACGTGGAGCAAACATGGGTAAGCTATTACAGCTCTGTTGCTTTTTGTTCCGCTTCCCCACAAGTGAGACGAGACAGTACTTGGGTGATGATTTGTATGTTTGTAGACCCTCCGCTGGATCTTGCTTCCTAAACATGCTCTCCTGTTGAAGTAAGCACATGAACGTTGGTTATTGGAAATCAATCATAACATACTTGAGAGCAAGAGATGCCAGAGTAGATGACACCAGCACATCAAACCACACTGGGTTAGAATTGGTCCTGCAAATATGCTGACTTAGAGAGGGAAGGCACAGTGGGAAATAGGAAGTAACTAGGGAAACAGAAAGCAACTGGAAGCAATTCATGAACTGTTGAAAGACCGATGAGAAGGCTGTGCTCAATGGAGTTGGCTAAGAGTAGGCATTTTGCATGATTCAATATAAAGAAAACATGTGATATGTACAAAAACATAATTTTTCTGAATACTTGAGAATAATTTGATGACATGTCTTCATCAGCCATGTTATCTCTGTGTTCTTTAGAGAAAATTTCATAAAGCCAGCAATATTGTCTTACAATCACAAGACCATCATAGATGGGGGCAATTTCATATTCTGAATCATATGTTCTAACAAGGAGTGAGAGCAAACATATTACTAGCTTAGCATGTGCACATAGTTAATGGTTTATCTGCTCTGGACTAACCCCCCCCCCCCGCCTTTAGACTAGATGTCCCTGAAAGAGTACGAGGTTGATACCAGGAGTAAATAACTTGACTCAATGGTTCAAGAAATGCCTGAGCCCAGATATGATGAGGGAAGAGATGAAAAGGTGAAAGAGAACAGACATCACAAGTTTAGAAGGATGGTTGACCACCTTCTAATGAAGAGAGGCCCAGCGTTCCTGGTTTGTTTACCCCCTTCTACATATATAATCTTATTGGAGAAGCAACAAAACCATACTTTTAAGATGTCAATCCACTGCCTTCTCAGACTACCAGATCTTTGAATAAAGGCAGTTTTAAATATTTGATTCCTGTCTCTTCTCATTGCCATCTGCAGGTGACAGGTAGCAAGGAGTTTTGTGTTTGGTTACATTATGATAGCCAAGAAATCGAACATTGTCTGACATATAATCTACATGTAGATTTTGTATTAGTCTCCAATAGTTGCAGAGTCCTTTCCTAGTCCAGCATCCAATCAAAGATGGGGCCCGAGCATTTACATGTCATGAATCTTCAGTGTCATTACTCTGATTCAGTGTCATGATTCATCTTCTCAGATTTGATGTTTCTGAGTCATGCCAGCCAGTTACAGTAGGATGTCCTTCCTTTAAGTTTGTTTGATGCTATCGTGTAGTTATCTTTAGACCAAGCATTCTTTTTTTATAAAAATAGCACAAGAGGTAGGGTGTATCCTAAGCATTGGCCCAAAAAGTCAGTTTGTCCAAGTCAGGGTGAAAGTCATTTTGCACTTGGTCAAGG
Source organism: Alexandromys fortis (assembly GCF_014885135.2). Classification (NCBI taxonomy): domain Eukaryota; kingdom Metazoa; phylum Chordata; class Mammalia; order Rodentia; family Cricetidae; genus Alexandromys; species Alexandromys fortis. The sequence continues at coordinate 4,660,773 of NW_026067989.1, forward strand.
TTTTTGGTTACTTTGTTTTGTTTTTCTGTTTTAAACACTTTGTCCTTGAATTCAGCTGTCAGTGTTCAGTTGCTGATTGCGCCTGGTGCTGACGTCACTGTCAAGCCAGCCTCACTGCAACAGCGCCACCTACTGAAACCGAATGATTTTCTCCTATTGCAACAGTATCCTGATGCTTTCCAAACACCTTGGAATCAAAGATAACGCTAAGCTTCTCAGGCATCAGGCTGGTAAATGGGTGAGGACTGAAGTCGAGTCTTCAGGGAAGAACACGAGGGGAAACAAGGTGAAAATCAAGGGTGGAAAAGCAGCACAGTCCCGAGGACCCACCCTCTTTGGTGAACCTTGGGAAGAGCCACCGATCATGAGATTCTCTCCCTCTTGTCTCAAAAGTGGAGTGTTCTGATGGAGCGAGTATGGATGGGGGTACACTCAGCACTGAGCCCTGCTAGCACTATGCAGCCAGGACCCCACTGCTTTCCTTCCTTTCCTCTTTGTAATGTGGCTCCTTACAGACTTTAACTTGTTCCAGCATCGGCCTCATTGTTTGACTGGAAATAATATGAGCAGTTGGTCTCGTTGTCGAATTTGAGAAAAGTCTGGCATTTCCCTCCCACCATGGAGAACACTGGGATGATCTTTATCACCGTCCCATCACACTGATCAGCTGACTCCACTGCTCCTTCAAACAACTATTTGATCTTCTTGTTGCTAATCAGAAGTTTAAACCTGAAACTCATAGAACAGAAGTGGACCAGCTCTAAACCTGATGGCTTTTTTTTCTATCTGTTTCTGTAAATGCAGTATTTCTTGATGTCAAGAAGTATGGTGGTCAACTATAGACCAAGTTTTTTTTCCTTTTGTTATTGGCTATGAAGATGCTAACGAGATAGTTCATCAGGTAGTCACACGCTGCACAAATCTTGTGACCTGAGTTTAATACGAAGAACCCATGGTAGAAGGAAAGAACCTACTCCCAAAAGGTGTCCTTTGACCTCCACATGCTTGCTGTAGAACATGAGTGCTGCTGCTTGTGTGCATGCACACACATACACACACACAACACACACACACATACACACACACACACTCAGAGACACACAAATACCTCAATAATGGATTAAGATTTTAGGTCAAAACCCAAGTTAGTTGAAGTAGAAGAGGAGAAAATGATTTTGTAGATGAGAGGCGTCATTTATATCTGGGTGAACAGCAGGTATAGTTAGTTTCTCAGATAACAGTTGAGATTCCGGGTACAAATATTAGCTGTTAATACACACAAATAGGCTCCCATCATAAGAATGAGAAAGATAACAAGAACTGGAGCCTGGGGAACACTGGACTCAGAAAGATTGAGGTCAAATGGGGAAGAGGGTGTAGGATGTGGCACATTGGGTAAAATGCTTACCAGGCAAGTGTAAGAATGTGAATTCCAATCCCCACAACCCATGTAGAGCTGGGCATGGCAATACTTACATGGGGTTCCTAGGCAAGATGAGAGGTAGAGAAAAAAGAGACCCCAGAAGCAACAGGCAAACAATAGAGAGACTCTTTCAATCAAGGTGGAAGACAACAACAAATACCCAAGGTTTATCCTCTGACTTCTGTATCTGGACTGTCGCATGTATACACCCATACTCACACATAGGAACAAGAACGCATGCATGCAGACAGACACACATATGGCTGGGGGAGCTGTATATGATGGACAAGTGTATGATGCAAAACAGCCCAAACAGCCCCCTGCCCGGGTTGAAAGAACTAACACAAGTGAATTAAATCTGCAGGTGACAAATATTCCCATATTACGAAGTAATTTCTAGTAATCTCTAGTAATGAGAGTCAGAGGATAGACTAGGATGATCTGGATTACGGAGTTGTAGGAAAGATGTGTGGCTGGGTTTCATAGCCTCAATACCTCTTTAGATTGCTAAGAGTTAGTGGCAATTGGATGCATTCAGCATCTAGCCCATGGCTTGGTCGAATCTATGAACATCTTTGTAAACTTTAAAATTAAAAGTGGTTCAGTGAGATCTTTCCGTGGCTAAAGGAACCTGCAGCTAAACCAAATAACAGGTATGAGACCCCTGAGACCACGTGACTGTGGAAAGAGGGAACTGACTCCCGCTAGCTGTCCCCTAAGCCTCCACACACAAGTTGTGGCACATGTATTCTCACAAACATACTTTTAATTTGAAAATAATTTAGTTAAAAACAATAGCTTTTTAAAAGTAAGTAAAAGTGAAGGGGTTAAGTTCTTTCTTCCAGATCTAAACTTAAGGTCCAAAGTTGAGATTTGATTTGTTAGTCCTGAAAATTGTGGAGCACTCTGAAGAAACCCAATTGTCGATAGTAGGGGATCTTTTTAGGGGCAACCTTGGGCTAGAAGGATTTAGTACTAAGTCCATGGTGTGTGTCTACTAAATGCTTGTGTGCAATCCCTGTGCGATGCAGTTCTCAGTGTCCAGAACTGCCTGAATTCTGTGAAGTTGGGTGCTTGCACTAGCACATTGTGACCCATGGAGAAATCTGTGGTGACGAGAAAACTATTCTGTTTCTTGAGCATGTTGGGATGCTGTTTGGTTGCATCATGTGAAATAATTTTCAGCCTAATTAAAATGCTTATTGAAATAATCAGTTTCGTTTACAGTGGTGAGAAATAATGCAGAAAGAAATGAGGCCCCACATATGCATTCCCCCAGTGCTAACGTCTTACAATACTGCCACACAGTTTTGACCTACAAAGTAACAGTTTTAAGTGGCCCAACCTAGTACATTAGGGATGTTTGGCAAAAGTACAAATTTGCCTGGGTTAGGCTATGTGGATAATCCTAAACTCATAAAGTAGAGTAAGTCTGATGACATTGAGACGTGGGCCATTAGCATTTGCATGTGGCTTCATGCTGTGCCAGAGGAGGGGAATCAAGGGCCAGCCAGGCTATAAGAGAGCTGGGCTGGTGGCTAGATTTTTAAGAAATGCCCTGCAGGGATCAGGAAGGTGAACTTTGAGAAGTTCACTGTGGATCTCAATGGGGATACAGAGTGTTGACACAGGCACAACTTCAAGGTCAGAAAGAGCAGCGGAGAATAAGCTAAGTGAGCACAGGCAGTCTAATGTGAGCCATTCTGCCCCTCTGTTGAGGGGAAGACACTCACGGGAGGGAGAAATTGTAGATGCCCATAAAGTTAGAGGGCGTGGAATTAGGGGAGTGGATCAGGGAGTCTCTTTTAAAAGAAGAAGAAGAAAACATTTCTTGTATGAAAAGAAAAGAAGGAAGGATGTGTGGAACCGTGCTGCCAAGTGTAAACAGGAGGGAACACTCGGCAGCTTTCACTGCGGGCTCGAATGTGGAGAACAGTACCATTCTAACTCTGTGTGTTCCATCTCATCCAGGATGCTGACATTTAAGAGAAACAAAATTGGGCTTGAGGATAAAGCCGTCTTCAAACTCAACTTCACAAAGCCTGGGGATTCCATAAATAGATGAGGAAACAAGAAAAACTCATCATGGAAGAAAATGGGCCAAACAAATACTCCAGTGGCTTATGTTTTTGAATGGCCCAGGCCACACAATTCCATTCTCACGTCATTCTCCTCTTTGACAAATATAAAATGAGATTGGAAACAGGTTTCATGAAGTTCAGAGACACAATGGACTCCAATGGAAACAAACAGGTTTCTCAGCAGCACAACACCTGCAACAACTGGTCCGGCATGGTGTTGACCTGCTTCAGTGAACAGCAGAGGGGGCTGAGCTGCTCATGAGGATATCCCAAGGACCAGTGGATGCACTGCCCCAAAGAGAATGAACTTGAAGCTGAATGAACGATGATGCTCTGATCAGAATTAGAAAGACGGTTGCTCCTTGCACTGGCTGGCTGGCTGTATACGGTAGAGCAGGGCCTCTCTTCTGTGTCTCATGTTTCAGAAGAGCAACAAAGAAAGAATATACAGATGAAGGACAACAAAATGAGATGGACAGCGAACTCATTGGCTATGGATATCTATTTAACGAGAGAAAGAGGCAGGATGAGAAGAGGAAAAGAAGCAGAGAGGCAGCAAGAAAGAAAGTTTACGCTGTGAGGACATACTGTTATGAATTCTGGCAATGGGCATGCACTGTCTTTCAGGAGGAGGGGGCGTGCGGAAGGGAATGAGGCAGATGAGACAGCATCAGGCCTGGCTGTGACCACCACACTACTGTGAGTGCTGCCAGGGTGGTTTGCAGTTGTTAAAAGCATTAACTTTTACCACCACCCATGTTGCTTAGGCAGTAATTCCAACACTCAGAACCCCAGACCCCAATTTCACCCAAAAACACTTGAGTGTCCAACATGTGATCGTACCAACAGAAGTGTTTATAGAATAAGGACACAGAAAGCATAATACGTGTTTCTCAAATTGTATTCCACAGGCAGCCTATCTTGCTTGTTCCCCCTTACCCACTGCCCCTCTATTTTCCTTCCTTTTTTTCCTCCATTCATTCGGTTCTTCCATTTTTTACTCTCCTTTCTTATCATAAATTTCTTTCAACCCATTCTTACTTACTGGCTCCCACACGCCACATGTACAGAGTAAAGTTCGACTCTGCCTTTCTATTCTGATACTTTTAGAAGTTCCAGTCAATTGGGGTGATGTTAAAGTCACAGAGGTGAGTTTGGGTGTGATGAGGGCTGACAAAGTCTAAACTTTGGCTTTGGTTATCTTTCATCTCAAACTCTAATCTAGAAGTAAAGTTATTGAAACTACACCATCGACATGCCAAGTTTCTGTCAGCTTGCATTTGTGTAGTTAACCTTTTTCTGTAGCTTTTAAAAAACAAGTTTGTGTTATATTGTGTACAGCAGGGTTTTATATGTCTAAAACTAAAGAGTCTCAAGGTCAAATTGAATCACTTTTGCATTAATAGGAGTATTTAACTCATTCTATCCTACTGTTGAAATTAAAAATTTTGTCACTGTTATTTAATTCGCAAATTTTATGTTCATCGAATGAATGCAGATGGAATCAATTGTTTTTATTTCTTTTTCTTATGAGTCGTTCACTGTAAAATCTTCCAATGGTCATACAACTGCATCCATAGGTTCTATTCCAGATTATGGCCTTATGAGATGTACCTTTGCTAATATATTAGTCATAAAAACACAGAGATCCCAGTACTGCACTCCTATACAAAACTTCAGAGAAAAAGCATAAGCAAAACTTATGAAGACAACGGCAAGTTGACTGCTCTCTACTTAAAACATTTTCAAAAAGTCCTTGGTGTTGTTTCTAGACAGGCCTTCACTCCCATTCGAATGGTTTCATCTTCTAATGCTCTTTGCAGTTTGTCCCTCCCTTCATTTCATGCTTGAGAATTTGAGGTGTACTTGGTGCTCCATTATTTTCTGGTCTATCTCTTGGTAATCTTACAGTCATCTTTAAAGACCATCTGCTCACCGTTAATCAAGTAATTGTTTCTAGCCTTAGTCTCCTCTAAATCCAAACTCATACTGAACATCAAGATCTGGGTGTCCAAGAAGCATCTCAGAACCAACATTTTAAACATGTCTCTGAGTGTTCTATTTGCAGACATCTACATAAAGTCTTTTTGTTCATTAAATGGGGTCATTTTCATCACATAGGAAAGAGTCACTTTCTCAAAACTCCTACACTAATTCCCATTTCCAGACCCATCAAAATACAACCAGAAACTGGCTAGTTTGTCTCAACTTCACTGCTATACTCCAAAGCCAGCTCAGTACCATTTTTGTTGGTATTATGATAAAGCAACATCTCCTCTACCCTATGACTAGTTTTACTCAATAAACATTCATTGAATTACAACTGTGTGACGGATGTGTTTTGGTATTAGGGACACAATAGTGAATGAAACATGAAAACATCTCCACTCTAAAATGTGATTAGGCTTTAATGAATGGACAAAGACAACAAAGAAAATGGATTACATATGTGCATGTGTGTTAGATGAACTGAAACAAGGTATAGAAAACCAAGAAAGGGAGCAGAATAAAGAGGAGTCTTGGAGAAGTTATACTTTTAAGCAAAATGGTCATAAATGCATCACTTTACTGAAAATACTTGTGGTAAACCATGAAGTGTGCAAGAGCATAGGATACATTGTTATTGGAAGCAATATATGTGAACGCCTTCCTGAGCGATCCTGGTTGAACTCTGAAGGACCTAAAGAAAGCTCCCCTGGGAGGCATAAGAGAAACAGGCAAAGGGTGGGTAGTGTGTAAGGGCTGAAGAGAGCTGAGCTGGCAGAGCACACCGGCTGGTGGGAATACAGCACAGTGTGTGCTGAGTAGGACAGCAGGATGGACACACACACACACACACACACACACACACACACACACTATCTTATTTTGGGGTTAGTGTTCTCAAAACTCAAGTAATCTTTCCAAAGAACAGTTTTGTGTTTCTAGGAGTCTTTTGAAATATCTGGAGAACTCCCATGAAATGTTCTTTGGTGTCTCTTGTTATCGATGTCTTTTGTGCCTGGGGCACCTTCCTCATGACTAAGGAAAAAACACAGGTATATTACCACTAACTGAACTCTGTACTGAATTCACATTTTCCTGGTTTCCCATAATACCCTCTTGCTGCTCCAAGATTCTGTCCAAGATGATCCATCAGGTTTAGGTGTCATGTATCCTTAATCTCTTCAGACTTTTATTATTTTTGATGATTTTGACAGTTCTGACATATAGTGGCCAACATTTTGTATAATATCATTCAGTGCAAGTTTGTCTACTTTTAACCATTATATTAGACTGGAGTCACTACTCATGGTTAGCCTGGAGTTTTAGGAAGAAACACCAACCACAAAATACATGAAAATAGGGTAAAGGGGGAAACATAGCAAATGCACCCCTGAGAAAGTATAAAGTGCATTTAGAGAAAAATCTGTGTCATAAATATCATATAAAATATAAGACAAAGCACACTGTAACAGTATAACGGTAACACCTAAGTTGAACTTACAAGATGAACACAAGAATAAATTATCTAAATAAATAAAAACTCAGGCAGTAGGGAAAAGCTGAGTCAAATGGAAAGAAGAAAATTTAAAATAAATGCTGAGTAAAACTAGAGTTTATTTATAAGGATAGCTACTATCTTAATAAAACCGTAAAATAAAGAAAACCTTGGAGGAGGGGGTAATATCAATAACACTAGGAGCAAATAATGAAGCAGAGACATATACATATACATGAATATTTTGAAATACTAAGAGTTGATTATTGGAATGAAGAACTTTATACAACTCCACTTCAAAGATCTACAAAATGCTAGTTTCCTACACCAGTGAAAATGTTAAATTTGGTTTTACAACAGAACTAAGGACACACACAAACAATGAAAATGAAATGGCAGTTGATGATACCTCACTCCCAAAGGCATCAAGCCAGTTTTTTTTTTTTTTTTTTGGCCAGGAAATAGTCACAAAAATGATTTCCTCTTATGTCTTAACTCTTTCTGAAAAGCAGTAAATCAACACAAGATACCTTGGAAGGCTCAAAGAATATTCTTGGGTAGTGGGTGGGGGTGTGGGAGGGAGGTCGCTGAAAGACACATGGCTTTAAAACATCATTTTGAGTGAGGTAACCCAGATACAGAAAGACAATTATCAGTGTACTCACTCATGGTTTTTAAACATAAAACAAAGAAAATCAGCCTACAAACCACAATCCCAGAGATCTTAGACAACAATGAGGACACTAAGAGAGGCATACATAGATCTAATCTACGTGAGAAGTAGAAAAAGACAAGATCCCCTGAGTAAATTGGAATCATAGGGACCTTGGGGGAGGGTTGAAGGGGAGGGGAGAGGCAGAGAAGGGAGCAGAGGAAAATGTAGAGCTCAATATAAATCAGTGTTAAAAAAAGATATATAGCTTGTTTAAAAACTATATAAAGTATAACAAGAAAAGTTATTTCTTTGTTGGTTTCACTTTGGAGAAATCTGAGTTTATCTCTGTGGTTCATACCCATTTATCTTTGTGATTAATAAATTTTAAGAGGGTTCCAATTTCAGATGCACCATTAGCTGATATAATGCATCTCATAGAATCTCAATGCTTTACCTGCAGTTTACTGTTAGGATGGGTCCATCAGTGTGGGGACTGCTTTCCAGTGCCAGAGGAGCGATGCAGGAGGTACCCGATAAGATAATCTGATTTGGCAGAATGTTAGGCTCATACTTCAGATGATACTTCGCTTTAAGAATCAAGTGTAAGAATAATTTTTGTTGTTTTCTCTAATCGGAGTGACCGTTGACTTCATCCAATATGCTACCACTTATTTAACACAAGGTTAAAATAAATTAGTTCTGTACGAACGATTAACTCTATAAAACTGTGGCTGCAGTAACTCACTCTTGGAAGGTAAGCATACTTTCAGAAAACTGCAACCTTTTATTTTCCTCAAAAAGTAAGCAATCATGATGTAATTGCTTGCTAGTTCTTTAATTTTTAAACTCTATTTATTTATTATTTGGGGTGTGTGTGTGTGTGTGCGTGCGTGCGTGCGTGCGTGCGTGTGTGTGTGTGTGTGTGTGTGTGTGTGTGTGTAGGTCAGAGGGCAATTCTCTGCAGAAGTTATTTCTGGCCTTTCACCAGGTGGATCTTGGGATTGAACTTGGGTCCTTAGGCTTAATGGCAAATCCCTTTAGCAGCTGAGCCATCTCACTACACCTGCTCTTTATTTTCCTTTAATTCAGTTCTTCAGTGGATGAATTCTCTGTGGTATGGCTCCTTTGTCCTTTGACATGGCAACATTGTGGTCATTTTGTCCTTCCTTGTTCAGAGCCAAAAGAGGGGAAAGAGGAACAAGACACCAAGTGCATGCACCCATAGCTGCCCCTGCAGTAAAGTCATGCATGCCTCAACCCCTGAAGCCCAATGCTCTTATACAAGTACCTGGGCTGGCGTTTTGTTGTTGGCCTCACCACCAGGCTTGGATCTGCAGCTGACTCCTGTAACTATGTCCGTGCGTACTGACTGCCAGCGTTGACTCTCACACCTGTGTTCATATGTAGCTCACTTTCCATCACTGTTTCCTCCAATACTACACACACACCTGCCTCAGACACCTAGAATAAGTACCTAGAATAGACACCTAGAGTACGTACACTGTCGTCTCTGACTCCCATCACTGCCTACTATACTCTACTCCCTTGCTTCTAGACCCAGAAGTGCTGCCGAAAAATCTAATATCTCCAACGGCTACAGCAGATATCCCACAGTTTGTTTTTGACAATGAGGACCACGTAGTTACCAAAGTCCAGATCCCAGATAACTACAAAAGAGTGGCCCTCTATTGCTAAGCTAAAGCCATTACAGTCTACTGCACCTGGTACCTAGGACTCTGCACCTAATGCTACAGTGTGTCCCATCTGCCTCCCTGAATAAAAAAGATGAAGACTTTTCCTCACTAAAGTCAGTTCTTAAATAACCATGGAGAGACTCTAATTTTGCCAGATAGCACTAAACAAGGGAATTTAATAAACTAATTATAGTGAAAGAACTGGAGGTATGTGGATTTCCTGATGAAAAACTTACAAATATAATTGTTTCATAGAAACTCATTGAGATGCAAAAGAACACAATCAAACAGCCTAACAACATCAGGAAAACAAGAAACAAATAGACCAAATGATGAGAAAGTATTTTTTAAGCCAAACAACTTTTAGAAGAGAAGAGAAAGAATAAAACGAAAGAAGTGAAAATGCACTAAAAAGTGTCAATAGCAGAAATGAACCTCGGGATGGAAGTTCATCTAGTCAGTGAAGAAGAAGAGGAAGGAGAAGGAATGGAGGAGGCTGCTGGGTACAGTCAAAAATGTCAACGTATTCAGGAGGGAAGAGAGTCAGAGAAGAAGCTTGTTCAAATAAATATTGGCTGAAAACATCGCAAACCTAGGGTAAGACATGAATGTTCAAGTAGATGACCTAAAAGACCTCCAAGAATAATTAACAACAACGAAAAAAACTTTACCAAGATCCATTACAAAAAAAAAAAAAAAAGAAAAAGAAAAAACGGTTCAAAACTCAAAGGCAAAGAAAACTTTGAAAGCAGCCAGACAGAAAAAGCATATTCCATACATGGAAAGTTGGCAGACGCTGTCAGCAATCTCTGGTTGAATCTTTGCAGAGCATCAAAGAGTGGGTGATAGAGTCGAAGTGCCCAGAGAAAGAAAATACATCTTCTGGGAATGCTCCACCTGACCACACTGTCCTTCATAAATGAGTTAAAGACGTCCACAGACAGGTGAAATTGAAAGGAATCCATTACCTCTAGGCTAGACTAACAAGAAATAGAAAAGAATTATTCAAGCTGAAACAAAGGATACATACAAGTACAAAATTCCATGGGACCGCATAATCAAAATCAGAATACTCTATTATTGTAATAATGGTTTTTGTCATTCATAACTTTAGTATGAAAGTTAAAAGACAAGTAAGTGCATTAAGCATACTATAACATAAAAATACTTCATAAAATGTTATATAAAAGTTTAAAATGTATGATAGTATAAATGCCATATAATACTATAACTACAATTGCTTACTAATGGATATGTAATATAAAAAGATCTAAGTATTAATTTCAAAAGCATAATATATGTGTGTGGGGAAGTAAAAGTACAGAGCTCTGGTGTGCACCAGCACTAAAGTTTTATTAGCGTAGATTAGTTGGATTGGGGTGGGCATGGTTCTGGAGGCTGAGCAGCTCAGGTTCAAATCACAATGCTGTCATGTGGGCAGGGTGACCTTTGAACAAGTTACTCTTACTGACATCATTATCTCACGGGTGACCTAGATTCTCCTCTTGCTCCATCCCTTTTGCTTCCTCTCTTTCCCTTTCTCCTCCTTTCCATTTTTGTCTTCTAGCTCTTCCCACAATTTTTCTCTCCGCCCATTCCTCCTGTTTTCCCTCCTCCTTCTTCTTTTTCTCGGACTTGGCCATTAGCTTATGGTTTGTTACTGATGCAATTTATCCTAGGAAACCCAGGGCACCTTGTAGTGAAACATGTCATATGAAAAGTGTTAATGATATTCACACACACACACACACACACACACACATACACACACACTCAAATGGACAGACCCTTTTCCTCTGGTTTAGGACTGCCGAGGTGCAGGGTGATGGGGGCAGGGAAGATAAAGTCAGAGGGGAACAGTGCCCTATGATTCAGGTCTTGGAGAATCAGCTCCCAAATCAAGAAGAGTTGTCAGTGAAGGGTCTTGGGTGTCTAGACTAGTGGGAACCAGCAAGGATCCATGTTGCTAGCAAATGCAGTGGTTGGAGTGAAGGGCTAGCTTAGACCTCAGGCCATTGTCATAACTACTTCTCTGCAGGGCAGGCCGTTTGCTTTATGGCTTTTCTTTCTATTCCCAGACAGTTTATTTTTTTTAAGAATATATTCCCCTTGGTACACATCAGTTATCATACCTGTATACAGTTATACCATTATCATTTTTTTGCTTCAGGTCAAAAAAAGGCTTCTAGAATCAGAAGGGCTGTTGTGAAAATTATGACAATAATAATAAAAATAAAAAAAATAATAATATAATTATCATTTCTGAGGTGGACTTTTTCCTGAAAAACACTGATTGTTCATGGAGATAAAAGGTTTAAAATGTAAATTGCAAGTCAGTAAATTGTAAGCTGCATGCCTTCTGCAATGTACTAAAATGGTATGATGAAAATACCAGATAAACATACATACACATGTCTGTATTTCTTCAACCCATTTTGTCGAAGATCAACAAAAATTCTCATCCAGCTACTCTAAGCCTAAAGCAGTGTCAAAACTCTATAAACAACCAATATGATAAAACTTGAGAGAATAAAACTATTAAGTCTGAAAAGTCAATAACAGGTAACAAAATTTTTAGAATGAAATGAAATGGGACTTTTAAAAAATTGTTTTTTTTTTTTTTTCTCCTCAGGGGCAAGAGGAGCACAGGCTGTGCCCGTGGAAGAGTCTTCAGGCATTATTGCACACTAAGTTGCAGATTCTAGATTCTCCAGTGCATAGAGCCTTCCCCAGGGTTTACCTGCCAAACCACAGACTCTGTGCCCTTAAAACTCCTGTTTGGTTTTCATTGAGTTCAGAACGCAGAGACCTCATCAGTTGCTTTGCCGAGTTTTCCACCCTGAGCTGAGTGGAAGGGACTAGGTGCTCTTTCTGGTGTTTGACGGATGTCAGGCAAGAGGACTTTGGAATCAAAGTTCTTAGCTGTGGAAGTCTCTGTGACTGAAAATCGCATGCAAAAAATAAACTATGACCACAGTTCCTGACGCCTGCCTCACAACCCAGAGTTGTGGACGTTGTACATTTTCCCTTTGACTTAGAAGAATTATAAGCATGGAGATTGTGAGGGGAGCAATAGGCTTGCAAAGCTGCTTGGGGTAAACCTGTCAAAACTCATGAGTAAACAGAATCTGAACACAGAGGCGGTGTGTAAGGGAAATCAATTGCTTCTTCTGTACAATAAAAGGACGAGTTTCGCTCAGGGCAATGTGAGGATGGTTTGTGAATGTTCTGCATTAGCTCTAACTTTCTCCTTGCCTTCTCTCTGCCCAGGTTTCCTTTCTTCTAGAGTGAGCCGTTGAGGCTGTGTATTGCACACTGGGACTATCTAAACTGGAAATAATTAAAGTTTATATTTCTTTTATAGTGGGCCTTATGTGAGGAGAAGTCACAATTGCCACAGCTTCCTGAGCATATGAGTTAACGATGTGTTCTGCATTTTCTTAATTTTCCACATTTTAACTGCCTCTGTTCCTTATTTGGACATAGGGAGCTTTGAGAAGCATGGGATGCAGGCTCACTGGAGCAGCAGCTCACTCTTATTCTCCAGACCATGGGAGGAAAAAGTCGGGGATGGGGAGTTGATTGTGAGGCTATGTGACACTTGCTTTCCTCCTCTTCCATTCAGTGGCGATATGAGGATGCTAGCTTATCACCAAGGACACACTTCAAACAAGAGATCGATTTGGGGGTTTTGTGGCATAGGGTGTGATAGACGAATGAATTTTATTTTTTTATTTTTTTTCTCATTAAACTTGTTTTAATGGGTCTCAAAATTCTGTGACAGATTTTTGGTCAAGTTGTTTCCATTAAAAAGTACTGATTTTGAAAACCAATAACTTAAAACTGCCACACACAAAAAAAAAAATGGTCCACAAAACATTCTCCTTTACTTCTGAAGGTTTTACGATGCATTGTTATCATTAACCAGTCTTTCACTATTAAACTTAAATGGCCAATTGAGACAAACAGTTCTGAGACCGTTCTTCCACCACTGATTAAGACTGGGGTGGCAATGAATGAATTTTAAAAGTAGAGTTCTAGAAGTTATTCTTGGAAAACTGAAGTACAAGCTCACCATAGAAGGAAAACTGTGGAAGGGGGCGAGGGTTGCAAGTGTAGTAGATGCTTGGCTGTGGTGCAATGATGTCATTGGCAGAGCAGAGGCAAGCACCCATTTTTGATATTTAATTAGGACATCATTTTGATGGAGACTAAGCTAGCATAAACACAACCAGAACCTCGGTACAAAGGCTAAATTGACTATAAATCTTAGGGCTTGCTTATATGACTGCATTGCATGACTGAGGCTTAGAGAGAAAAATAGTGTCTTACTTAGATTTACTAGTGTGTTTTTGGTCATGGTTTGCTATAAAAAGAAGAAATATGAAAGTCATTTTCAAAATGATTTGGGACAGGAGCTCTGTGGGGGAAGTGTAAGAGGTCAGAGTCATTCTTATTTACTGTGTGACTTTTTCAACTGCACAGATTCTTTATGTCTAAACAGAGCTGGTTCAAAGTTAACTCAAACTGGTAAGTAAAGGCTGGAAGTCGAGAAATAGATGGTCATATCATCAATCTCAGGCTGAAAATTCATCGTCCCCATACTCAACCCCAGGATCAGGCTTGCTCACAAAGAAGGGCTACTGACTTGTTTTGCTGGCATGCTTGGTACCCATGTATCAGACTTCTCTATTATATTCTGAACATACAATCATCTAAAAATAGGTGCATAGAATGGTCTGTCCATCTTACTGAATGGAATAAAAGTTTGATATGACTAGTTAGAAAAATGAGACAGTTTCTGGTGGTGGGAAAAATGTGAGGTAGAGAAAAGAGTGGATCATATTCTTTCTGAGACTGGAAATTCTGGGAAGAGACTTGGGTACAAGAGGCTTATTAGAAGATATGTTCATCAGCTTTTCATTAAGGTCACAAAATACCTGAGACAATATATGAAAAGAAAATGTTTTAAGTTCAATCCCTAGCCAGCTAGCCCCATTGCTTTGGGACCAGTGATGAAGCATTATAACAAGATGGGAGCATGGGATACAACAATCACTGCTCTCATGGCAACCAGAAAGCAAAGATAAGGGTAGAAGGGCCCAGTATCTCCCTCAAGGACATGTCTCCAATAAGCCAAGCTCTCCCACTATGCTCAATCACCTAAAAGCTCTACCACTTTCCAATAGTGTCAGACTGGGAACTGAGTCTTTAACACATGACCTTTTGTAGGACGTTTAAGATCTAAAGTGTAGTGGGTGATGTGGCCTCTGAACACACTGTGGAAGGGCAGAAGTGGCAGGGCCAGAAAGGAAGTCAACAGAGAAAGCTGAGGCTCAGTCTTTCAGAATGTGACAAACATCCCAGAGGCGTCGACACCTACATAAGGAACAAGGAAGCTGGAATATATTCTTCATGATATCTTTTCCACTGATGTTTAAGGTTTGCTCCCAATAGCATCAAGCTTGGACCCTTCAGACTTACTGATAGAACAGGTCATCTCTGGCCAGAGAAAGTTCATGAGCAGTGGTCACAGTGGTTTGCATTAAAGCCATGCCTCTCTGCGCAGTCCAGGGATGCAGGGGATATGAGTGGGGGCATGGATCACATCTCCTACAAGAAACCTTTTTACCAGAGAAGCCATAAGCCATAAGGAACAAATGTTACCATAATTAGGTATTATGGCTAATACTAATATTCAGATTGATTGGATTAAGAAACTGATAAAGTACACCTTGGGATGTGTTCATAATAGCTTAATGGCTTGTTTGACCCCCAATAGATTAATTAATAATGTTGTGGCAAGAGGCAGGAGGCAGGGACTATCTGGGAAAGTGAGTTACAGAATCCACCGAGCGAGCTATATTGTCCTGAATGCTTCTTATTTTCTCTTTCTCTGATTCCTTGCCACCATATCAACTATTCTGCCTCGGCACAGCCTCACTGCTGTGATGGACTGAGACCCCTAAAACCATGAGCCTATATAAATAATTCCTCCCTAAAGTTGTTTCTGCCTGGGATTTACACACAGACAGCTAATCAAGTTCTACTCTCACCTGCTGCCCTGTAATTTCAACAGGCTGTTGGTGTGTGTGTGTGTGTGTGTGTGTGTGTGTGTGTGTGTGTGTGTACAGTATTTTACTCCCTTTACTCAGCAGTGTGAGCAGCCATCTTCATGATAGGACTGGTATGACCAGGGATAATCCTGCTTGGTTACTGAATTTGAGGATAGTGTTTAGAAGGATAGGATACAGGTGGGATTTTCAGGCAAAACAATCACGGCCCTCTAAATTTCCAGGACAGGTGATTCATCCTACACCTGCTCTCTCATCCTGCAGGCAAATGCTATTTATTTCTTTTAAGATACGCCAAATAATGCCATAGAATGCATGTTTTCAAACATCATTGTATCTAGTAAAGCAGTTCAAAACAGCATCATGCACAATTCATTCCTCATTAATGTGAATCAAAAATCAAATGTGTTCACAGAAAACTCATTTTTATCCTTTTAGGCACTATTATTTTTTCTTTAAATATTGTTTTATTATTTTTATGTGTGTTAGTATTTGCTTGGATAAATGCAAGTCTTGCATAACATGCATGCAGTGGTCACAGAGGCTAGAAAAGGGCATCTCATCTAACACAGTTGTGAGCTTCCCTGTGAGTGCTGAATTTTGAACCTGTGTCCTCTGGAAGGGCAGCCAATCTTCTTAACGGCTGATCCATCTCTCCAGCCCTAGCCACTATTCTTCACAATGTGTTTTGACCATGCTGTGTGGGGTTAGAGGTACCGCAGCAACTTTGGTCTGATGTCCACTGGCAGGTAGAACCTGATAGCCTTCCTCCTTGAACCTGGGTTTGGCCTTGGTAGTGATGCTCTGCAACTTCCATTCAAAGTAATATACAGCTGCCAAGTTAAAAACAAAAAAGCCTGCCTTGCCGGCATCCTACCACATGACAAAGGCACCGAAGCTACAGAAGCAAGTTGAAAGTGATGTTTTCCTGATGTTTAATCTTCTTCTTTAGACAACACGTGTGATATTGAATTCTCATTCCTGTTTTCTGGCATCAAAGCTTCTATAAAATCACCAAGAGGGTGATGGGAACTCGTGACACTGTTCTATTAGAAAAATGGTCCATTGTGATCCTCAGTAGCGAGCAGTGAAAAGGAGACTTACAGTCAAAACTTCCAATGTCCTTTCTTGAAGTTTGCTAAGATGCACAGAAAATTATTTTTAGCTGTAGTCAGTGCATCCTACCCATTTAAACAGAACCAATTCTGACTTAGTGCCTGAAAATCCTCCTTAAATACAATGCCTCAGCAAGCACTCCTGGGAACTCACAGACAGTGTGTTTTGTTGAATAAATCACTAAAAGAATGGGATTGGAGTTATTTGTGTTTTGGAGTTCAAAAGTAAGTATCTGAATTCTGACTTTTAGGAAGCAGTTTAGAAGGTGGTGATATTTTGTTTGTGTTATAACAAATAAAGCTTGCCTGAAGATCAGAGTGTGAAGTTAGCCACATTAGTTAGCCATAGGGGCCAGGCAGTGGTGGCACACCTTTAATCTTGGTACTCTGGAGACAAAGGCAAATGGATCTCTGTGGGCAAGGCCACCCTGGGCTACATGAGGTTGAATTGATCTAAATGAGAAACAGAGACAAGTGGTGGTGACTGACACCTTTAATCCCAGCACTAGGGAGGTGTAGAGGGGAAGTGGTATGGCTGGAAAGAGAGAGGAATATAAGACAGAAGGAGACAGGACAGGAGCTCAGGATTCAGTCGGAGGTTTCATAGAGACAGCATTCTTTCTGAGGATTTATGGAGATAGGATCTTGCCCATTTTGGTCTGAGGAATCAGTAGAAGTAAAAGATCTTTCTAGTGTCTGGCTCCTTTACTTGTCTGGTCTTTCAGCATTTACCGTGATATCTGACTCTGGGTTTTTATTATTAACACTAATTAGAATTCATGTTACAGAGACGTGTCATTGTAGTCCTGTGAAGACCCAAAAAGTCCTACTGTCTAAAAAAAATAGGTCAAAAAAGGACAATGATACAAATAAAAAAAAGGAAAGTGTCCAACGTGTTATATTTATATTGCATCACACATTAATAGCCAAGACACCTGGCCAGATGAATCATCTTCTTATAGTATTGTGGGAAGGTTTTGAATTTATATCACAGATACTAAATATAGTTTGATTTCTAAAGTTTGCATATAGTAACAAAAGTTAGTCCCTAGCAAATTTCTCAAAGATTAAATGGAAATAAAATCCCTACAGTGAAAATTCTGCCCTGTATACCTGTGTGGTCCTCAACAGGCTAATGGGCATCTCGAGACTCCTCTGCTCTGGAGGCAGAATGGCCCTCTTACTCCAGACACAATGGTGATGTTGACTATGGTAGATAGTGAAGGGGAATGTGCCAGATGGAGGGGAAAGCAAATAAAAAAAATCCCACACTAGCTCCAGATAGGGTATATGTTGAGTGAGCGGCGGGGCTACGTCCCCGGCACCCGGCTGCCCACATGGCTAGCTTATGCCCCGAAATAATTACATGGAAACTGTATTCTTTTAAACACTGCCTGGCCCATTAGTTCCAGCCTCTTATTGGCTAGCTCTTACATATTGATCTAACCCATTTCTAACAATCTGTGTAGCCCATGAGGTGGCTTACCAGGAAAGATCTTAACCTGCAGCTGTGTCGGGTGGGAGAATCATAGCGACTGCCTACTCAGCATTCTGTTCTGTTTACTCCACCCACCTAAGGGTTGGCCTATCAAATGGGCCAAGGCAGTTACTTTATTAATTAACCAATGAAAGCAACAGATTAGAAAGAAATCACTCCCACATCAGGTATAGTAAGGGGTTCTTTATTTAAAGGAGAACTCACAGATCACAATGGGGAACAGGAATGGAAATCAACATCCAGGTATGAGAATGGAGTGGGGGCCAGTGGGCAAACACCTTTTGGTACCCAAAGCCATGCTCAACCTGGTCCAGTCTCTAAAAAACTATTGGCTGAAGGAGGTTCCCCATCAGGACAGAATGACTAAATATACCAGGGGGGGTTCAAAATGCACATGAATGTATTTCCCAATACCTATTTATTTATTGAAACAATTTTTTAAAACTAAGGATTCAGGAGAACCTAGCCTAGTCAACTCCTAATTATTGTCATAAATTCTGAGCCAGTGAGATTCATTTAATAAGGTGAAGGGGCACACTGAGGACCTATAAGCTGATCATTAAACTCATTTGAAGTATTTATTGTTGCTTTAGTTCATAGTAGTGGCTAATGGCATGTTACTTAGAGATTTGTGAAGTAAACATGTTTCATTCCCATAAAACTCCAGTATATTCATAAATTCATTTGCAACTTTTTTTTCTTTTTCAATTCAGAGATAAGATCTGAAGATCACTGAAACAAAGCCAGATGGGTAGATATGACTTTTTTATGTAGGTGAACACTTGCAATTTATTTATCCTAAAACAACCCCTCAAAAAAAAAAAAAACCAGATATCAGGGAGAATGGCTTCCATGGACACTAAGTCCACATCATCTCAGGGCTTTCTATTTTGTCAAACATTTAGTCAAAAGGCACAGTAAATATTCATTTCCTATTTTTTTTTATTTTTAAAATAACCATCTCTGTTGCTGTTGCATTAGCGGAATGTACTTTTTTTATGTGCCTTAAGTTATTACCTGGAATACCATTCTCTCAAAAATGCAACTTCTTATGTTTAAGACAATGCAAAGTTTTGTTATGGTCATTGTCATTTTGTGTGTGTGTGTGTGTGTGTGTGTGTGTGTGTGTCTTTGGCTAACTTCAGCACAGTTGATCCATTTCAGTCTTCTAAGTAAAACTTTTAAGCTCTGAAACCACTTCTACCTTTCAAAACAAAGAAAGAGTTTTCATTTAAAATGTACAAGATGTTTTTGGCCCTTTCTATTGTAAGAAACATAGTTTTGTAAAAAATGATGAAAGGGGAACATATAGTAGTCAAGAGATAACTAATCTGATTTCATAAAAGAAATGTGGATTGGAGTAGTAGAAGAATTGGGAAAAGTGTTATCTAAATATGTCATGGGATATATTGACTCTAATCTGTAACATATGTGAAGTTTAATCATTAAGCCATGAATTCCTTTCTTTAGGTCCGTATGGTAAATATCAATGAATATAATATTTTGGGGCTGAATGATACGCTTAAGACCAATATCTCAAGACTTAATTACCCACTTAAAAGTTCCTGGAGTACTTAAAGGAAGGCCCGAGACCCATAGATCATGACCGCTGATAGAAGCTGTGCACTGGAAGAAGGGCAGATGGTGAGACCCGTACCTTTTGGGCAGCCCTGTTTGGAATATTAAAGGGGGTGATCAGAGATCAGAGGCCTCACTCTACCACTACTTACTGGCACCCACTATATGCCACAGACCTCACCCCTGACAATAATAATAAAAACCGTAATTGCATGATACAATACTAGCAGTGTCCCGCTGATGACTGTTGGCTGTATATTAGATCCTAGGTATAGTAGACCCTATGTAATATATACCAAGTAAACTAGCTCTAATTTCCACAACACGTGTTCTTTCTTTTAATGAGTTGTTATTGCATATTTTTGATAAGCCAGGATGTAAGTGAGGGTAGAACCAATACGACAATGATTTGAGACCAACAATAGGAGTAAGTAAAAACCAGCAGCGGTTGTCCTGTTAGGCCATCTCTTGGTCACACAGTAGAGAGAAGTGGAAGATGGGTGGAGTCCACATTGGGAGTCATGAGACGCCTCTGGAGGTAAAGGACACAGTGGAGCTTCCCTGAGGGGACAGTGAGTACCATTTCAAAGTGGAACATGGAATGGTAGGTGGAATGGGGAAAGGCCAATATGGCCAGGCATGGTCTGTGGAAGCAAGGTTGTGATAAAGCCAGTGTTTGCACAGTGAATTGTTCCTAGATCTGGGACTCTTTGCCTGGGACTTTGGAGGTGATTGAAGGGCTGCTGGAAACCGGACAGTAACGGAACTCACTTCATGATTTTTAAAGGTTCCTCTATCTGCAATGCAAGACGGATTTGAGAAATGTATTAGAAAAACAGTGGATGAGTTTTCTATTAAGATTTTCTTGGTGCCCAGGCAAGAGGGGCAATGGCATATGCATGGTGGGATGCCAATGTAGAGCTAGTGTAAGGCACGATTTAGAAGTTGAATGAACATGGTCACTGAAGTCAACAGAAGAGAGGAAGATGGGATGAACCTTGGTCAAGTGGACGTCGTAAGAAAAAGGTAATGGGATGGGGTCATCAAGGATGGCACTTAGAAGATTTATTTCAGATACATTGGTTATAAGGTAGCATTTGAGCATCAAGCCAGTGTTTCAGACAGGAAGATTAGATATAGGTCTATGATTTCTTATGAACAATTTAAGAACTTATAAATCTTCAAAAAATGAAAATTTTTTTCATAACTGTCATCAGCAACCTGAACCACCTTGGAGACCTGGGGGCAGCCCTGGTTTATCCCTCTGAGACAGCTCATCCATGAACAGCAGACCTTTCCAGTTTGTCAGCATGGGAGAGATCCTGAGCCTTCTGCATACATGAGATGTCCTGAGCCTTCTGCATACATGAGGTTCCTGTTCTAAAAGGTGAAACACATTTGTGTCTCCATTCCCTGATCCAAGGTTTTACACCTTGAGCTGTTGACAGCTACAGAATCTGGACATCAGTGGTGAAGGCAAGGGTGGAAATGGACAATTGAGAAATGGACTCTTTGGAGAGGAGGAATTAGCAGATCACTTGAGAAAGTCGTGATTGCTCTCTGGTCTTCATGTGTCAACAAGAAAAACCCTTTCTTGTAAACTATGGTATACATAGACGAGTTAGGTGAAGGGCCAGATTTTACCTTAGGTCTCTAGTCCAGCTGTAGGTAGTCAGCTGCTGTAAGTGCCAATCTAGCAAGATAGTGCTGTGGTCCTGGTTTTAATGCGTCAGCCCTGACCTCAGCCTGGGGGTTTCAGGAACTGCCTTTTTGAATTATGGTTATTAATTATAGCCTAGAAATAATTTTCTTTTATTGTTGCTTTTTAAATTTATTGTGACAGACATAAATTTTCCCATGGCATTCAAAGTATAAAAGTGTCATAGTTCTTTATTTGTAAGAAGTATCAAAGTAAGTACAACTTGAACTTCCCTTTGCAAGCCTAGATAAGAATTCCAGAATCTGTCAATTGGCTGGGTACTCCTTCTTACGCACTGTCTTCCCATCTTAGAACTCCTAGCTCAGATGCCATGGTCTCACAAAAGATGGCCAAGCTTCCTCCTTACCGAGGACTGCCACTACTACAGCTGATGGACAGCATCTTCCTGGTCACATATACTTAGGGATGGAATCTGTCCTGACGTTCTTTGGCACCGAAACACCACTCTTCTCCCTTGCCAGACCACCTTCCCTAGTGATTAGCCTACCAATCTTCAACCACTAAACTCCTCATCTCCCTCCAAGGTCTTTCTCGGACTTGAAGACAAGGGAAGGCAGTCCACTGAAGGAACATGAATACAAGACAGTAGCAGGTGCCTTGCAATGCCCGACACAAAGCAGACAAAGAAGCAAGGTGGGGATTCTGTGGGTGGCTTGATAGACACTCTAAGGAGAAGAAGAAGAAAAAAGCTGCTGGAAGAATTCGTATTCACAGAGAAAGGGAGAACACACAAAAGAGAAAAAATAAAATAAACAACATCACAGGAACATCACCCAGGTTGAGGCATTGACATTTGGGAATGCAAGTGGGTGCCAGGGTGCTGCCAAAGAATCTGTATTTCCTGTGTGAGGTGTGCTTTTAGGGTTGGTGGGTCACAAGTACACTCCTCTTCCTCAGAACCTCTTCCTTCTGGCAGGTCAGACTGTCCATGCATGTCAGTAGGAGGGAGAGTGAGCCCACCTTTGTGGCCAAGGGCTTTTGTTACAGTAGACAATTTGTCTAACCTTATGCAGCTATGAGGCCAGGGGTGACATTTTGCACAAAGTCACAAAGCTGATAAATGATAGGGCTAATTGAACACCAGAATCTGGTCAACTCCAAACCAACTCTTTCATTTTAAGTGTCTCAAACCACTCTCTTGGCCATACCTAAGTTGAGCTGGCTGGATCTTCACACTTTAGATTTTTCTGTGGTGTGTGTGTGTGTGTGTGTGTGTGTGTGTGTGTGTGTGTTTGTGTGTGTACATGTATCTATGTGTTTGCCCATGAATGTTGAGGTCACATGACAATCTTAAGCATCGTCATCTTTCTTCAGTCACTGTTTATCCACTTATTTTTTTAAAGATAGGTATCTCATCATGGACCTGGAACTCACCGAGTAGTCTAGGCTGGCTGGCCAGCAAACCTAAGGGCTCCTTCCTTCTCTGTCTCTCTAAACTGAGATTACAAGCGAGTACCATTAACGAGGCATCACTTTATGTAAGTTTGGGGATTATGCTCAGATCCTGGCAGTTGCACCAACTGAACCACCTCTGTAGGCCGCCACAGTTCGTTAGACCCAATATTCAAAGCGTGGCACCAATCGCAGTACATCTCACTTCTTAAAAATGCAGTCACAGCAGGATTATCTACATTCCATTCAGCAACTGCATTTATTCTCTGGCTTCCTAAGACCTTACCCAAACTTTGTGTCATCCAAAAGCCCAAAGTTATGAACTGTGATTTAAACAAAAACAAAAACACACCAGAAACCATGTGCTTTGGGGCTCTCAGAAAAATGTCCCCTCAGCCAATTCCACTGGGCAGAATGTTAAAAACAACAAACATTTGAACAAGACTTGAACATTCTTAACATGCTAACGTGAACAGTGAAGTCAGTTCTTTTGGGATCACTGCTGTTTCAAGCATCCCATCAGGGAGCACAGGGATTTGGTCCTAACCTAGTTGTAGAGGTCCTTTCAAAATCTAGAAGGCAGCTCTCTCCTCAGAGCTCACAGAGGATGGAAGATGGCAGCAAGGTGAGGACTGGGGGGTCATGAGTGCCCTCTTAGTGCTGCGCAAGCCACTCCTGTTGTATATTTTGGCCCTTGGCTTGGAGACATATTTTATTCGGTCTCTGCAAAAGTTGAAAGTTGATTCAAAGCCAAAAGTTCAGAAATAGACTGAGAAGGCAATTACGGTTCTTCATCCAACTTTTTGAACATCATGAAAACCATTCTAGACTGATGGACGTCCCATTGAAAACTGGGTTAAAAACCATGGCTCTGACAGAAAGCCCTCTGTGCTATAAAACAAAGCCCACAAGGACAAATTCAGAAGAAATTGAAACAGTGGTTGGACCTAGCACTAGTATCCAGCATATTGCTGGCATGTTTGCTTTTAGATTTTTTTATGTTGAAATAATCTCTGACTAAGCAGAAAGTTATTGAGAATTGATTTATTTGTTCATTTATTTTTAAAGACCATATACCTTCTACTTATTCCTCCAAATGGCAGCATTTTAACTCATTTTTATCAACCTCTTTCCAGGTAAGCAATCAACATTGCTCCAGTTTCGATGTAGCTGAAGTGTGTAGTGCCCTGTTTGTGTGTTGGGAGTATGGCCTTAGTGTGATGATGTTGAAGAGATGGACCATAAGAGGTAGAGTCCCTGGAGAGTGTGTTGCTCAAGGTCACCACCCAGGGAAGCAATTAAAGTAGCTTCCGTGGGATTGGGCAAGTTCTCAAAGATCAGGTTGTTAGAAAGTGAGGCCGTGTATTATGCTAAGCCTCTTCTGCATGCAGCTGGCTCCCTTTCTACTTATGATGCTGTATCGCATTTAAGAAGAACTTCATCACACAGAATTGAGTTATCTGGACTTTCTGCTCAAGAGGATAATGAGGCAAATCAACATGCTTTCTTTCTAAAGTACCAGACCCAAGTGTTTTTCTATAACAACCCAAATCAGAATAAGGCAAGAAGACTCTCTTAGATAAATGTTATATATGATATTGAAATAAAGAACAATAGTCCAGGAAATGTAATGATGTAAATCATGGCTGTTGTTGTACATTATCCTACTCTATTCCAGTGGTCAAAGTGGCTGTTATCCAAGAACAGGACAAATGAACCCCATGTGAATCTCTGATGTTCATTACACAACTTAACCCCTAATCTCCACAGTGTACCTGTTACTGACTAGCCTGGTACTATGTAGATCAGGTTTGCCTTCAACTCACAGAAATCCTTTGGCCCATGAAGATTTCATAATATTCCTGCCCCCAAAGCATAAGCTGCCTGCACTCATGAGGAAACAGCAGACAGTCACAGAGTATAGGGTATTGGCTAACAACTGGGCAGTACTTGTCCAAATAGCCAGAGTCATGAAGACTAAACAAAGAAGTAAGAATCTTAATGCGAGCAAATAGGAGGATTATTCATTCCAAGTCAAAGATGACAGGCCACTCCCTCAGCCTGTGGAGATGACAATTAGCTTTGTGATTTCGCATCAGTTGGTTTTGGGGTGCACTGATGAGAAATTCCATGAATGGTAATGACACTGATAAATCCTTTTTCTTCTTAAAATCTGTTGACATCATCATATCAATGCTCAGTGACATGAGTTTCATGAAATGGCACTTGAAGGTTAACTCTGCAGCTTACCAAGTGAGCAGCATCCCAGGAAAGCAAAGCCAACTAACACTTAAGAAACCTGACAGGCATTCGCTAACACATCAACGCTCTGCTTCTGGCGAGACAGTGAAGACAACTCTGGGTAACATGTCAGCCTGTCCTGTGTGATCTGCTAGCCGGCCCGAAAGTCCAAGTAGTTCCAGATACATATCCTTGAGGATCTGCCCATAGGGATTGGATCTATACAAAGCATGGGATACCTGGGTGTTGCTGGTTCAGACATAAGAACAAACTGTGTTCTGGACATAGTGTGGGTGACGGGAAACAAAGGCATGCCTTTTTTACAACAGAGCACCTGGCAAATGGCCATACTTGTACAATGCCGCCAATCTGTTTAGAGTGATGTGTACACAACACTTAGTATTATTTGGAGTCCTGTGCTCCACTGGATTTGGTTTGAATGAAAAATAAATTTGGATCCTTCTGGAGGTAGTCATGTGTAAGTCTTTTACATGAAAGCTCCCAACCTCATTTAATGAGAAGCTTGAATGTCTAACTTTGTTCAAATTTATATTTGCTGTGACTTCAAGAAATTCTTCTTATGTAGATCCTTGTATGTCTCTCCTAGGGTCCTCTTTGTTGTCTAGGTTCTCTAGGGTTGTGCATTGTAGGTTGCTTCTTCTTTGCGTTGTGTCTAAAAGTCACTGATGAGTGAGTGCATACAGTAGTTGTCTTTCTGGGTCTGGGTTACCTCACTCAGTGTGTTTTTTTCTAGATCCATCCATTTGCTTGCAAATTTCAAGATGCCATTATTTTTTTATTGCTGTGTAGTACACTGTTGTGTAAATGTACCAAACTTTCTTTATCCATTCTTTGGTAGAAGGGCATCTAGGTCGTTTCCAGGTTCTGG
Source organism: Alexandromys fortis (assembly GCF_014885135.2). Lineage (NCBI taxonomy): Eukaryota > Metazoa > Chordata > Mammalia > Rodentia > Cricetidae > Alexandromys > Alexandromys fortis. The sequence goes on from NW_026067989.1 coordinate 4,686,614, forward strand.
CTATTATGAATAATACTACTATGAACATAGTTGAGAACATGTTCCCATAAAATTTTGGGGATTTTTTATGCATTTCTTTAAAGAATAAAATGAGAATTTTATTGGGATTTTATTGAATCTTTAGATTATGTAGGTTATTTAGTAACATGTTAACAAAGGATTTCTTTTTATTCTTTTCTCTGATTTCTTTAATCAATTTTTATATTTTCAGTGTACATATCTTTCAACTATCTGGTTAAATTTATTATAAAGTGTTTTAATGTCTTTGATAGTACCACACATAATTACTTGTTTATTTCTTTTTTCAAGTAGTTTGTTATTAGACTATGACAGTTCTGCTGCTTTTGAATGTTGGTTTTGTAACCTTTGACTTTAATTGTTTTTAAAAATATCTGATCTGACCATTTTGAGTGAGAGATTAAGTTATCAGCACACATGTGATTTTGGTTCATTTTTTTCTGTTTAGACGGTGTTCAACAGAACATTAAAAAAATCATTCTTTGTGTTAAAAATAAAGGAAATTCTTCATGGATCCAATTCTTATACAATTTGAGATGGAAGAGAGACTTTAAGACAAAGGTCAGAAAGCCTAGAGAGGTGTCCCTTTAGTTAAGGGTCTGATCGCTTACAGAGACCAGGAGTTGGTTCCCAGCAGCCTCATCAGGTGGCTCCCAAATTACCGTAACTGCAGGGGTGGATCCTCTCTTCTGACCTCTGAGGACACTTACACACACGTGAACAATCCCACATACATACACATAAATAAAATCAAATTAAACCTAAAAATAAAAAATCCAAATGTAAAGCTGAGTACAAAGTTAGTATTTATTTAGAGTTAAGACATCATAATAAATTGTTAAATATTAGAAGTACGTTACCCTGTCCATCCATTTCTCTCTCTGTCTCTCTGTCTCTGTCTCTCTGTCTCTCTCTCCTGAGACAGGCTCTCACTTTATAATTCTGGCTGTCCTGGAACTCATTATGGTCTGAACTCACAGAGATCCACCTGCCTCTGCCTCTTGAATGCTGGGATTATGTACTCCATTGAGCTTGGCCTCAATTCAGTCTCTTTAGGCCTCCATCAGAACGGTTCGTGGATATCTGTTCATTGAGAAAGCTTCCTGTTTAAAATCTGCCTTCCATTCCATGATTTAGAACATTCTTAAACTCTGAGCTACAGTGCAGACACACTCATTAGGGTAGTATCATCGGGCCCTACTTACCCTGGACAGTCATCGGGAGAACTCAAACCAAACTGGCTTGTGATCATATCCAACCTGCAGCTGAGACAGAGTAAGCACCTGATCCCTCACCTGTGAGCATGGCTTTGCCATTCCATCATGATTGCTCAAAAGCCATAAGCTTGGGCAGGAGAGATGGCTCAAGTGGTTAGCACTGGTGTTTTCTTCTCAGTAACCACGTGGCAACCATCAACAGTTTGTAACCCCAGTCCCAGGGGATCTGATGCCCTCTTCTGGCCTCCACAGGCATTGCACGCTGCCCTGATAGGCATAGAGGCAAAACACCCTTATATATACATAACATAAAAATAAATAAATCGAAGAAGAAGGAGGAGGAGGAGGAGGAGGAGGAGGAGGAGAAGAAGAAGAAGAAAAGAAGAAGAAGAAGAAGAAGAAGAAGAAGAAGAAGAAGAAGAAGAAGAAGAAGAAGAAGAAGAAGAAGAAGAAGAAGAAAAGAAAAAAGAAAGCCATAGACTTCCACCAGAGGATGGGGCAGAGGGCAGGCACAGGCGTTTTTACAGTGAAAATTCTAAAAATAAAAATTACAGTCAGAGAAATGGAAGCAGAATTAATGAAGTCAGCCATACAGCAGATTGCTGAACCCTGTCTCTGAGACAGAAAGGCTGTTAGTTTCCAGTGGTTCCTTTTGGTACTCTCTATAAAGGCTGGCTTGTGGCTCAGGGCAAGCACAGGGAGCTTGGACAAATCACCTCGGTAAGCCCATTCCATCATGTGTACAACCAGCTCCACAAGAATTCCTGTCTCGCAGTTGCTATGAGATCAAATGGAAGAAGTTTTTTGTGACGGACTGGGGAAGGTTCTTGTTTATTTTTTCTTTTCATGTGGCTGTAGAAACGCCCGGTGTTTCAAGTTCACCTATAATGGGCCATCGATTAAATGCCACACGTTTTTATTATTACAACGCAGTTAATTCCAGAAACAAACATCTGATCCAGCTTAGCCGCTTGAAGAACTGGCATTGGGGGAGTTGTAACAGTCTCCCCCTTCTCCTGTCAGTGTGGTTCTCCCACGGCTTTATCCCAATATCCAGGCTGCTTTAAAGAAAGATATGGAAAGTCATACAGTTACAGCCTAAAACAACACATAAAGGGAAGGATTTTTTGTCTAGACAATAAGTGAGTTCTTCACAAGTCAGTGGTACACACTCTCCGCGGGGTTGTGTTTGCATTATTATATTGGTATGTCATTCATCTCTGAGAAGGCACCCCTCTTTTGTGTTCATCCCTGGATGTCCAACGTGGCACTTCCCTCTCGATGGTCCATGTATCCTTCCGGGGTACCACAAGGGCTCAAAGGTCTTTTCCCCCACGTTAGCCTGGGCTTATGCGGCTCTACTGCAGCTTTCTGTGTACCACAATGCTGGGTAATGTTTTCTCTAACTCATCATAACTTAATAGCCAAGCTTCATATTTAAAATGTTGTGGGTACAAAATGAGGAAGATAAACAATTTCTAATAAGGGTTCAGCAAGATGCTGTGATCTTGTTAAGCCTTTATTTGCAGACGTGTCGAAGTCACCTGGGCTATCTGCAGCTTAGCTCAGAAGCAGAGTAGTTTTTTTTCCCCCCTAGCAAGATCTAGAACAGCCCCCTGTTAGAGATTTTCAACAAAGAGGCCAGCAGGGTTTGAGCTATAAATATGCCTCCAAGGCGCCCTCTTCGGGTGAAGCCTTGGGCCAAGGTCTGGTGCAAGTACCAAAGCTGAGTGCCCAGGAAGACCCTCTCTGCTCGCAGGCATTCACTGACCTTCCAGGGGGAGGGCAGAAAAACGTGTTCTCCCTCATCAGGCCTTCAAGAACCTTCTGATAATGCAGCCGGAGTTTCAATGGTCACATTAGAGGAAATCAGGCCGAAGGAGTACAGAAAGTGGGTAACCATGGAATTTTTTTTTTAAAGTATAATTTGAGGACATTTTATCAATACACATACGTAGAGATGGAAAAAGAAAGTAGGTAAATTGTGAATAAAACACAAACTTCTCTATAGACTCATTTCCCCCAGTTAGTATATTTTCCTGTGATGACTCATTCTAGTTATTCGTCGGGGAGAGTGTGTCTGTGTATACCGGTATATATGAATTATTCAAGCTGGGAAAAAAATCATATTCCAAAGTTACACAGAATGAAATGATTTTTCTTCATCGAGTCATTTTCTTCCCAGCAGCCCTCTGGAGACAATTACCATCTGTGATTTTGCCTTTAGAGGTTTTAATTATTTTTAATTTCTCCTGTGGATTTTGATGAGCGCTGCAGCGATGAATTCAGATGATGAGGGGCCAGGTTTAATCGACCGCACGCGGCTTCTGTAACCTTGGGTTTGAGAAGCAAACAGGAGGAGAGCGGCAACTCAGAGGCACATTCTCTTCTCTTTCTGACATATGTTCTTATTTAATACATTCTCATTCAAATAAAACAAACCCGCAGTTATTGGTGGTCAGTGTCATGGAATATGAGCTACTACAGTTTTCCCATTAAAAAAAATAATATAAGGCAGCAATAAAGCAAACAGTGAGTCACTTTATTGGGTACGAAGTAATAAACCAGTGGTTGGAATGATAACTTCCCCGATGTGCCTTAGAAGAAAACAACCGGGGTTGTTAGCTTTGGTTTGGAGTGAGGTTCAGGCTTCGCGATACAGAAAGCCTGTGTATGATCAGATTCTGCTCTTCTGCTCTGGGCTCTCCCAGCCGCTGGAGATGTCTTTCTCAGAAGTGATTGTGAGCCCAAGTAATTAGTGATTGAACGTGGAAGGCGTTGGGGCTGTTCCATACCTCTCCGACCTCTGCCTCCAGACTCTTTCTCCACAGCCGCCAGATTCTTCATCCTTAGCTGTCCATCCTCTGCATTCAAACTCTCCAAATGGGCAGGGACTATTATTCAGTTTGTACAGTTGGATTCTGGCCTGATGTATGAACAGCTGGCTTCTATGGGGGAGGCGGGAGAAGGAGGAAGGAAAATTTAGGAGAAAAAGAACGAAAAAGAATGAATAAATAAGTAAAGAAAGAAAAGGCCACAGTAAAGAACAGAAAGGAAGAAAAACCTGTCTGAAAAGGTGGCAGCCCTATTTCTTGGGACCCTACCATCTCTATCACGTATGTTATTTACTCTTGGTATTATCTGTATAGTGGGTATTTTTTAACTTTGCTTGTCTTTGTAAGTTAAGTGTGTGCCAGCACTAATAAAGTGCTTCCCAAACACAGCCCTCTCTGCTGTGCCGTACCCCAGCATGAAATACAATATTCTTCCACGGCTCCCCAGTACGCAGAGACAGTAAACGAAAGCAAAGGTATTTCAACCGTGAAGGGCTGCTGAGTGCTGGGTGTTGAGGAGCTCCCTACCCCCAGATCTTAGCATAGTCACCCTGCCGCTGGGAACCCACCATGGGACACAGCCTGAGTATCAGAGACCAAGACTGAACTTCATTATTCCCGGCAGGAGCAAGGTTTTGCCGATACCAGACAGCTGGTTGTTGGATGCGGGTTCTGGTCCCCTGGAAATGATATTGAACACACAGGGAATTTCTCTTAAAGATGCCATAATTCACGGCTGGATATTAAGCAGATCTATGGCATGCAGCCCTGCCAAATCATCTTCTCATTCTACTGGCTTTTAACTTCCCAGTCTTTCTAATACAGCAGGGGTGTTGGGTGAAATACGACTTTCTGATCGAATGAATGCCTGCAGGACTCTGTGATAAACAGCCCCTCAGCTCACCATAGCTTACAATGAGGGACGTGGGCCAAAACCTCCAAATGAGTACACACACACTCACGCGCGCGCGCACGCGCGCACACACACACACACACATTCTCCATCTACTTATCACTTCTGACTCTGACCAATCATTTTTTTATGTGCTGACCACCAGTTTTTCCTTCTGCTCTGTGCGAATTTCTCTTTTTTTCTCTTGTTCTCAGATGTCAAGCTATACATGACCTCAGATAATTTTATGGGAGAGAATGTTTAAAGAAATATTGACAGTATCAAAGAACTGATACAAACTCATTGGTCAGACTGAAATCCATAAACCTTACCACTTTGGCTGCCCATCCTTGTTTTGCCTTTTTGGTGGCCGATGGCTGTCCATCGTTTTGTGACCTACTTGAGTACCGACAGCTAACATATTTCAATTTCTACCAATGTATTTTTCCAGTCCGAAATCTGCGCTTTTTTTAGCTTTACCTAGAAAATTTTGAGTTACATCATTTGCACAAATATGTTGACGTTAGCATTGAAAAACCTCTTTGCCTGCAGTTGTATATTTTATTTGGCTAAAAATGGCTCATGTCTAATATATTACATGTCCTCTGGTGATACTATTTAAGCCAGAAATTCCAAAACTCACAAATACCGAATAGCCAAAAGTTCCAAAGTTGTGCATGAACACTAAACACGCAATATATCTCTTTCTTTTCCAAACAGAAATAGATTTCTCTCTGATTCGTTTGATAAATTTGACCCAAGATTTCCATTTGGAGTGTCTGGAGTTCCTACTGTTTTTCTGCGTGTTGGTGGGCCAAGGCCTAATCACCTCGAGGCCCCACGGAGGCCATAAATTACCGCGATGAGGTGAGCTCTGTACTCCTGCGCCTGCAGAAGAAGGCCATTTCCCTGCAGCCTATTTTGACAGGCATGAATTTAATTCATTGTTTTATGACAGATGGGGAAAGTGTACACGCTCGTAGTCTTGATTTATGGTCATTTGGGTCTGGAGGATTCTATAATTTGCAGCTAATGTGACAACAGATGGATAGGCAGACACCAAAGGTTAGGCTGACCGCGCGTCCTGTGCTGGTTACAAATGGCGTCCATATGCGACAAATCGCTGGGTGAGGTCTACGCTGGGACGCCAGACTGCCGAGCCCATCCTTTCTCTCCGGAGTAAGTCAGCGCAAATGAGATGAGGGGGCATTTCTAAGCCGGGGGGGGGGGGGGGGGGGGGGGGGTTGCGGAGAGTCTCTCAGCCTGTGGGATTCTACTTTTTTTTTTTTTTAACCGAAACTGCTTTATAAAGGTGTATCTCGTGATGAGACAAACACATAATTCCACCTCAAGGCATCAGTGGCTGTTTTCTTTTCAATTAACAAATTTATTTTAGTAGAATGATTGATTAAAAATCAGCAATTGGGGAGTTTCAAAGGAAATACCTCCACTGGAGATGACTTTAAAAAAAGAAAGAAAGAAATGTGTTTGTGCTTAAATAAATGAGTTTCTACTTTTCAAATCATTTTGCTTTGGGGGGGGGGAAGATAAGTGGATTATCAGGTGAAATTACTTAGCTCATGCTACAAGTATTTAACACATTTTTGACTACTAAGTGACTTCACCAGAACAATCAGCAACAATCTCATCCCCATTCTGGAAAAAAAGAACCTTCAGGTCTTGACAGCAAGGCAATCGAATACAGTTAATTTCTTTTGAATTGTTACTTGCAGCCCTTTTTAAGACATGTTAGGAACACCATATGTCTTGTTCTTATCATGTGTAGACACACCCATACTGATAGGAACTTGGTTTATGTTATTTAAGTCTAAAAAGCAAACTTGTCATTAGTCTCAGTACTGATGGTAGAAGTTGTATGTTATTTCATTTTGAAAATTTGAAGTGTGGATTGCTGGTCCCTAAATTAAGCAAAACTCAGAGGAGTGAAGAGCCAGGCTACTCTTGATGAGGTCAGTGTTTGGGCAGTAAAGGTCAGAAAACGACGTTATGCAAATAAAAACTGTTTTATTAGCTAGGGCTTGGTGTTTCGTTTTCATTGGTCCGGTAGCTTCTCCTGCAGACAATCAGTTCAGAAACGTCTGCATCGCTCTGACCAGCAGGGCATCTCCTCTTTACACAGTGCTGTGTGGAGAGTAATATTTGATTTCATCTGGTACTTCAACCCTCTTGCATTTACCTTGGGAGGCAAAAAAATTAAGGCACCCGTAACTAATTGTAATCAGCATCTAGAAGAAAAAGTAATAAACCACACGATACGCATGTTTTTCTTGCAGCTGTGGTATCCTTAACTAGGAACCCTTTTTAGTGAAAGAAAACCCCAGAATGCATTTTCCTACAGAGCACTTACTGGAGATGCTGCCGGCTGGAGATGCCATGTGTTTGCTGGTCACATGGGCATGATCTCATCTCAAGGCACCAACGAAGTTGTGTGGAAGCCAGTGAGGTGAGCTGTGTCAGCACCTAACCTCAGAGAATTCTCTTGGCCTGCGAGTGGAGTTTTTTGTTAATCTTCACACCGCTGATTGCAGAGTGGCGCATAGATTAACAGGCTGTTTCCGGATGGTGGGCTTATTCGGTTCCAGCCTATGCTGCCCTGACCCTGACCAGAAAGGAAGACCCTGTAAGAAACCAGAACTCTCAGACCTCGAGGACTATCAATAAAATAAAGATCTTTACTTTCTAAACAACCTCATGCCTAATTAGTTGCAGCACCAAGAAACAAAGCTAAGACATGGTTGTATTTAACATAGACAAGAGCACCAAGGACTTTGTAGCTTTTGACTTGGCTATGGTGGATATCATTAACCTATTCAGGTCCATCATAAATGTAGGGTCAGTGTTCATTGCCATGAACACTGAAAATCCAAAGGGCAGCCTCTGGATCATTTGACTGAGGCCTCCCCCATTCTGTTCATTTCCGTCCTGTACCTTCCCTGCCTCTGCCTCCCTTCCATTTCTGCCAGGAGATCTGCTTCCTCCTCAGTCTCTCATATAGGAACCTTGTCTGGTGCTAGAACTTGGTGGGAAGTCAAGAGCTCCAGACTCCTGCTCCCCCCCAGCCCATAGGCCCCTTAGTGAAATGAACTTCTCCTTGCATCCCCCAGGTCCCCTTGGTATAAATCTTTTCACTCTCTGGCATTGTCAAGTAATTTGCTATTGGTGGATTCTTTGATTTTGTCTCTCCCTTTGCTAGGAGGCTGGCTTGACTTAATTAACTTTTTTTTTTTGATGAAAAAAAATCCTTTATTAAAAATGGTGATTTTGGACATAACCATGAAATTTAGTAATTAGTAGTTTAAAAAGAAGGAATCTTTATGATTGCAATGAATTAGATCCTTTGGTATATATATACGGCAATGCATCCTGGGCTCTGAATGCAGTCTGTGGGGCCACTGGCAGTGGGACCAGGATTTATCCCTACTGCTTGAACTGACATCTAGAAGCACAGTCTTTTTAGAGAGATACCTTGCTCAGCCTAGATAGAGCAGGGAGGGCCTTGGTCTTGCCTCAAAGTGAAGTATCAGGCTTTGTTGACTCCCCATGGGAAGCTTTACCCTTTCTGAGATGTGGATGGCAGGGTGGGGTAGGGGAAAGAGGAGGAGGTGGGAGGAGTGGAGAGAGGGGAAATGGAAATGGCTATGTAAAATGAGAAAAGACTGTATTTTAAAAACTAAAAAGGAAAATAACAAGCTTTTTTGTGATTTTATTAACTTTTTAAATTTTATCATCCACATGAATATCTAGGGTATAACAGCTAATAAATAAAAATTAATTAAAATTAAATTTTTGGGTTGAAATGAAACTTAGTGAAAGAGAGCTTGTCCATGGGCAAGACCCATGTTCAATCTCTAGCATCACCAAATATAAATTTAAAGTATGAAGAAAATTGACTCTCAAGTCTATACAATGAAAATTAGTCTTAGATTAGATTATGAAGAAACTAAAGGCAAATTTCTAACTATATATAGTAATAAAATTTCTTCATGGAGACAATAACTGTATTAAGGGGCCAATTCCATAAACTTATATTCTATGCTCCTAAAGTACAGTTTGCCTTTTCTATTTGCACAAATATCCAGAATAAATAGGACAACATTTCTGGAAATTGACACAAAGCCCAAATCAACCTCCTGACTTTGTGTTCTGCCAACTGTTTTGTTCTGAAGGTGCCCAGTGTGGATAGCTGACAAATAGCCTTGAATCCTTTCTTCTTTCTCCTTACTAAAACTATACTGCATATAGAAAAAAAAATTCCTGGGTTGTGCATGTTTAAATAGTGGTAGTCCTGAGATTTTTTTTATGCACCTTTTTTCCCAAGTTAATGTATTGATAACATGGTGGGCATTCTTGGTACACCAACTTTGACATGAGCACACCAGGACCAAGGAACCTAAAGGATTCACTGTAGGCAGTGAGCTGCCCTCAAGGCCCAGCCAGATCCAGACCCACACTCAACCTTGCTAGACTTGGAGGATTAGATACCAAGTGGCTGAGTTTCAACAGTGTATATATTAACACTGGAACCAATTGAAGAGACTAGCAAGGGCTCTGAGCCCACATGAGCAACTCTGCTGCTTTCTTCTTCTTACTGGTAACTGAGATAATTCTCTTTGTCTTTTCTTAAATTGCATTTATTTGCTGGTTTGCTCATTTTTGTGGGGTGGGAGGATTTACCATGGTGTAATGTGGGGTGGGGGGTGTCAAAGGACAATTAGCAGGAGTTGGTTTTCTTCTTCTACTGTGGGGGTTCTCAAGTTCAAAGTTAGGTCGTCAGACTTGGAAGATACCTCCCTTGAGTGTGTACCCATCTCACCAGCCCTCCCTGTCTTTGAGAAACGAACTCATTATTTGTAGTTACTGAATGATCTTCCAAACCACAAACTCTTCCTCATTTATTTTGTCATTGTCATACCTATGGATACTTAAGTTGATCACATTTTTATTATTGTAAACGCATATACAAATGCCCTGGTATGCACTCATGACTCGGTACAATGATCAGTAGCTACAGGATATTAAGCTTTTTTGTAATGTTTAGATCATTCTTCTCACCTGTAGGATTATTTTGTGTGGTTGATATTTAACCATGCTCTTCCAATCATTTAATAAGCTTTTTAATTCAACTACTTCAGTAACAACAGTAGGATGCAATGTGTGATACCAAATTAGCTTAAACTTCTCAAATGAACTTCTGCCTAGGTTGTGATTGGGCATGCTCACATTATTCCTTGTGTCAATCAACATTTACTTGTGAAAAATAATATGAAATATTTTAAAAATATTGCAGTAGCTAGTGCTTTGATCTTGTAGTTTCTTTTCATGTGTGTTTCCAAGAGAAAAAATCAGGGCAAGAGAAATGGCTCATTGTAAAAGTAAAAATCCATCATGAAGATATAATAATCATAAGTATATGTGCACCAAACAAAAGATTCCTAAAATACATGAGACAAAAGTCCCAAGACACACAGAGGGATCCATATGGAGAGAGACTAAAGGCCTCAAGAAACCCCCAATCAGAATTCTCAAGTCACATCCCTGATTTTTAAATAATGACCAATTCTAACTTTTAAATATTTCCTGAGGAGTAACATAAAACACTTCCCATCATTTTCACCCTTCTGGTAACAATATAACTTAACCCCTCAATAATGTAATCATGCTTGCAGATAATTTCATTTGCAAGATAACCCCCAAATATGAGTAACTGAATCCACGAACACCCAGGCAGTAAGAAGCAGAGTCATGGAGTCAGCCCAGTGTGCCTGCTCTCTCCCGAACACCATGCTTGGGGCTCAATGTAAATGAGAGACGACTCCATGCTTCGTTTAGCCCTCCTGTTCCTGCCTGTTTATAAGCTCCGAGATGCTTTTTCTCCTAGCAGTGCCCTGTTCTCTCAGTGCTGATCTCTTTCTCATACTTCGTTTCTCTTGACTTCCCCACCTCGAGCTTGGTTGATTCCCTCAGATTCCAAAGCAGAAAATGACGAAATGAACGCCATTAGCAAAGATTCTTTCCCAGCATTGCTAACACACAGTGCAAGTCAGCCAGGGGGACACGGGACCCCACCAATTCGCAGGGCGGGGAGTTCTTATCCCTTCTTCAACATTGCCTTTCTGCAGCTTGATTTCCTGTTCTTATTTATTCTTTGGAGCAATCACCATTTCCTCTTTGCCACAACCCCAGCAAGGACAAGACCCCACCGAGTTAATATTTAGAAAGCTGTACATTTTTCAGCCGTCGGTGGAAACATAGACATGCTTTTTGCCCACTGTGAATGGGAAAATAGAAACCGTCACTAGTATTTCCTGGGTAACACTATAGACTTCGGGAGACGAGAAGCCTAGTGTCATTGTTTGGACAGCAGTCTGATCCTGGGGACAAATCTAACAGGATTTCTTTGCTCCCAATACAAGAGGAGCATTGCTAGTCTGAAAATACCAAATCCAGAATATTCCAAAATCTGGAAGTTTTGCGCACTGATGGGTATGCAAATGAAAAATTCCTCCTTATATGCTAGGTTTAATTCAAACACAAACACACTACAGTACTGTATGCAAAATTATCTGTAGGCTACTTGAATAAGGTGTATGGGGGCACAGAAATGGATTTTGTGCTTAGGCTTGGTACCAGTACCAAGGTACTTCATTACATCCCTGCAAATATTCTAAAATCTGGAGCTTTTCAAGTAAGATTGACTTAAACAGTGTGGTTTAATAAATGCTTTCAAAGTAACAGTCTTCACATTAACAGCCGTTGCACTATCTCTCTGTCTTCTCCTTACTGAGTGCTATGTCTGCTTAGTATATATTTGAAGGAGTTTTAGAATCAAATCCGGGACAGGGCTGGCTTTCTGCATTTTAAACTAACTAAAAGGGCAGCTGAATTCATGATGGTGAAATTCAATTCGTGGTTTACTGAAGCGGCAGAAAGATAGTATGAGGGCTTTGAACTCAGTCTTCTGCTCTAACATGGGAAATATCTCCAAGCAGTATCTGCGAGATTCAGGTTTCAGTTTGTAACATCTGAGTTTCTACAGCTGATCAAAGGTTATTTTGAGAATAGATATAAAATATAGATACAAAAAGATAAAAAGTTTGATTAATAATTCAAACTTTTTTTCAAAGAGTCTTTCTGAACTCAGTATTATTGACGTTTAAATATATTCCCTGGAAAAAGCACATCAGAGCTGTTATACTTTCCTATTAATTAAACCATAGTCACTACTTTACAAAAGGGGATTGCATTGCATCATCTAGGCAAACTCACCTATAATTATGCTCAGGAAACTATTTGCATACTGAGCATTAAAGGACTTGGAGAAAGCAAATTAATCTTTTAAATTTAGAAAGGCGATGTAGATTCGAGTAAAATCTACAGAGAAGTATTGGAGCATGCACCCATTGCTATCGAATGTAAATATCCATTATTTTAGTTCCCCGAGTAAGAGGAGCCATTTCCCAACTATAGCTTGAGGCTTGGTCATGTGTCTTGCTGTGCCCAATGGGATGAGTGGACACACAGAGAGAGGGGGAGGCTTAGATCCAAGCAGTTTGCTTAGCCCCCTGCACTTTCTCCCACGGTTGTTAAGCAGAACCGTCCGTCTATAGGGAAGCATGGCCCCTTCCATGTGGGTCCCAGAAAAGACAAACACACCCATGAGATCTAAGTATCCCTGTGGTTTCCAGGTGAACCAGTGCAGCTGGCTTGTAACAAATACATAGTCCTCAGATAGGAAGATCTGGGTGGAGGGCAGGGCCAGTACAGCAACATCATCATAGCAAAAGTTTATGTATTCATATATGACACACCCTCTCAGGTGCAATATTTCCCAAGACATTTGGTATGCTAATGACCACTGTGAAGCTCCAGGTTAGCTGGCTGTACACTTAGGTGTTCTTTGAAAGGCTGTCTCTGAAAGAAAATGTTTATACTAATTTTTGTTTAAGCCCCATCTTCTCTGTTTCTCTTCTTCTTCTTCTTCTTCTTCTTCTTCTTCTTCTTCTTCTTCTTCTTCTTCTTCTTCTTCTTCTTCTTCTTCTTCTTCTTCTTCTTCTTCTTCTTCTTTTCCGAGACAGGGTTTCTCTGTGTAACAGCCCTTGTTGTCCCTGGAACTAGCTCTTATAGACCATGATGGCCTCGAACTCATGGAGATCCACTTGCTTCTTCCCCAGTGCCAGGATTAAAGGCATGTGCCACCACTGCCCAGCTCCACCTTGTCTCTTTAAAGCCAGAGAACATTCAAGTTGCAAATATAACAGTCTTCACCACATGCAACAGCTGTGGATTTAGATTACATCATCATACTTGAATATTAATTGGTGATAGAACTTGATGATCAGGAAAATGCTTTGGGGATCTGACAAGCTTGGATCTAAATCTTAGCTCTCCACCGAAGAGATATGAGACTCTGGGAAATTCTTGTACATTCTTCAGCACTTAACTTCCTAGTTGATAGCACCGGCAGTCCATTTATAGCTTCACTGTAGAGCTGTTACGGGGATTGATTGAAATACAAAATGGGCTTACCACAAAGCCTGACCCGGAATGTCAGTTAGATAATAATAACACATGTCATTAGCCTTGAAAAGGCCATTTCCATAAGCCCTCTTTAGTGAAACTGGAACTTGGACAAGAGGGCTAAGAAAGAGAGAAGACATTGATTTTAGTCAAAGAACAGATTTCAGGAGACACTGCTTTCCCCCTCTGTTTTGGGTGAATGCAGCTGTCTACTTTCTAAATAACTGTTTGTATTACTGAATTAAAATTTTCCTAATCCCCACCCTTCTCCAAAACCCTGCCTCTCCCCGTAGCAGAAACTCGGAAAACCTGACAGCTGGTGTTCCATCTGTGTTTACTCGTGTGAGCCGGTGCCACCCTGCTTCGCTGCCCCCTGCATTGCCAGGGTATCACTGCACCTCGGAGCACCTGCGCTGCTAAACCAGCACATTTTTGTTCTTGCCTATAAAAGTCAAAGGACAGGGTTGGACTTTTGTATTCCATGGGAAGTTCCTGTATTTCGAAGCATGAAGTGGGGTTTCTGAAGCCCCCACTAGGACCCCTCTGCTTTTCATGGTAGGAAAAACGTGGTGTTTTAAGAGGCGGCATGTAGGAAAAGTCTCTTTTCATCTTTTCTGGGGCTAGAGGCGGGGACAGGGCATTTCCCTAAAGATCCCTGTTAGCTCTGGCCTTCCAAGATTTCTTTGCTTTGCCAGAGAAGGAAATGGGCCTGCAATTGCTCATTGGGGTAAAATTTAAGTCAAGTCTGGATTTCAAGTTTAACTGAAGCACCCCATTTTAACGTTTTAAGAAGAAAAATTTGCCTGTGAAAATACTGCTTTTCTTACAAAGGAGAACCATAAACATGTTTTTGACAACTCTGAAATGAATTAAAAGGTGGGGGAAGCGTTCCGAAATGGGCACGCTTTGAGTCAGGGTGAGTAAGCTCAGCAGCTCCATTCATCTTCTCTTTGTTTATTTACATTCTCCTTAAAGTGCACCAAGAGTCCCTGTAATTTCTAGTTGCTCTTTGTTTGTATTTTGGCGTATTTTACTCCCACCTTCCCACCCCCCCCCAAACATAAAATACCAAGGGCAGAATGTGAGCACGTGGTCCAAAGGGGTTGTAAATGTTACACACATTAGCCATGGCCCCAAAGCAGACTGTTCCGGGGGCAGCTGGATTCATCCGCAAAGTTGGGACACATCAAGAGCAAACTGTGGATGGGTTCCGCCCTCGCGGAGCTCTCCTCTGCTAAAGCATTTCTCGGTATCACACTCCGACGCCTAATATTTTTCTCTCCAACAGGAAATTTGTCATATCGAGGCCCACAGGAAGACGGAGGACATTTACTAGAAAGTCAGCCAGGCAGGTGGCAGCTGGGATGTGTCAGAATACGGAACATATTTTCTTAGTATGGTAAAATATACCTAACACAGATTTAAGGGCTTCCCCCGTGTTTGGATGGGCAGTTCGGTAGGGCTAAGTATAGTCACAGTTTTGTGCCGCCACTCTCCACACTCAGAACGTCTTCGTCTTCTTAAATGAAAGGCCAGCTTGAGTGGCAATAGCTCTCCGGTCCTCCCTCCATCCTCGCTGGCAACCACCATTTTACTTTCTGTTTCTCTGAGTTTGGCTGGGCAAGGTACCTCACAGGAATGGAATCATTCAGTATTTGTTCTTTTGCAAGGGGCTTATTTCACTTGGCGTATGTTCCCAGGGTTCAGCCATGCTGTTCCATGTGTCAGAGTCGTCTTTCTTTTTATGACTGAACAATAGCCCATTGTTTTTACTCCATGTAATCATTTATCTGTCAATAGAAACTTGGATTGTTTCCACCTTTGGACCATAATGAATAAGGCTGTTATGAGCATAGCTATAGATGTCTGGTCCGGTTCTTGCTTTTGGTTGTCTTAGGCATATAGCAAAAGCAGACTAGATGATGAATTCTTTGGTGAGGAGCCACTATAGTTTACACAGAAGCCTCGCCATTTTACGTTCAATCATACAAAGGAGATTCCAGTTTCTCCACATCAATATTCATCACTCATTATTTCCTCTGAGCTTAAAAAATGCATTTATTTTGTATGTATAGACGTTTTGCCTACATATATGTTTTCGCACCATATGTCTCTGGTTCCCTCAGAGGCCAGAAGAGGGTGGCCAGTCACCTGGGACTGGGTCTTGGACAGTTAGTTATAAGCAACCATTTGGGTACTGGGAGTTGAACCCAGGTCCTCTAGAAGAGCAGACACTGAGCCATCTTTCCATCTTGATAGACAATCTCACGGTGGCTTTGATTTGTGCCATCTTAGTGACTGGTGATACTGACTGTTAATGAGCTTGAGGCCATTTAGGCATCATTCTGCAGACATAACTATTCAAGTCTTTGACTGGTTTTTAAATTTGATTTATTTTTGTTGTTCTTGCTACAGAGTTAGTTAAATTTAGATTTATGGTTTAATTATGATGGATGTAATTGCCACCTCAAAACTGGGGGTGGAGACACATACGTATTTTTAAAGCCACTTCATGGTTGAAATAGTAATTGAATAAAGAATCTAATTTTATTCAGTAAAGAGAGATTTATTTTACGTAGGACACTTTATACAAAACATATATTTCCACATTTAATGATATTCTTCCCATCCCCAAATATTTCTTTTGGATTTTCACAATTATCAAAAAAGTTAAGAGAAGCAGGCTTTAAAATACTGCCAAGATTCATTATACAAGACGATGGCCCTTGGTGACCCCTCCTTACAAGTAGATCATGTACCTTGACAAGCATCACTCCCATTATCCTATCCTGTCCCCCAGGGTTGTCCTCTTCCTTTGTCCAGCAGGGCCTCTACTTCCCTGTCATATATGTGTTTCCCTTAACAAGACGACCCCAGTTCCATCTATTTTCCTGTAGTTTTCTTCTGGATATTTATAAGCCACATTTCCTTTTTCCATGCTGTTGATGAACACTTTGGCTGAGTCGATGATTTGGGTGCTATGAATAATACCACAACAAACATAGGGCTTTCTTTTCTTGGATACCTGCCCATCTATGTGTTTGTCTCTTTCCTACATGGTTCATTCATTTCTTCTTGCTGTGGAAACAGTACTGTTAGAAATAAGGTTATTGTTTGGAGCATACCCCTGCTGGCCTAGTTTGGTTAAGACAGAGGATCACATAAGCTTCTCTCTCCCCTCAAATTTTGCCACTCTGACCTGTCACCATGCCCCTCTAGTATACAATGACATCTCAAGAAGGTTTAAGCTGTACTTGCATGGTTCTGATGCCATCCTAAGCATTATTCCCAAAGTTTTATACACATTAACTCACTTTTAATCTTACAACAGGTTCTATGAAACCTGTTTCCATTTTCAAAGGTAGATACAGAAGCGCGCACACATATGCATGCATTCACACACACACACACACACACACACACACACACACACACACACACCTTTCCAGGAATCATTCAGCTAGTACGAATGGGAGCATGGGAATTCAGCTGTCCCTGCTTCCCGACTGCTATGGTGGCTGTCTTTGAGATAATGGCCAGATTTCCTTATCTGGCCCTGGGAAACTACAGTTCCTTCTTCCTCCTCAGCCTCAACATCTGCCAGTTGCCCCTAATTTTAAAATAAGTCCCCTGGCAAGAAATGTAAGATGGTATGTCTTATGTCAAACATAGTATAATTTATTCTTCAGAAAATTAGATACAGAATCACCATGTCACCCAGAAATCCCCCTTCTTGGCATATACCTAAGAGAACTGAAAACAAGATTCAAACAAGTACTTACATATCTATACTCAAGGCAGCATTATCCCTAATAGTGATAACAATGCATCTTTAAGAATAGCTTTCTAGTCTCAAACATAAAATTTGGTCCTAAGGGAATTGTGAGGTCTGTCTCTCAGCTTTATCAAACTATCTTTCATTTCTGTCTTATACTCTTGATGGATAGACTGACACACTGTCAATGACTGGGGTCATTATATCTGAGTGGAGTTAGTCTCTCTGCAGACTGCCACATAATCCTTTTCTCCCCTGAAATGAGGGTGCTAGTAGCCACCATCAAGATGCCTGCATGTGTCCTCAGATGAAGACCACAAAGCTCCAATCCATTTTGCTCATCTTGTTTCCAGAAAGAATTGGTAGAAAGGAAGAGGAGAAATCTCTCAATAGCACAGTAGTCAGCCATTGGCGTTGTCTAGATTTCAGACTCTAGAATTTGAAGCTGCGGTCATGCTGTGAATCCAAGTCCCTTGCCAATTCATTATGGCTTAGGCATGAGGCTCCTTAAGGTTGCTGTGTTCACATATTTCTTCCTTAGAATTTCCTGCACTGAGTACCTTTGAAAAATGACAAAAATTCTTAATTTCCCAAACTACAACCAAATCTCAAATCTTTCTTCAACTTTGATCTGAGTGCTTTGAAGGGAGTTTCCAGCTCCGACATATGGTCAGGCTGCTATTTAACCTTCCAGAAGGTAGAAGAAAAGCCAGAGGTTTCAGATGCACCATAGAACAACAGACCAGACAAGGGACAGAGAAGAAACTCCTAACATGAGGAAGATGTCAAGTGATCAAAAGTGGGAAGAGAAGGAAATGGCTGCAGACACAGTGGAGAAACTGAGGCACCGGGGCAGAAAATGTGAAGAAAGGGTTCTATCAACACCCACTGTCCCTGGTGGATCCCGACAGTTCCCCTTCTGTTGCAGGTCTTTATCTTAATGCTGCTCTGTAAAAGGCCGCAGTCATTGCTGTCTGTAGCGGGTAGAAGTGAGTCTTCAGGGAAGTCAGGCAAAACTTAGGAACTGATGGTAAAATCAAGTAGCTTCTTAAATACAAGTACTAATTTATTCAAAAATATGAGAAACATGTGAATGAAAAATAAGAAAAAGAAAAGATAAAAAGTCTTCCAACCACTCTAAGCCCCTCATAAGACAAGGGAGTAACTTCAAGAATGCAAAAGCAAAGCCTTAAAACACAAAATTCTCCTGACTACCACCAAATCTTAATAATGAGAAAAACACACTGATTGGTAATAGAAAAATGGGATGTGGTCAGTGTTTCCGAAACAAATGCAATAATTTAATCCCTGTGACCAGAATCTTGATGAAATTTTGTTTTTAAGCATCAAAGAGAATTTTCTGGAAGCTACTGGTAAAAATAGTCAGGTATTTAGAAGCACATTGAATGTGCGTGGCTCTTAGCAGACGTAAAATGGGTAAGAGCAACGGTGGGGACAGGAGCCACTGCTTGTCACCGACCCATCTGCAACAACAAGTGTCTTTGGAGACACCGATCCCATTTCTCTCCGGACAATTTTATATGGGCACCCTGTATATTTGCCGTCCTCAGGAAGAAGCCAGAGAGGCTCTTGCCATGTCACACAGCCAGCCAACCCAAAGACACTGCCGTTACTCCAGACCTCATCTCTTTATGTACTGTGCCGGAAGCTACAGAAAGAAAAGCAGGCTTGTGTGGGTGGGTGATCAGTGCTGGGTGAGGGGGCCAGGAGTGGTGGCCTGCACCGCATGCATTGAAAGAGCCACTACCAGCAGGACACACAATATTGTTTAAAAAGTACTTATTGACTTTTGGGGAAAAAAAAACAAGTAACAACAACGAAGTCCTTACAGTGTGGATTTTAGTATATTAGATTTTATCTGGATCTGGATTATGTAGTTAAATGGGAAGAGTTAAAACTATTTTTTTTTAAATTAAAATATAGACATATCCCTGAAATAGCAACTGCCCTCATGTTGGTGGAAGGCTTTCTCACCGTGAAGCTTCTGAAACAAGCCATGTGCGTATTAGTCATCGGAGGTATCGGAAAGGTTTCAAGCTAACCACAGGATCGCTGAACAGGGAGCATGGAAATAAAGTATAAATGATCAGCATAGGTGGTGCTTGTGTCCTGTGCTAGGATACCTAACCGGTTGATGAAGAATGTGTGTCTCGTGATTCCCTTCAAGAGTGGTTTCCAGGAAAATCACCAACAATGAGGTGAGAGATGAAAGGGTTCTCCCAGAATCAAGCTTTAGAGCAGAACTAGAACAGAAGAGAAACGAAAGTGACCTAACAACAAAAACCAACAGGAAAGGGGTTTTGATTAGTTATGCCACCATTAACCTGGTGTTTCCAAACAACACTCTCTCGCTCTCTCTCTCTCTCTCTCTCCNCCCCCCCCCCCCCCCCCCCCCCCCCCCCCCCCCCCCCCCCCCCCCCCCGTCTCCTCCTTCCCCTGCAAGCTTCCAAGACTGAAGCTCCAGAGTGTAGCACCTCTGCCTCCTGTCAGACTCTGCAGCACACCTCCACCAAAGGCTATGAGGTGGTGTGGGGGTGGGGGGGTGGGGGGCTGGATCACGGGGCATGCCTTCTTGTGTTTGATTCCTACAGTGTCTGAGCTCCTCTACCATCAAGATAAATCGCATTTATAATTAGAACAAAGGATAAAACAAAACCAAAACTAGGTTCAAAATGCCCCCGATAGCCTGATGATGCGTTTTTCTCTCTCAACACAGAGAGCTGCGTATATCAAGAGCCACAGTAGTCCCTTGATGGGTATATTGTCAGCAATTCCCCATTTCTTCGTTTTAGCTACTTTTCATACTTTCCAGATCCTAACTTGTCATTTCAGTTTTCTAATAAAAAAGAAAATAAACACCGTGCTAATGTAAATACAGAAGTTTAAAATTGTTCAACTTCCCAGCTGCCTGCGAGCATATTTTCTGTTTGATTTCCCTGCACGTGTAGACAGCTTTTCACAGGCTCGCGTCTCTGGTTTAAATTATACAGAAGCCGTTTCACTTCCCTTTGTAAGTGTCTCATTTAAATTCCCAGGTGTAGGTAGGTGCGGTGTGAATTGGGAGGAGAAGACCTTTTTCATCTCCTGGTGCCCTTGCCTCGATGAGAGGTTAGTTAAGCCCCGGACAGCAGGGACAACCCCAGTCTAGCCAGAGCTACTGGGTTCCCTTTATTTTCTGGTTCGAAACCATCCCAGAGGAGCGAACATATATTTGGGTTTGAATGTTTTGACCTTAATAGACCGTTGGTATTTATTTTTCAAAGTTTATAATTTTTATAAGAAGCAAAAAAAGTAGCAAAATTTTATAGAATTTTACACCCATTTACCTCAAGCCAGTGATTAGAAAACTGTTGTATCTTACAAAAAACTCTCAGGCATACACATTCCAATGCTTTTTTTTTTTTTTTTAAACTGCTTTAAAATAACTTTTTAATGCTCCAGTCATTTTCTTGAGAACCTATTTGGTTTATCAAAAATGATAAAAACTGAATACAAATTATTATTAAACAATAATAATTGAATACAAATTATGCACAAAGCAGTATACACATCATTTATATGTATACTTATTTTGACATTCCTATTAAAATCAAAATCCCCTCTGTATTAGTCCAATGTTCATCAAAGGAACATTTTCTTCTTTACATTAAGAAAAGCAAGAAGGCAAAACTAAGAGAAACGGCGCTACCCACAGAACTGCCGTGCCATTTGGTAGCTCTCTCCCGTGCTGCAAAGAGGTGAAGTCTGTTCCTGGTACCTGGGTTGCGCAGTAAGAAAGGACGTGGGCACAGTTACATTGGAACACTTTGATGAAATTTCTAATGCTGATATTTACATTTGAAAACAGAATCTGTCGGCACTTCCTGTTGTTATTTCTCAGTCTGGGCTGAAGACTGCGGGAGAAAAAAAAAAAAAAAAGTCCACGGTCTTCTGTGAATAGCAAACCGCAAGGGAAAGTTTCCTCTCTCAGTTTCCCTAGCACTTGTCTCTCAGCAGATCAAAAATCCTTCCCCCCATTTTTTTTTTCTTCAGGCTGTATTTTCTTCTGCCCTCACTGCCTGCTCTTTTTCACGCCCTGCTAACTCATGCCTTACGTGTGCCGTTTTTTATTCAGCTGTGTGGATGAAAATCCTCAAAGTCAGTAGGTGGTCGTGGACCCGTGCCCCAGATCCTGTAAGGCAAGTAGATGTGGAGCTGACAGGTCTCAGGACAGGAGCTTTCGGCACCAGACGCAGGAGCTTCCAGTGTGCAGAACATACGTCACATCTTCCGCATGGAGCCCTCGTAGGGCAGACAGCACCTGTGAACCATAAGGTAGGCTTCCTCCTGTGCCCTGCTGGACCGAGCCAGGTCCTCCCGCTTGGCAGCCAACTTGGCAGAATGTTTCCAAACGTAACCTTCCATTGAACAAATCGGTTATTTTCTGTCTACACAGTGGTGGGGATTGGCAGCCTGTCTTTCTAGACCTCACTGATACACCACTGTGGCCGGCAGCCAGGCCTGGTTCAGCTAAATCACAAGTCTGGCTGAGGTTTCCAACATCTGTGTAGGCTCACTCTGCGCTTGGTGAGCTCGGCGAGGAAGGGGTTTCTCAGTCGGGGCTGCTCGTTAGTTGACAAAGCAAATGTTTTGTTTTCTACTGTGAGCTGGGTGCCAGTTCAGAGCCGGAGATTTATATTTTGACACCCACTTACACACATCTGCATATTCTTTCCGTAAGTGGTCTGAAAAATAGCTAGAAATGTTGCTTACAAACCAGGCCAGCAGAAGGGAAAGGCCAGGGCTCCAGTCTGAGAAGACAAAAGGTTATATAGTAAATTATTTGAGCAGAGTCTTTTCCAATCCAGGAAACATTTAAAGTACTTTTAAACCTTGTTAAATCTTTTCAGTATACCTATAAAAAGCATAGAAAGTTGATCCTCTCTCTCTCTCTCTCTCTCTCTCTCTCTCTCTCTCTCTCTCTGTCTTCCAGAGAAAGTGCAAGAAAAAATGAAGTGGAAATAAATGACTGGTGTTGGCAACGCTAATGGTAGCTTTCTCCTGAGGTGTGCCTCAAGTCCTTCCTGTATCAGGGTTAGAGATCGCTCTCAAATACCCTTATGTTCAGGCCGTACCCAAGATCCAGCCATGGTAATCGTGGTCATTGGAAGCTCCACAGAGAATATCAGAGGGCACGAACCCACTTTAAGTTGCAGGGTTTTATTAACCTTTTAGGTGCCCTAAACTTCTAGATCAGGAGCCTGTGTTCCACTGTAGGGAGCTACCCTCTGTGTCCCAGCAAGGGCCTAATACTCCCTGCCCGTCTTCCTACAGCAGTGCCCAGATTCATCTCTCACTGCCGTTAGCAGGAAGTGAAGCTGAACTGGGGGCTGCTGGGAGGTCACTTATTTGGTCATTCTCTTTGTTTTCTATCAACTCTCCCCTTCTAATCTAGAGGTTTCCTTTGGGGATGAAGACTGTGTGTTTCCGTTTCATATTCTTCTATATACTGCATGTCTTTAAGGGGTGCATCCGGGCCCAGTTTTTATTCCTAAGTAAATGGATAGGCGAATCCACAAACCCACGTGAAAGTAAACCTGGCTATGGAACAACAGGGCGACTGTAATTATTAATAATGTTCTATATAGACTCAAAAGCTAGAAGAAAGGATTTTGGGTGTTTGCACCACAAAGAAATGATTAATATTTGCGGGGATGGGTATGCTCTCACCAGTTTGAGCAAGACGCACCATACATATGTATGGCCCAGATGGGACCCTATAAATAAGAACTTTACATATTCAGGTATCTGTTTAAAAGTAATTTGAATTAAAAAAATATTCAATTGCCATCACCAAGTCATTTCAATCCAATGACTATGGCATGCCTACTTGGGACCTACCTGTACCCTGGTGTGGATCTCAATTCTGAACCTGCAGATAGGTGGTGTTTTCCCTATGGGGCCCTTCATGGCGGGCTCCTCATCTGTCTTAGAAAAAGCCCAAGTCCTGCTTTCCCTGTTTTCTGTTTTTCTAACACACCCATGTCTTCGCCCTCCCACTCCCTGCACTAAAGGCCTCGGCCACAGACACAAAAATGTGTGTGAGACTGAGCAGGTTCCAGCAAGCTTGGGCCTGGAAGGGTTGCACACTCGATCATGCTATGTGTGCCGGGCTACCTTGAAGAGTCTCCCTCCAGCTGGGCTGGTTTCTGGGAAGACAGCGTGTAGTTTATTCAGAGAGGGCTCAAACTTAATAAACATTCCTTGATCTAATGAAAAAAAAATTTAACTGACACTGGGGCAAAAGCCTGGTCTCTGACTGACTATAAAACCGGCTACCGCGAATTCTGAATTCAGAATTTCCTCCCTCTTCCCAGCCTCTGATTAGTTTAGAGCTAGGGTTGAAAACAGGTTCAAACTTTTGCACTAAATCAGCCAGCAGGCAAATTATTTCTTTGCCTAGAAATTTATTCTTAAAATATATTTCAGTTGTATTTTCCTGGAAAGAAAACCAAAAGCTATAGGCGCAGAGCCGGTGTGGGGGGTCATAAACACTCCAGCTGGTGGGGGCTCTTTCCTGATCCCTGTTTTCCTCCAAAATCTCCAGGACTTTGCTACAATTCCAATGGTACTTTGTTTGGCAATTTATTCTTGTCCGAATGGAGGCATTAAAACAAGATGTTGATTTAGAGAGAACGGTTTCCAAAGTCCTTGACATGAAGGAGAGATGTGGAGCCCCTAAATAAATAAATAAATAAATAAAGGTTTGATTGAGCACAGCTTTAAAAGAAGTACCTGTATTTCTAATTCTAGAATGTTCTCTCTGAGCTGACCTGATGCCAGCAGGGATTTCCCAGAAGCAGACGGATATTGGTTCCAAGATGCACGGAGAAAAACTCTGTCAACAAAGTCTTCTGTTTCTTTTCTTTTGTTTTAATTATTTACTGTTTGTTCATTCATCTGTAGTGCTGGGGAGGGGGCTGTTGAACCTGGCACATGCCAAGTAAGAGTCTCCTTACCCTACACTAATCCCCCAAGACGGCTTCAGTTTAATTGTATCTTCTCTCCCCAAATAAGAAAGTTACTGAGTGTCATGTGATTCCAGCTCCTATACCCTTTCTAAAAAACATCCAGGGAAACTCTAAGTCTGGATGGAATGCTCTTTGTTCTCACAGTATTGTAGAGATGGATCCTGTGGTCAATGGCTCAGCCTTTGTTTAGCTCCTGCTCTTTGAACACCAGCTGCTGTCCTCCTGAGCCCCACTCTACCTCTTGAAGCCCTGGCAGTCTTGAGTGGAGAAGGTGCACCATTAAATCCTGCAGAAAAGAATGGAGGTGAAATGGCAAACAAGAAGTATTTAATGTCTAAGAAAATCCGTGAGTTACAGCCATAGTTAGGTCAGCTTAAAAACAGCAGCATTAAGAGTGGAGAGATGACTGAGCAGAAAAGCCAAGTTCACTTCCCGACACCTGTGTCTGGTGACCCACCACCTCCTACAACTGCAGTTTCAGAGGGATGCCGCTGGCTTCTAAGGACACCTGCGATCAGGTGCCCGCATCTCCACAGAGACATACATGCATGATTATAAACGAAACAAAAAGACCTAAAAGCCGTGATGGCGCTTGAAGGTTAAATTGCTTTTGGCAACCTATGTGGAAATACAGCACACGTACAGTTTGCAACAATTCTCTGTGCTGCATGAACCATGCCATCTTCACGAATTTTGTATGAGTTAGCTAGCTGATCAAACGGGCTTCAGCATCAGCCTGTGAACCATAATGCTCATTCATAATTTCAAGGCTCCAAAGACAGGGGGATGCTCTTAATAATTTTGCCTTAATGAAAATCCGATAATGAAATTTAATCTAAAAGTGAAATAATACTCAGTCTAGTGCATAGTGTTCTTAATTGCATGCTTGTACTACTGCTTTTTTTCTCTCTGTTTTCATTCTTTCTGTGTTTTCCTCTTAGCACTGCTTCCATCGTGTCCCATAGGTTTGAGTTTTCCTTCTCCTCTCCCTGTTCTGGGGCTAGAATTGAGGGCTTTGAGTATAGTAGATAAATGCTCTACCATGGAGCTGCATGCCCAGTGCCAAGACTTTGGTTTTGTGTCACTCTCAAGAGAACCATCCCAACATGGCACAATGCACAGAATACTGTTCACATAGTTGGTTTAATTTTCAGTAATCCGTCTCAGAGAACAGACTGCGGTCAAAGCCATCCCTGTGCCGCCTGCATGGCAGCTCTGTGGAAGAAATAGGAGCTGCACTATCACATACCCAACATTGCTGAATTGAAATTTCCTCCTAAAGCTATGTGTGTGTGTGTGTGTGTGTGTGTGTGTGTGTGTGTGTTATATGCAATTAGCTTGTAGCTACCCCCAGGCAGTTTTTCCTTTAAAAATACTGTTAGATACTCTTTAAATTGAAAGAGTATGTTTTGCCTTTGTGTAAAGGAAGGAAGATCATTTAATGTCTTTAAAATCTCTCTAAGAATACATATTTTTGAAAAATCAACTTCTAGATTTTTATACTTATGCAACCACCAAAATATGCTATAACTAAAGACACATATAGTGTTAAAACATACATGTATATGATGTATGCATATATTTTATATTTAAAGAATTTTAAGGTTCTAGGTGATTACATACTTTATGGGCAATATAAGTTTTTGAAAACTTCCACACGCTATGAGGAAAATATTTCTAAAAAAATTTATCCATTTGAGAAATGAATTTTAATATAAAAATAGAAGAGGAGAAAAATGGAATGTCTTCAGCATTCATTGGATCTAGGGTTAATGTAATTTTGAAACCACAAAACTGCAAATTTGGCTCCTAAAGCCATATTTTAGTCCTGCTGCCCCCAGACCCTGAGTCCCCGTTTCTACTCTGCTGAAATCCACCCTAGAGAAGTGGCTGCGCTGTGCCTGAGAAGGAAGGTTGAAAAGTCAACACCTAAGAACCTTGAAAACACCGTCTCATCTCCACCGTCCTCAGTGACAGCCTTCTAGCAAGCAAATGCTGGAAAGTGAAAGCGAATTGAAGATTTTGAACCATTGGTGCTTCATTTGAAAGCTAGACTACTTGGTACTTGAGGCTTTTCTTCTCCTCTCCTCTCCTGGAAATGCTCTTAACAATTAAAAGCGTTGTTTTAAAATGTTGTAGAAAGGTAGAATGACTGTTGTTTATAGAAGTTCATACCAAATACACTTCTCTTTCCCCCAAAAAAAGAAAAGGCATAATTGAGCATATAATTTAGCGTGGACAGCTTTTACAAACAAGAATTTTAAGATAAAATAAGTCCTTTGGTTTGAGGAGCGTGTGTGTGTGTGTATTGTGTTTGTGTGCATACAAGTTGTGTTGGAGGGCGCTCTGAGAGGTCTCAATTCCCACTGTCCACTGGCAATCAGCCAGTGTAGAGGTTGTGTCGGGGAGGCACTGAGACATCTGGACGGGCCTCATGTGTCCTATTGCCGGACAGATAGCACCATCCAGAAACACAAGTGTCAGAAAAACAGGCAGGTGGCATGCTCTTGGTAGTACTGTTTGGGGTCTCTGAGGAGAGTCAAGGGCACACCCATTCTTCTGCTTTCATTATTATGTTTTCTATATTTCTAAGCAAATGAAGACCCAAGTTAAATCTTTCCTTGTTTCACGGGGAAAGAATTAAAGTTACAGTGGATGGGAAGAGTCCCAGGACTGCCAGCTCCACCTGTCTGACCCAACGACGCCATTCCCGGCAGCCCCGCTGTTCTTCATGCCATTGTTTCATCCGAAGCGGGGTACCTCCCAGGAGCAAAGTGACTAATCGCCGAGATATTTTTCTGGCAGTGACTTTAGTGTTTTATGAGTCTCTCCACCTTATGTCTCATGGATTAACTTCACCCCACCATCTGAAATAGCACAGTTCGATCAAACAAGTAAATTAATAAAGTTGAATTCGCTTCCACCAAGGCCGACACCGACACCTTCCTCTGTGCTGTGCTTTTATGGCTCTTCCCAGCTGACGTTTATAATCCAGCCATATGTGGTTATAAAGATTTATTACGAGCCTGTGGAATAAGTCCTGTGAATGTGTACAGTAAACGTCCAAGTTTGACGCTGTAAGCCTTTGAGATTTCCAACACGATGAAGCCATTTTGATCGCGAGCCAAGCAGTGCGCAGTTGGAGCGAAGCCTCGTGTTGACAAAGGGTTTAGCTCTGTGCCGTAGATGATACTAAGCCTGTGTGTGGGTTCCCTAGAAATATTTGCAGAGCTCAGGTAGGCCGTTTTCTTCTTCCTCACGCTCCTCATCTGAGAAGGGTTGAAGCCGGAGAATCTGTTGACCAAAAGTTGAAGTGGAAAATTTTAAGACCACAATTAAAGGTCTTTAAAGGCAGGACCGAGCCAACTCAGGGGCACAGTGAATGGGACATCTGTATGTCCATCTTAGCCATGTATGACTAGTTACTAAGCAGGCTGTCTGACCTGAAGGGAAGAGAGAAAAACCTGTAGGCACCAGCTAGTACCAGTGGGAGCACCTCCCGGGTCCACAGGAGAGGACCCAGACAGGAATCTGGCCATTTCCTTTCACATACGTCCTTCTTTGTGTTGTTTCTTTTACCCTTAATATATGTGGGTCTGGGTATGTTTTTGTTCTTTTTTTTAAATATGTTTGATATTCAAGTGGATAGTTGGCCTGGGAAAGATAAAGGTCTTACTCTCTCTGGGCTGTAAATTTTGTAGCTTATTAACAACAGAAAAGTGTTTTTCACAAGCCTGAGGATGAGAAATCCAAGCTCAAGTCAGAGTCAGCTTTGGTATCTGCTGCCACTCCCTTCCTCCTCTGCGATGCTTCATGCTGAGTTTTCACACAATGGAATCAAGATATTAGTTTTCTCAAGGTCTTTTCTCAGGCTCCAGGGCTCTGTGACCTTGATGGAACTGTTGTCCCCGAGCATCACTTCTGACTCTATCTCCTCAGGGGTTTAGATTTCAACATATCGATCCAGGGAAAGAGGGGCCTTCCAACCACAGTAGTTCTGAAATAAATCAACACAGTAGGCTATCACCCAACATTTAAAATATGGTTTCTCAACACCTGAGGAGTTTGTCACATAGAAAACTTGAGTTCGAGGCCAGTTTGGCCTACAAGAGCTAGTTGCAGGACAGGCTCCAAAGCTACCGAGAACCCCTGTCTCAAAAAAACAAAAAACAAAAATAGAAATTTTCTTTGTCCTTCCCATCCAGGGACATGGGACCACCTGGGTACGGAATATTTCACAGAAGAGTTTAAGGGGTTGTCAGAGTGTCAGAGGTAGCCTGGGTTACAAACTGGCCTAAGCCAGTGCAGTTTGCTTCATCTCTTGGACTGACTCATACATTTCGGGAGGGTGAGTATCTGGATTGGGGAGTAATCTGAGCAACGCTGCCTGCTTTGGCTTTGGTATCTTTCTTTGGGTGGTGTTAATAACATGACACTCTGTTTTAAGTCTCTTGGACATCTGACTAAATGCCTGTTTGAAATAAAGTATAAAAATAAAAATATTGGTTGGTGGGGAGAGGAAACTTGGAGCCAAGAGAAGTGCAAAATCTGAGTTCTCCGTACGTGTCCAGAAGTGATGTCATTCACGCCATGGCCAGCCACCTATTGTTCATGACTAAGAATCATGATGATGGAGACACGCCTCGTTGTACACTCTAAACCTTTGCAGATCTTATCTGTTGCACAAGACCATCAGCATTTAGAAGCCTATCTCATTTACAATAAATAATTTATGTCACTGATTCATATTTACTGAGGCTTAGTTAAATCAAGACAGGTAAGCATTGATGAATAGGAAACACAGGGTTTGAGAGGGCAGGTGGTTAATGAACCAGAGATATGTGGGGGCAGGAGACTGTGGAGGAAGTCTGGACTTGAAAAGCAGGAGTGATCTAGTTATACAATGGTATATAAAGGCACATGGGCAAACAGAGTAGAGAGGCTCAGGGGAAGAAGAGCTAGTCTGAAAACAGACGAGAGACTAGGCTGGGAGGAAGGAGAAGCTGAGGTTAAGTGAGGGCATGTGTCAGCATATATAACTGCTTTGGTACCGCTTGGGCAGGGTCTGCATTTGCTGGACAATACATACTCCTTCACACAGAAGTCCAGTTCTGGGGTATTTACTGTAGATATTGTGTAGATGTTCGTTGAAGGACTATACCAGAATGCCTATAGTTATACCAGATCTGTACTTATTTGATTGCTCGCTTGGGCTACTGTAGAAAAGTACCACAGACTTGATGGTTTAACCCATACAAATTCACTTTACTTTCTCGGTTTCTTTTAAGACCCCTCTTCTAGGCTTGTAGATGGCTCTTCTTTCTTTATCATCACATGACTCTCTCTGTCTCTCTCTGTCTCTGTCTCTGTGTGTGTGTGTGTATGTGTGTCTGTGTATGCCTGTGTCTCTGTGTGTCCCTTTTTCTTATAAAGATTCTAGGATTCTAGTCCAGAATAACTTCATTTTATTTTATTAACCTCCTTAAAAAAAAAAAAACCTATCTCCAAATACAGGTACATCGTGTGTATAGTCAGCTAGCATCTCAATATGGAGAATAAAGATATACTTTGATAAAATAGAGTACTGGGTTGACAATGAGTGGATTACGATACCAGGAAGTGGTGTGGGCGAATCTCACCAGAGGTACATTGAATGATGTCAGACCTAAGACAACTCTGTGCCCATGGAGGTCTAGAAGAACAGAAGTGCTCTACCGTGAGGTGAGTGGAAACCAGAGCAGCGGTTCTTCTGGAGGGGGCTCAGTTCTCTGACTTCCTTGTGCTGGTATCCTCAGACGGGTGTTCCTCACACAGGTGTAATCACTTTATGCAGAAATACCAACCCCTGTATTTCACAAGGCGGGGCATGTTTTCAGTGTGGATGTTACTAAATTTTCTTGATCCCAGAACAAGAATTATGCTGATTGGGTTTTACGTGGTAGATCAAGCTATCCACAGAAGCTGGGAAACTGACTGGTGCCCAGTGGATATGCACTGGTAGCTTTGTATGCCAAGTAAAGGAGCTGCCAGAGGCTGTGAGAGGAAAGCAGAGTAGGAAGACGAAGAAGGCAGATGTGCATGAAGGCACCGCTGAAAAGTGTGCCTGAACTAAATTGAAATTAAGGGTAAAAGTAGTGTGGCTTTCTGGGTTTTGTTTCTGCTTCCTGGCGGTGCTGGGGACTGAATCCAGAGCCCTGTTTGCACTGGACAGATGTGCTACACTAAGCTGCACACCTAACCCTGTAAAGGGACGTTTCCAGGAGCTATAGTGGTAAATAAAAGAAAACAAGCAAACAAGCAACGCTTCAGTAACCGAGGGCTGTGAGGACGAAACAGCGAGCAGGAGCACGTTTCTTCACGCGAAAGGAGCAGTGCAACTCTGTCTAAATCCATCAAACATTCGGGAAAGGAGTAAACCTTGGGAAGAGTGAAGTCAGGCCTGATGAGAAGGTTTACGCCACAGGAAGTGACAAAACTTAACTGGGAAGCCACCTACCGAGAGAAGAAGTGTGTGTCTGTCTGACAAACATCTGTCCCAGCAAGTATGAAAACTTACTAACTAGAAAATAATCATTTGGAGAGATAAAAAAAAATGGTTGCATCAAATTTGGTAATATTTTAGTAACTATGGTGTTTTATAAATGTCATCAAAATGTTTCATGCATTTTTATTCATAAAAAATAGAAGTATGCACTTTTCCTACACTGAATATGTGTTTAAGATTTGAATGAAATATATGCCAAATGTTAAAAATAGCAGGGCAGAGGGGAGATGGTCCTGGTTAACTTCCCTCTCAAGAATGCTCACCTGGGGCATTTTCTGTCCCCACGCTCTTACCTCTCTACTGTGGTGGCAGCCACTCATCAGGGAATGCAAAGTGAGACAAAGTGCACAAATCCATGCCATCCCTTACCTTTCTCCCTGGCTACTGTACATCGGATGTTCGGCCCTAGCTTTCTTCTGCTTGTGAGCCCAGCCCAGGTCTTTTTCTGACTCCTTTTAACCCAGCCCCGAACTGAACAAGTCCCAGGCGCCCACCACACCCCTCCCCTCCATGATTCAGAGTTTCTGAGACTCGGGGCAGAGAGCTGTCCCCTGCTGTGCTCCTGAAGTTTACACACTGAGTGTGTGAGCTTGTCCTGAGAAACTCCCGCCCACATGGGGTCTGTTCCCAGGGAGTCTATTCTGAACCTGAAGTATATTAGTTGTGTGAGACACATTAGAAAAATAAATGATTCTGGGTGCCGTAGCCTTGGAATTTCCTTTATGATATTTGTTTATGAAAGGCAAAAAGGAGCAGAAAGCAGAGGTGGTAGAAACACAGGGCCTGGACTTTATTTTCATCTGCCCTTTACTCTGGGAGCTGTATCACTTCCAGGGCATGGTTTACCCTCCGAACCTCAGTCTCTCTGTTTGGAGCTGCGGGAGCCATATCTCCCTGGCAGACCAACAATGGGCTGGAGGGCAGGCCTGTAAGATGTATCCCAGAGAGCTCTGTGTAGATCAGTCTCCATCAGTGGTTTCTGCAGTTAACACAGGGAGCCAAGAAGCAGACGGTACGAAAAGAGCTTGCACTCTCAAAGTCTGAAAAGACATTACCAACATCCCAGTCCCTCCATTTCCTCATTTGACACATGAGAAAACGTCAGTTCTGACCTAGGAAAGGGCGTTCAACAGAACAAAAGAATTTTTTCTTCTTTTCATTTTAGTGTGTGTGTGTGTGTGTGTGTGTGTGTGTGTGTGTGAAAGAGAGGCAGACAGATGACAAACAGACAGATGACACACAGACAGAGACAGACAGAGAGAAAGCCATGGGTGGGCGTGTATGTGTGACCATATGTGTTTGTGTGGAGGTCAAATAACAGCTTAGTAGAATCTGCCCTTTGCTTCTACCCTTGTGTTGGTACAGAGATGGATCCGGAGAGTTTTATTCCACTGAACTATCTCACCTGCTCAAGGAAAAGGGGTTAGTTTTTTTTTTTTTTTTGCTGGAGGGCAACAATGTTTATTTGTTTTGTTCATTTGTCAAAACCAAGTTAAAGGTTGGCCTGGAAGCCCATGTTTGTAATCCCAGCTGGAGGAAACCGAGGCAGGAGGACTGCTACCAGTTTGAGTTTAGCCTTGGGTACAACAAGACCCTGTACAAAATTTCAAACAAAACCAAAGTATACAAATAGTACATAGCCCGTTGTATCTTGTGCCAAGTGTTCCTGGTTCACTCTGTAGAGAGATGTCTTAAAATGAACGGGACTAGCAAACATGAACAAATTTTGGTCAGGTAGACTGTTTTCTAAATGTCATAGACCAAGGAAAAGTTGCTCAGTTCTTAAATGTTTCTGAGGTGGACCAATTTGATCCAAGTCAGTACAAAATGAAACCTCAAATGTTCTGCCTATTTTAAATGAGAATTTTAATTGTAAAGCTGAGGTGGAGTGTAGGTGGGCATTTGAATTTAAAAGCCCAAGAGAAAAGACACTAAAGAATTGAAAGATAAACATTTGACTTTTCAAAGGAAAAGAAGTCTTCATTCTGTTTTACAGCCAACCATAACTGGAGGATGAATGGTGCGCTTTGTTAGTATCATGCTTTACAAATTACATAAAAACCAGGTTTTGCATGAGAGGCTCTGGTGAAGAAACCATTGTCAACATCTGTGCCCGATGCCGGGGCACATTGTGTCCTCGACTTTCACTGGCTTCCTCCAGAACCCAGCCCGGGTGCCCAGAGTGCCCAGCGGTCTCTATGCAATTTGACTCTTAGTTACTATGTTGTCACCGCCCTAGAAAGTGACGCTTCTTACCCCCCCACTCCCCACCCAGACCACCCCCAGCATAGGCTGAAGGCTGCTGAACAAGGCGAAGAACTCGGCAGCTCCTACAGTTCTTCATTTCTTCCTAACCTCCATAACTTTAAAAAAATAAATAAATAAATTTAAATTTTTTTTAAATGAGTATTTTGCCCATATGTATGCCTGCTCACTGCATGCTTGCCCGGTGTCAGGGGGAAGGTGAGAAGAGAATGCCAAATCCCCATAACTTTTGTCTATATCTCACAAATCTATTTCTAATTAAATATGAACTTTATTAGGATCCTAAGTGATAAGATTAATTAAATTTTTCCTAAGATAGATAAAAATCAATGAAAAATAGATAAATGTTTACTTGGGTGAAGTCTGTTAAAAAGTTGTTACACTTCATCATGGTTGGGCTGACACATGTGTTTTACACACACACACACACACACACACACACAGTGCTTGCACACATTGGTTTTACTGTATATTAATCTGAGACCAAAAGCTGTCAAATCCTCCTCACATGCTAAGAAAAATCAGAATTAGACATTTTTTTTTCTAGGAGTTGTTGCAGGGACCCATGAAAGCTACCCATCCTTTATCACATAAGACTCAGAAAAACAACTAACATGGGAATTATAAATCAGTTTCTGTGTGAGCTGAAGAGTGTCTGTGACTGCTTGGTGTAGGTGTAGAGGCCAGCATCGCTGCTCTAGGATCCAATGGCTCTAGGGCCTTCAGGGACTGCCACCCAGCTAAGGCAGCTCCTGGGGCAACCCTGTGTGCCAAGGCAGGTTTTCCTGTAGTTTTCCCTATGGTCGTGTTAATGTTTCTTTGCAGGAACTTCTTCCTGAGGTCTTGGTTTCAAAATGATGAGAAACAAGTAATTTGATCTCGTTCAACAGAATAAGTCACTTCCTGCACTCAGTGTTAAACAAGGAGTTGTTTTCTTTTAGCTCTAAGGCTAGAATGACATCGCTGATGAGTGCCTGAGTCAAAAAAACAAGAGGCGGCGATTAGATAAAGACAAAGCAAAGAAGAATGGAGGGCTGGTGCAGGGGAGTACCTGGTCGTACTGTTCTACGCTCACTCTCTGTTTGATCCACCAATGGAGGATGCTTTGTCTTCGCCATTACCTTTCCCATATACCTAGGAAACACCTGAGTCACTGTGCACACAAGATATTCACAAGGACCTGGTATAGTTTCTCACGGGCCCTGACTTCTAATGGCTCCAGGTGGAAGACTACAGGCAGGTGGAGTCTCTTGTTAGCAGCTTCCTTCTTGATCATAAGGCCAGTCAGAAGCAACGACAGACAGGAAGGCATGGGTGATAATTTCTTTCAAGTGGGGACTCTGCTGAAGGATTTCTAAGTATCAGGCAGAGGGAAAGGACAGATGCCTCAAAGATATACTCAAAGCATCCTCACTGTCCACCCCCTTTCCCATCCACCCTCAAGACCATGTGGAATGCATCCTCTCCAGTGTCCATCAGAGGTGGGTACAGTGACCAAGATGTGCCATGGGGTGTGCAAGCTGAAAAAGACAACCCTGGTTTCCGGAGGAGTCAGAGTCACTTGATGGTTGAAATGCGGCAAATACTCTGTGGCTGCCACTACTCAAAATCAGGCCTCATGATGTCAAGCTTAGTGTCGTCTCCTCTTCCTCTCTCATTCACAGAGAGCTCCTTTTCCTGGGATCCTCTTTCCTTTCTCAGTCTCTCTCTACCCCACACCCCAGTTTCATGGAGTACCTGACCCTGGTGACCCTAGTGACACAGCCATCTGTTATTCGGAAAGATGCACCAGGGTGAGTACTGTCCACCCTCTGACCCCCCATCCCCCCGCCGAAGACCACACACATCTGCTGTCCTAGACCATTCGCTGCTTAATACCCATTGAGTTCCAGGCACTCAACTGGCTGCCCAGGTCTTCAGGGAAAACAGGTGTGAGGGATGTGGTCCTGACACACAGACACCACAGCAGAGATGGGTATTAAAAGATGGCTTTGGCAAGTGCTTAACTACGATTACAATGTCGTGAGAAGGGACACAAAGGGAAAAAAAAATTCAGAAACTGATTTGCTTTGCAAGACCTGGAAAGGCACCAAGAGGAAGTAAGATGGAACAAGGCACCATTAGTTTGATTGGGAAAAGATATGTCAATCAAGGAGAGGGTTGCATACTCTTACCCAATAGTCATCACCTGGGGGCCCATTCCCACCAGGAAAGGAAGAGGCTAGGAGCATGTTCCTGCCCAGGTTGCCTGGGACCTGTTTTAGTAGCATGACTAGGGTAGACTTCGACATCCCTATTTTTCAGCCTAACCGAGTACCAGAGCAGGATAAGAACAGGACTGGTGGCCAAAGGGACATGATGTCAACACTTAGGGAAATACCAGGAGGTGACAGATGCCAGGATCCAGAATGAGGGCGAGGAGGAGATGGGGAGATGGGGCTTTCAGAACTAAGTCTGAGACCCAGGCATGATTCATGTCCTGTTTGTAAATTTATTTAGCATCATATGTCATGAAAACTGAGTGAGTTCTCAGACAACGTTCGCCAGATGCCTTGATAAATAACCCTGCGCAAGGTGGTCAGCACCACTGGCCTTGCAGCCTGGGAAAAGGGCTTGACTGTAATTACCTCCAAAGTGGAAAGAAAAAAGAACTCTCACATCCTGACTCTAAAATTCTCTCTTCACCCTGTGAGTCAGTACATAAACTTTAATTCAGACATTGGCAAGACTGTCAGCAGCTCATACGTCATGAGTGGAGAGTCTCTGTGGTTCTGTGTGCCCAGGAGCAGGCTGTGGCTGCTGTCGTCCATAAAGGTCAGGGTTTCCTTTAGTTGTTGAAACCCCAGAGATAAGGTCCCGCTTCAGGCCTGGGAAAAAAAACCAAGATACATGACTCAGCCTTGGTTTCTATCTGGGGGTTGGGCAGTCTAGGTCAAATTCTTTATTCCTTTTCTTGCTTTTAGCATCACACAGATTTTTTTTCACACACTTAGTGAACAGTGTAGAACGGGACTATCTGATGCCCTAGAAGGATCTCACAGAATAGCATCCATGCTGACTGCCCAGGGTTCAATGAATCAAGCTGGGAGAACACCACAGAACATAAGCCTTAAATATTGTGAAATCAACAACTAATAGAATGGAGGGCCTGAGGTAAAACGGGGGACTTGAATGGCAAGAGGTGAAGTGGCGGGGGGGGGGGGGGGGGGGGGTTGAGCTGAAGACAACAGAGATTGACAAGAGATGGCCTTTAGTTTGGCTGATATCCCTGTGAAGAACACAAGCCCTTTCCCACAAGACTCAAGCCTCCCTCTTTCCTCTCTTTTTCTATTTTCTTTGGAGTGTGATTCTACCCAGTAGAGGAATTCAAGTGAAGCAGGTGCTGTCTGGCAAAGCAACACTCAGGCCACACTGTTAATGACTTGAATTCATGTCACCAAATGTGACACTTACAAATGCAAAACAGACCTGCCAGGTCCAGTTTAGCTTTGTCGGTGGACGTTGACAGGGAAAGTATGAACTTCAGGCTGGGTGCACTGAGACACCGGATCTTTGAGGTTGAGGAACTTTGGCTGAAGGATGTAGGTCACTAGGGGCAGGGTCTTGGAAAGTTATAGCTGATTCTCATCCCAGTCCCTGCACCATGCTTCCTGTCTGCTCTCGGCCATATTTTCCCACCACCATGAGGTGGTAGGTTACCGTGAGCCCAGAATCAACCAAGCCAAGCCCTGTGGATAGAAACTTCTGGAGCTGTAAAGTAAATAAATCCTTCTTCCTTCCTTAAGTTATTTATGTCAGGTGTTTGTCATAATGACAAAAACCTAACGCACTAGCTGAAGAAACCACCGAAAAAAAAAAAACACCCTAAAATAGTCTTAAATGTGAAATGGGATTGCTACTGTAAAATGATACTGAGGTAAAACATAATCATTTTTAAGTTTTGAAAGATCTCATCATATCTGAAATGGTTTTGGTTTTGTGTCAGCTAGTTTATGAGCCTGAAAATGAAATTACAGGACATAAAATTAAAAGAAAAATCTCAGTATCATATAACCGGGAAGCTTGGAATGTGAAGGGATTTTTCATGTGTTCCATTTAAGGCTACAAGCAGCAGCTTATGGCATGTGGGAGGGAGGTCAGAGTTCATATTTGCTTCTGTCACCTTGGCCAAGCGTAACAGCCCTTCTGCCAGTCAGTATCCACGCTCTGGGGTTCCTGTTGCTCCTTTCACTAATTCGAGACTGAGGGAGAGTCTCTGATTCCTTCATAGTCACTCTCTCCCCATCCCTGGCTTCCCCCCACCCCCACTCTCCAAGGCTGTGATCCTCTGCACGCTTCTTGTCATAATGTGTTTTATCTCCACAGTCCCATAGACTAAAATGCCTAAAACGATGAGTGGTTAGAAACCTTTTCTCTTTTCCAGTGCATTGTCTTAAGTATCTTTCTACTGACAGGAAGCTGATAAATATACCTGCACAGGTATCTGACCCTAAAAGAGAGTGGGTGAGAGTCCTCCCCTCCTGAATCCCTGGACTCAAGTCAACACTCACTTTGATCCCCTCCTACTGCACTTTTGGGAGAGATAGGGAGATGGGAATGCTTTCTTGACCAGGGCAAGTGCAGAAAACACTCAAGGAACGAACACAGAGATGCCCCATGTTCTGCAGATCAGGATTAGGCTGAGATCACTGAGTGGACATTCGTACTTCCTTGACAGTGTTGGTAGAGCCCTGTCTTTTTCCCTTGGAAGCAGATGTCTAATGAGGACAAGAGCAGATGACCCAAAAAAGCCCACCAAAGGCCAGGGCACCCTGTAAATCCCCAGATTGTTTCATGGAAAAAGCCCAGGCAGGTCATGAGTTAGCCACAAATCGCTTCCTCTCTGTCTTCATGAAAGGGTCAATTCAAGACTTGATGTAAAGATTATTTAGTGGAACCAACTGAAGAGATGCTTATTTTATGTAATTCGGTACTTTTTGCCATATGGTTTATTTAATGTTCTTTCAAGTGGAAGAAAAGCAACAAATGAGATTTCAAAAGATGATTTCCATGTTTTAAAGTTGTATGATGGTTAGAAGGGTTTTTTTTTTTTTCAGTTCAGAAAGTAAGCAAGAGTCCAATCACATAAGAACCTCTTTTCAACACAACCACAGAGGGCTGGAGATTTCTTTTCCGTGTGTGTATGTGAGTGTGTGTGTGTTGCACAAGAGTGCCCTCAGAGAGGTTCTGGGAACTTAATTGGTCCTCTGAAAGAGCAACGAGCCCTCTTAACCACTATGCCTTCTCTCATACTCCTTA
Source organism: Alexandromys fortis (assembly GCF_014885135.2). Classification (NCBI taxonomy): domain Eukaryota; kingdom Metazoa; phylum Chordata; class Mammalia; order Rodentia; family Cricetidae; genus Alexandromys; species Alexandromys fortis. Next base: position 4,725,026 of record NW_026067989.1, read on the forward strand.
ACCAGCTCCAACCATGTTTGAAGCAACCCTGGCCCTGCTGAGATCCTTGTAATGCTTTCTTTGTAAACTTGGCAGTCAGCTGTGCATGCACACCTGGACATACCTAGCATCTCGGAGAGATACTGCTCCCTAATGGCTCTTCTTGTATCCTCTCTGAGAACCAAAGATGCTTTGATGGAAGAAATCATCCCTCTCACTAATTTGACTCTTCTCCCCTAAAAACTTGAATAGTTTGGTATATTTAGCATCTCTCAGCCCCCATCCCGAGCTTTAAGTTTTGGGGAGAGAAGTTCTGTGTACAGTGCTGTGGGCAGCCTCAGGTAGATTATCTCTAATGCCCTGAACCATTAATGTACTGTTTTTGGGTTCTTTGTTTTTTTTGTTGTTGTTTTGTTTTGTTTTTTGCTTTTTACTCTTTACTCTTTGGGGGTCCCACCACTCAGCTACCAAATAAACCACGTGGAGTCTTATTCTTTCTTATGAATGAATGCCCAGTCTTAACTTGCCTTGTTTCTTGCCAGCTTTTCTTAAATTATCCCATCTACCTTTTATCTGGGCTTTTACCTTCCTATCTTTCTGTATACTTTTTCTTACTTCTTACTCCACGTTTGCTGTGTAGCTGAGTGGCTGGCCCCTCGAGTCCTCCTCTTCTTCTCCAGATTTCTCCTCCTGTTTATCCTCTCTGCCTGCCAGCTACACCTAGCCTTTCCCCTGCCTTGCTATTGGCTGCTCAGCTCTTTATTAGACCAGTCAGGTATTTTAGATAGTCAAAGTGACACAGCTTCACAGAGTTAAACAAATAGAACATAAAAGAATGCAACAGATCTTTGCATCATTAAACAAATATTCCAAATGTAACACATCTTTAACTTATAGTTACTTAACTGATAATTTATTTTTCATGGGTCTGAGGCCTTCCTTGTTCCTTGACATGGCTAGCTCATGTCAAACAAATCACGCTCTTGCAGGACTTAACTCCATCTTCAGACACTCACTCAATGCTCCCTTTGCTTCCCACACCAGGTTGCCATTTTGTTCTGATAGGTGTCCTTTACATTAACTGCAACTTCCCTTTAATGTCTACATAAGACAGGATCTCATATATGTAGATACAGAAGTTGTGTTTAACTTTGATTTCCATGATGTTACTGGTTCTTAAGTTGCTGGGAAGTTCTTGCCTCCTTTGTAACACATGGGTCACACAGAAAATGCTAGATAAGTCAGTGTATAGTAGCTGGATCTCAGCTCCACATTCAATTAGGCACAGAACCTGTGGTTCCCTGGAACAAGTGTTAAGTGTTTTAAATTTTTACAAGAGAAAAGTGGCCATTGAGAAAAGTCTATTAATTTGATTTTATGTGACCTAGTTAAAAAAAAAATGGTCACCCTCTGAAACTAAATACCTCATGTTATGTGTCCTCAAGAGGTAGAATCTGAGAGACTAGTCCTCAATAGGCCATGGTTTGTGTTCCTAGCTGAAGAAAAGCCATGGGGCGGGGGTGGTGAGCAGGGGAAGACCCACACACAATAAATACAGTAAGTTCCCTCTCACAGCTTGGCTCAGGTCTGGTTGTCTCTGCTGCAAATGCCCAAGCAGAAAAGCAAGACATGATTTTATCATGTCCTTTTTGTTGAGATGTGGGTCTCAAACTAGAGCTCCGGTTAGTTTGGACTCACCTTGAACTTGAGGCAATCCTCCTGCCTCAGCCTTGTAAGTACTGGGTTAAAGATGCCAGCCATTATCATAGTTGGCTTCCAAGTTTGGTAAACATGTACAAACCCAAATAAGCCGAGCAATCTTAACAGAATAGCTTGTTAATGCTCTCCAGTAAATCTTCACTTACAAAAACCATTTGCATCTCTAATTATTAATTAATTGTGTCTAATTAGACACTTTTCTGAGTGTACAGCCTATAGGCCGTTTTCTTCCTCCCTCCTTCTTATGTTAATTAATCCACAGCAACAGAAGGGTTTCTAGAACACAGTCATTCCGGGATGTGCAGGAAATAACTCTAGATCCATTCAAAACTTCAGAATTCTACACTGGTTCTATGGAGTGTAGCACAAGTTCTAATTGATATTAATAATAAAAACCCAGAGTCAGATATAGGGGTTAATGCTGAAGATCAGAGAAGCAGAGCAGCCAGATCATACAGCGTTCTTTTACCTCTACAAATGCTCAGACCGAAAGGGCGATCCTATCCTCAGACTCTCTCCTTAGACTTCCACCTCTGACTGCAGGGGAGATCCTCAGACGGCATTGTCTCCACCAAACCTCACAAAGCGCTCAATTCCTGTCTCCTCCTGCCTAGTGCTGGGGTTAAAGGGATGTGATCCCAAATGCTGGGATCACCTTTGTGTGAGCTCTCTTTCTCTTTTGGACAGATTCAATCTTGTGTAGCACAGGGTGGTCTTGAGCTAACAGAGATCCCTCTGCCTCTGTCTCCTGAGTCCTAGAATTAAAGGTGTTTGTGATTACTCCTTAGTCTCTAGTGCCTTAGCTCTGCACTCTGTTCTTCACGCAAGCTTTATTTCTTAAAACACAAACAAAATATCACTACAGTGGAGTCAGAGTATTGCCAGAAGTCAACAACTTCATGAGTGATTCTCCTGCATGCCATGTTGATGGGACCATCTCTGCTCTCAAGAGTATCTCATTGACATTTACAATTCTAACACAAAAATCAAGCAATCAGTCAATAAAAGTTCCAACTGAAGAGACATATACACTATAGGGGACATATAGTCCCCATGCATGCTTTCTTTTGATTTTGTTTTCTAGTTCAACAAAAAAAAGGGGGGGGGCGCCTCAGGTCTGTATCCTCACGGCCTCTTTTAAAGACATTTAAAGGCTGCAGCTGTCTACATTGCAGAGAGCACATACGGTGTTTTAAGTTACACTGATTGCATTATGACTTTTAGGCTGTACTTCCCTCTTTCTCCCTTTCACATCCTTTAGCTTGCACTGCCTTTTGGGGAAGTGCCTTTCTCTATTCATGAAAACCTTGCGTTGTAATAGATCATTGGATTTCCGAACATACTGTCAAAACATCAAATCTGGAATCTAGCTCATAGAAGCTTGGGTTTCCTCTGGTCCTGCTAATGCCATAGGAAAGAAAACTGAAAGGAAAGATAGAGTTTCCTACAGAATGTTCTAGATTTCAAAACGGCTGCATCAGGAGCCCTTCTCGGCGACTTGACTACTGCTGACCTCTATTGGCCACACGAGGCACTGCACCAAAAAGCCCCTTTGAAGGTTGGGAACTGGTTATTTGTGGTTGGTTCATCCAATCGCGCCTGGGAATTCCTGAGGCTTTTGCAAAGGTGCTAAATTGTCTCTTGATTAGAGAGTGGCATGGCGTGGATCCAGTGCGTTACGCTTCAGATGGAACCGCTTAGTCCTTGGCAGGAGCCAATGCTGATTATTTTCGCAGATGCGTGATATTGTGTATAGAGTACAGATACACACTGAAAGGGCCCCATGAACTCATCCACTAGTTAGATCAGAGCTTGCATTAATTCTGTGGCTTGAGACCTCCTATTGCTTTCCAGGCAAGCGTCAGCAGTTACGCTCCAGAAAATCTTGGACAATCCAATGCCAAACTGATATTGGCAGCCAGAAATCCTTCAAGTTCAAAAGGTCGAGAAACCCTCCTTCTCACCAAGCAGTTCGATATCTACCTTATCAAACACAAGAAATCAAACACAACAGGCTCCTATGGGTGCTGAAGTCAACACCAAGCCTGGAGGAAACAAGGCAGCTGTTTCAGTACGGATAAACCGAGTGCTTGGAAACAGCCTTAGTTGCCGGGTGGTGGTGGTGGTACACGCCTTTAATCCCAGCACTCGGGAAACAGAGGCAGGCAGATCCCTGTGAGTTTGAGGTCTGCCTGGTCTACAAGAGCTAGTTCCAGGATAGGTTCCAAAGCTACAGAGAAACCCTGTTTCAAAAAACCAAAAAGAAGAAGAAGGAGAAGGATAAGAAGGAGGAAGAAAGGAAGAAAAGAAAGAAAGAAAGAGCTTTAGTTTCTTTTCATCTGTAGTGTGTGTGTCTGTGTGTGTGAGTGTGTGTGTGTGTGTGTGTAAGGGTGAACAGGGAAAGTGAGACCTGGTCCTTCTGTAAGCTTCAGTAGGATAAGAGCCAGCTCTGTCCAGCAAAGACTGTTAATGGGGCATGTGTGTCTGTGTGTCCCCATGTATGTGTGTACTTGTGCACTTGTGTGCAGGTGCCAGTATCAGGAATCTTCCTTAGTCACTCTTCCTCCTTATCTTTTAGACAAGGGCTCACAGTCAGACCAAGAGCTCACTAACACAGACTTACAGCCAGCCTACTCTGGAGATCTTCTGTTCCTGTTGGAAATGCAGGCTGATGGTCACACCCACCCAAAATATACATGGGTTATAAAGAGTCCAAATTCCTGCCGACCTGCCCTCTGGTACTCACACTGGTATGGCAAACTCTCATCTGCTGTACTATCTCTCCAGGCTCCCAAAGAAAGAACTTCAGGTGTTATCACTTCACCTGCTACATCATTAAAGCAATAGTTACGCTAATTAGTCTAATTTGATCAATCATACTGTATATAGTATGGAAATACCACATCATATCCCATGAGTGCAAACTATTACTATTTTTCCCATTAAAAATCAAGCTATGAAAATGCTGAAGCATTGAAATGATACCCAGATGATCAGAGCGATGCTGGTGATGCTCTGGGTGGGGACTGACATGAGGTGAGGTCTGAGGATGCTGGCCGTGAGCAAGATGAGCAAAGTTTGGCACCGCATGGAATTCCCTGGCAGGGGAACGAGGGAAACAAAGGAGAGAAGCAGAAACCAGACCGAGCTTTCTGGAAACAGTACAGCCAAGAGAAACGACTTCAGTGGGGAAAGGGGCAGACAGTGATACATTTTAATAAAATTCATTTTCGTAAAACGCGATGACATTTTAGTGAAGTGAGAACTTGCTTTTCTCTTCCAAAACTTCTGGGTAAGACCACCTAACTGAGTTTTCTAGGGGTTTTGTAGGTTTCAAAAGTCATTAGCAGAGAAAAAGGCGGGGGGGTGGGTTTCACTATTCCAGCAGGACATGGCCACATTTAAACACCAGGAAGACGAAATGAAAGAGGCAGTCTGGAGTTTAATATCCACCATATTCCATGCTGAAAAGGGCATTGAGGCAGACGAGGAGACCTTGGCCTCTACCTCTTGGAGTTTGTTTGACCCTTTCCACTGGTTTTCACTTGGGAAAGGCAGGCTTGCCTACTGTGTCCCTAAGTAATTAACCTTGATACTTGAAAGCATACTTTTGATTTGTTAGTTTGTCTGATTGTTGCTTTTGAGACAAGGTCTAGCTATGTAGCCTAGGCTGGCCTTTACCTAAAAGTTTTCTTGCTTCAGCTTCCTGAGAGCTGGGATTATATCTGGCTCTATCTTTCTGGGTGCTTTTATTGTCACTTTATTTTATTTTGGGTGCTGAAGATTGGACCTGGGACCTCACACATGCTAGCCAAGCTTGTTATCATCAAACTATATCTGCAGTCCTTGTTTTTTTTTTTTTAGAATTGGGCACTGAGCCTGCAGCCTTGCACAGGCAAACACTTTACCGCTTTGAGCTGCATCCCCAGCCCTGAGATGTATTTAAACACCACGTATTTGTGAATATATGCATACAGACGTGCTGTATTTTTAGTAAGTAGTATATGCATGTATAAGCATATATATTTACATAGAAAAATTAGAGAATTCTTCAAACTGTAAAGAAACAATTGAACCTTTCCTACGTGATCGTGATGCTATCTCATATTTGACAGCTGTTCTTATAATTCTTTTAATTATTTGTCTATTTTTCTACTTGTGTCTATATCTAGATTTGAAAGTAAAATTACCACTTATGCTTAACAAAAGCTGTTAATTTTGCTTTAAAATGGTAAAGCTATTTTGCAGATTCTTAAGATTCAAGGCATAATAATAGTCCATTGTGAATCACCATGATATAACTGTTATTTAAGTCACTTTCATTAACTAGGTGGCAAAATGGCTCTGTGACTAACATCCTATAGTGTCTCTTTTGCTTCCTTCTTAACTTACTTTGCAATTTACTAACAATTACAAATCGCTAAAGAAAGTTGAGAGGTGCCGCTGATCCCTGCCGTAGTCTAATGCTTCCAGAAGACTGCACAGGGGAAATTCATTAATGGTCCCAAGGCAGCCATCTCTCCTAGTTTGTGTCTGCTGCTGTGATAAAACAGTGACTAACCTGGGGAGCAGAAGTAACAAACAAAAATAAAGAAACTATTTGACTGGCAGGTCACAGCCTATCACTGAGAGAAGCCAGGGCAGGAACTCAGGGCAGGAACTGAAGCAGAGACCACAGAGGAGCCTGACTACCAGCTTGCTTCCAAGTGGATAGCATCTGAGAAAAGACACTCAAGGTTGTCCTTTGACCTTCACACATACATGTGTACATGCACATACTCAAAAATGCATGTGTACATGTGCACACAGAGCAGGAACCCAAATCCAGAATTCTCTGCTGACCTTCATGCTCATTGTATTTAAATATTACCTGGGAGCCTGTCACTGTGTGGGCTCCATTCTCTTTCTTTTTTTCTTTTTTTATTGGTTCTTATTGAGCTTTACATTTTTCTCTGCTCCCCTCCCTGCCTCTCCCCTCCCTCCTTCAAACCTACTCTAAGGTCCCCAATGCTCCCAACTTACTCAGGAGACTTTGTCTTTTTCTACTTCCCATTTCATTAGATCTATGTAAGTCTGTCTTAGGGTCCTCATTGTTATCTAAGTTCCCTGTGATTGTGGTTTGTAGGCTGGTTTTCTTTGCTTTATGTTTTAAAACCACCTATGAGTGAGTACATGTGATAATTGTCTTTCTGTGTCTGGGTTACCTCACTCAAAATGATGTTTTCTAGCTCCATCCATTTGCCTGCAAAATTCAAGCTGTCGTTATTTTTTTTTCTGCTGTGTAGTACTCCATTGTGTAAATGTACCACATTTTCCTTATTCATTCTTCAGTTGGGGAGCATTTAGGTTGTTTCCAGGTTCTGGCTATGACAAACAAAGCTGCTATGAACATAGTTGAGCACATGTCCTTGTGGCACGATTGAGCATCCTTTGGATATATACCCAAAAGTGGTATTACTGGGTCTTGAGGAAGGTTGTTTCCTAATTTTCTGAGAAATCGCCATACTGATGTTCAAAGGGGTTGTACCAGCTTGCATTTCCACGAGCAATGCAGAAGTGTTCCCTTTTCCCCACAACCTCTCCAGCATAAGTTGTCATCAGTGGTCTTGATTTGGGGTGAGCTCTATTCTTAACAAAAGGCTTTATATGGTGTTATTCATTAGGTACATACACAGGTGTAAATCTGAACACAAAAGGTACTTACTATCAACTTAGGTCATGTGATTAAACATCGAAAGCCAAAATAGAACCCATCTTTCTTTTATATAGTTGGCATGTGTGCAAATATCACACAGTTGCCCATAAAGATATAAAATTGTTATGTATCAACTAAAAAATTTTAAGAAAATGCCTTTGAGGCATCATGGAAAAGATGTGCTTCTTGAAGACAGTAAATGTTTATTTGGGAGACATTGCCTTCAAATTTAATTTATGATCCCAATGCACGAGTAGGGCCTGAAGTCCAGAATGTTGGGTTGAGACTACTTCAGACCCTCAGCTTCAGTTCTCCAGGAACAGAAACACAATATAAGCATGTTTTCTTTATGACTGCAAAATGATTTTACTGCATCCACAAGCAGGAAAGTGCAAACTACTCACACCAAATAAATAGCCATCTGTCTTGGTGACTGATCTGATAAAGTACTCCTATTTGGTGAATGCACGTTTTTATTTTCCAGGAAACTCTAAAAATGGTGATGCAATATTTATGCCTCTAAAAGGTATTCGGTGTATCTGTGCTGGCTGGGGAGCTGGCTGACAATTTGTGACTGGTACTGCTAGTTCTCTCTATTTATGCACGACCTTTAGGAAGAAATGAGAAAAACGCTGATGATGTCAGCTTGGAAATAAAGCCCTTGTCAGGCACATGTGAGACCTGGAATTCAGTTCTCACTGCCTCAAGCAAACAGAGGAACCCTTCAGTAATCCCTAGACTGATATCGAACTCCTATGATGCCACGGTTTGGGGTACCTAGTAAAGAGAGGGCAAACTGTGAAGATTTCACTTCCAGGACCATAAAGCAAGGAGAACCCTGGCCTGCTGCAGCCTGCACAGATGGCTGCACACAGCGGGTGGTTTAGGTGTTCTACATGAAAAGCATCTTCGGTGCCTCCCTCACCTCACTCAGCTTTCAGCAGGACAAGGACAGGGCTAGCCGCAGCACCAGATGGGAATGCTTATGTCCAGTCTCTTGCTTCTTGCTCTCTCCTTGGGCTGGGGCTGACCAGCTTTTCTTATATGGTATTTGGGCTTCTTTCTCACTGATGAATTTTCCAAACCCTGCTGGGAGCTGGCGATTCCGTATTTAGTTGCCAACATAGAGAACCTGCAAGTTGGACTGTCTTCTGTTCAGGCTTGAATGCTTATCCTTCCTCACCTGATGCCCTGCTGAGTCGAGAATCAGAAACTCAGCTCAAGCCTGGAAGAAACCATTGTCTCCCCCCGCCCCCGCCCACTGAAGATGGAATGGATCCCAATTTGCTTTATAATGGTTTTGATGAAGATCTGGTGGTGCTGTCTTTGTACGATGCAGGGCGTCTGAATAGGAACAAAGAGGAATTCTGACCTAATGATGAAAAGCCTTGGTGGCTCTCGGTCACAGCCGTTTGATGACGTGCACACAGGTCTGGTGGAAGAAATAACTGTCAAACAGAATGTTCTCCCCCAATGGAGAAGAGAGAGAAAATGAAAGACGAAAGGGCTCAGAAGGTGACTCACCTCACGGAGCCGCACACCTCCAGGCGCTGAATTCCACAGCCTAGTTTGCTTTTCTTCCCTTCTCTCGAGAAGCATGAAAATTATTTAATGAGGAAAGGTACGGCTTTGAACTCCAGGGAAATCATAATGTTCCAGTTCTGAGGGCCTTGTGCAAAGAGTGGGGCAGGGGCTCGTGTCTGGTGAATAAAAACCAGCTTTGAAAAAAAACCCAGACAGCAGAGTTGCTTCATCTTTTAGGAAGGTAATCGAATGTGGCAACAGATAACGCAGCCCACCAATGGAACACTGGGTGTTGTTCAAAACAGTGTGGACACTGGCTGCTGCGATTCATCTCCACTAAATAACCCAAATATACAAATTGAAGTGAAGTGGGGTTTTTCCGGAGTTAATGAAAGGTTCCTGTTTGTGAATTTGGCGCTTTGAAGTCTAAGCCTTCCAAACAGCACCAGGAATTTGCTGGTGATTTATGACTATTTGGACAAGTGGCGAACAGAGCGATACTCTATGGAAGGAAGGCCTGCATTCCCTACCTGTCAGGGAGGCTTTCCTGAGGCTGTGTGTGCTCCCCTGGCTGTAGCTCCCCTGTGTGTAGCTCCTCCGAGGACCCTACCCTAGACAAGTCCCTATAGGCTGCAATTGGTTTGCCCTTCATCTCCCTGGATCCTAGGCAGAAGCTGCCCTCCCTCATTGCTCACCTTTCAGACCTCCCCTTTCTCTGGCTGAACAGCGCCTCTGATCAGTGTTGCCGTCACCATTCACTGGAGCCTCCACAAAGCTGACTTCTTCTGTCCACACCCTGATTGTCTGTAAGCCTCAACTGATCCTTGAATCATTCAAGGGCCTATATTGTTCTCTGTACCTACTAGGTCTGAGGAAATTGGCTGGGGCCTCCCTAGCTCTTCCACATGGTCCTAACAAAGCAGCACACTGTACCCGTCCCTTTCATCCACACATGCCCACATCATCCACAGAGAGAAAAGAGGTGCCCTCTGCCTCCTCGGCCCTTCTGTGGGCTTTTTGGTTGGCTCTAGCAACCCAATTACAACAAAACATGATTAGCAAGAGAAAAACCTGCGTTTGTTAAGTGTATCTTTACAAGCAAGCCTGAAGAAATGGACCAAACCTCGTGTTTGTGTGAATTTCTGATAACGAATAAAAAGGAAAATCTGTGAAGGAATAGTGTGGTTCAGAGCTAACCAGACTCTCAAAGAAGGTTCTAGAGCTGGGCAGTGGCGGCGCACGCCTTTAATCCCAGCACTTGGGAGGCAAAAACAAGTGGATCTCTGTGAGTTCGAGGCCAGCTTGGTCACAGAGTGAGTTCCAGGACAGGCTCCGAAGTTACAGAGAAACCCTGTTTCCGAAAACAAAACAAAAACAAAACAAAACAAAAAGCAAGCAAGCAAACAAGGTTCTAGGGATGTAGCTAAGTGGTAGGGGTGTGTTACAGACAATTGAAGCTGAAGGTTAGCTCTTGAGTTTCTTCAGGGTCACTGCAGCTTCAATGCCCAGTCTTCAGAGATGCCTACTATGTGCCAACCGTTATATAAGAAGTCCACCCCTCTCCCAAAGAATCTCTGTGGTTGGGACATATAGGACAAGTGAGGAAAAGGATCTTTTGATGATTAGCTTTAATTATCAACTTGACTCAACCTAGAATTACCCAGAGTCTCAGTAAGTTCCTATTTTTGCTTGACCTGTAGTAAGTCTGTAGGGACTGCCTCAATTAAGTTAACTGATATATGAAGACTCAGCCCAGTGTGGGCATCACCATGCCCTAGGCAGGGAAGTCATGACTGTATAAGAGTGAAAAGATTTAGCTGAGCACAAATAAGCAAACAAGCAAGTGTGTATGTGTGCCGTTAACTTTCTGCTCTTAACTGGACATGCAATGTGACCAGCTGCCCCAGTTCCTGCCAGACTTCCTTGTAATGGTGGTTACTTGTATCCTGGACTTGTAAGCTGAAGAAGCCCTTTTTGCCTGGGTATTTTATCACAGCAACAGAAAACTAGGGCAGTCCCTTTCTGAAATTCCAGTCCTCCAAGTGACTTCCACTTGAAACATTCAACTACTGATTCAGCACAGTTTGGGACGGCATAGTCTAAACCCCTTCTCTGTCCTAAGGAAGCCCCAGATGTAGGGATGGTAGATGGACAGATCCTTTGTGACACAGAGTAACCTCAGCAACCTTGCTCATAGAGTAGAGTACCCGCATTACCAGGGGTAGGACTTCAAGTCAACACCAGGGGAATGGGAATTTGTTTTGAAGCTCCTTGCCTCAGAGGGTTTGCATAGATAGGTTCCTCCACTTCAAAATATGGAGCCATGAATAAAACCAATCACAATTAATGCATGAAAGTTGTGTATGTTGTTGGCTGTTGTTTGTTTTGTTTTGTTTGGGCGATTTCTTGGGAGCTAAATGATTTTCACATATAAATTAGAGCAAGCCATAAAGCAATGTCCTTCACTTTGCTGTTATCCCTGTGTGGTTTTATAGACACCCACTGAAGGTCTCTTCTCAGTATGATGACACTTGAGACACTCCCTTGTACTTGTGAGAAGTACATAAACTAGCCCTTTGAGGAGGCACTCTGCACCAAAGAGGCCCAAAACAAAAGCTATAAGAAGACTTCAAAGTCTAGATGAAGGTAAAAGAAGAAGACCTGAAGGACCCAAGAGCAAGTGACTAGATTTTTAGACCCAGGACCTGAGCGCCCACTCCACCAAGACAGTACAGCTGGGCTTCTCATCCTGGATTTTTTTAGCTAAGCACTGTCCGGTCTTGACATATAGACCCATTCAAAAACATTTGAATTTGTTGACAGGCCAGAAAAGTGAAAATAATGTGATACTAACCTCAAAGATCAATGAAAGCACTTCAGGTCACAATTGTGGCCCCATGCAGTGGCGGTCCCAATCGCTCTCACTTGGCTGTACTAGGGTCCCGAAGGAAAGCCTTGCTCCAGAGAAAGCTATTTTAGCTAAGCATTTAGTGAGGAATAGGATTAGGGTCAGCAAAGAAAGATTGTTAGGAAATAGAGAAGAAAGACTGAAGAACAGGTCTTCATCTAACTGCGTATCCCAAAAAATATGCCCTGGTTTTGAAATTTTATAGAAGCAAATCACTCATTTAAGAAAGAAAAAAAAAATGAAAATCTGTGTCCTGAGTGGGGAATTTAATATCACAGACACCAGGCAATGTTTTGCCCGGTGATTCCAGGAGGCGGGGAAAGCACAGCCTGTTGACTTTCAATAGAGGCTGGGGGAGGAAACTTCTTCATCTTCTGCACATCTTTTGGCTCCAAGTCACGCTCCAGAGCACTGCCCCTGCCTTGCTTCCTTCCCTGCCCGCCCTAAGGAGCAACTCCCAGAGATACCTTGCTTAAATCAGAGGGAGATCCAGGGCAGTGCTGAGAAAAAAAATCATAAAACACTAAAAATTCGTGTTTCTATGATTCCCAACTGGAAACCTGCATTGGAGCTCAAAGCCTAAGGTAGCAAGCAACAGGCCAAGCTCATTGTTGCTGTAAAAATGACATCAGGGCATCTGAACGTCAAGTTGAAGGGTATACTCACCCACCTTCCTGTGTACACAATGCCAACTAGAAAGAGAACCACAGGAACATTTCTTAGACAAATGAAGTGGCTTCTGTGGGTAAAATCGCCTACTGCCAAGTCTGAGACCTGAGTTCAATCCTGGGTGGAAACATGCTGGAGAGAGAGGACCTGTTCTCAGGAGTCTTCCTCTGGCCCCCACAAGCACGCCGTGGTGCATGTGAAAACATGTACACATATAGTCACATACACACACAACTAAGATAGATATCTGGCTTGGGCTTGTACAGGCTTTGTGCACGCTGTCACAGTCAGTGTGAGCTCATATGTGCCTCTTCCCTGGTATATACAGAAAACAATGTTTCCTTGAAGCCATCCACGACTTCTGGCTTTTGTATTTCTATACCCTCTTCCTTTAAGATCCTTACATCTTTGTAGGGAAGGATATGATATGTACATCCCGTTCGTGGCTGGGCCAGACAGCCTCCTAGTTTCGAGATGAGGAGGTGGGCCTGACATCTCAAGACTAGCTGAGGAGTTCTCAGGAGTTGATAGCTAATTAGAGGTGATAGGTTTGAAAAAAAAATTTAACAAGAGAGCTCAAAGTTTGGTGGGTTAGGGTGGTGAGGATAGATTTTGGGAGAACTGGGGAAAGGTGAGAACATGAACAAAATACATTCTATGAAAGTCTCAAAGAATAAAATGTTATTAAAATAAATAAATAACATTTAGGGGAAAAAAGTCCTTCATTTGTTTTCTACAAGTTGAAAATTTGCTAACGCTTTCTTGAGCTGTTTGTTGGTCAAGGAGCCCAGAGATACATCTGGGAATCTGGACAAGGCAGGATGTGTGCACAACCCCGTACTAGACTCTCCCACTCTTCACCAAATGTTTTATCTGGCTTCACTCTGAGTGTGAAAGATGAATACTTCTCAAAATTTCCAGTGCTGTCCAAGCGGCATGTGCTAATACCCGTGAGTTCCCGCTTACCCAGCTGTTTCCACACAGTGCACCAGGGACTCAGGCCAGAATTACGTTCCTCTTTATGATTCTATGCATTCACTTTTCTTGCCATTTCAACAGATGATACAGACGAGAGAAGTGTGGTGAGATTGAGTAGGAGATGCCTTACGATCCTCTTTCCATCAGCACCCAAACCCATCATGCCTGCAGTTAGCTCCACGTGGCACAATCGTGATTGCCACGTTCGACATCTGTATCATGGCCACCCACAATTTTTCCCACAGATTGTGTGATTCCTCATTAGGACAAAGCCAAGCCAGGGGTGACTGGTGTCACTGCAAAGTCTGCTGTGTCTGTAGGTCTTCACTTTCCCATGGGGAACTCTGTGGCTGCCCTTGTAAAGAATGGTTGTAACCATCAGAAACATAGGAACATAGAAATTGAATTTGAAATAAAATTCAAGAAATGGTCACCCTGCTGATAACTGAAGCCATAGCATAAGTGAGGTCATGAAGACAGAACCACAACATGGAATTCTCCAGAACTAAGGGCAAGAACGTTGTATGACTTGGCGTGAAATTGAACAGCGCAAGACTGATGTAGCACCATGTTTGTGATTGGCTCAATGCAATAGTAATATCAAAATTACTCCAGTGACACTGGAATCCGATACTGAAAGTGTGGGAAGGTGAGAAGGAGGAGAGGAAGAAACTGTGAACTGGATATGCCTAGTGCCCCTCACCATGGATGCTGAGATGGCTAATGGTCTATTATAAAAGGTCAAACCATTTGAGGTCATCCTTGGCTTCCTCCAAAAGGGAAATAAAGATCGTTAAGTCCTGCTCCACTTCCAGGAGCCGCACACATTTCTCATCATCATTACAACTTTCCACAAAGGTGGCAGGCCTGGAAATCAGAAGCAGGACTCTTCAACACCAAAAAGCTAATCACATCACCTGCCATTTTCAGCTAGAGTCTGTGTTGCCAAGAGCATGAACCACAGTTTCTTCACTATGGAAATTTCATATATTGAAGCAATGCTCAGATATTAAATGCCACGTGCTCATGAGTCAAACTGGCTTCTTACTCTGAAACCACGTTTTAAACAGTTTGCAGAGAGGCGCCAAGAAGCTACTATAGTTATCCACACTTTGAGGGTTCCGAAGATGCTCTTGCCTTCATTTATTCACAGTCTGGGCCTGACCTTGCCCTGGGAACTGGCTTTCAGTGCTGCATTGGCTGCCTCAGACTTGATCTCTGCTGGTGCATGTTTATAACTCACACTGCTCTATAAGCCTGAAGTGTGACATTGGAGCTGGTGTTGGCAGTCACTGGCATGATGATTCGCTATCAGGTTCTGATAGTGCTGTTAGAGACTTTGCTCACGCCCCATCTCCTTTATCACTTCCTTATGATGATCACTTTTAGATTAGTCCATGTATCATGAATCATGTGATTCCTCTTATCTATAATCTGTTTATCTCTGTCTATTTATTACTATGTATATATGTATGCATATATCTATCTTTCTATCTATCTATCCATCCATCCAAGTGTTTGTGCACATGTGTGCAGATGTGTATGCCCCTGTGCACATTAGAGGCCAAAGGAAGACATCAGGGGTCTGTAAGCGAGTGTGCAAAGAAGCCACCAAACTAGGCTTCTCCATGGGTGAAAAGAAAGGTGTACTTAGTACCATTCAAAACTGCACAGCTATCTCTCGAGAAGTAGAGAAAACAGAAAAGAACTGTGGAAAATCTTGCAGGTTAAAATAGGTATTGAGGGGGTTGGCAGGGGGAAAACTCTGTAGCCTGAAAATTAGAGTTGGGGGCCAGAAGAGGCTGGTAGCTAGTGTAGGGGCTTTGATATGTGTTACAGGTATGAGCAAATAAGGAACTACATGCCCTAGTCAAATGTAGGGGGAGAGAAGGGAAGTAGTGGCTCTACCTGGCAGAACCCCACTTCACAAAATTTCTGAAGAATGTTGAATGTAAACTTTTACATATCCACTAGTAACCCTTCTGTTTACCTGGTCAGAGCCCAGCCTGAGCTGAGGCCAGACTGTTGTTTTGAAGACTAGGAACCCACTTTGGACCTAACAGTGTCCTCTTCTGTCACTCTTCACCTTCTTCCCTTGAAACAGTATCTCTCACTGAAGTTGGAACTCAGTGTTTTGTGGCTAGGCTGGAAGCCAGCAAGCCCCAGCGACTCTACTGTTTCTTCTCTACCAGACTCCCCCTACCCTGCTCCAAGTGCTGGCAAATGGAAATGCATGACTTTTCGCATAGTTGTCGGGGATCTTAAAACTCGGGTCCTCCTCATACTTGGACAAGCACTCTCATCCACCGAGTCATCTCTCCAATCATCCTCTTGTCTTATTACGGAAAGCACAGTCAGTGGAGGAATTGCTGGCTGCCTTCAAGCCATGCAGTGGAATCAGTCACCTGCTTGCAAGATCTAAGCATGGCCATCGCATTTAGACTACTAAAGCTGATTGTTAGGTTTTCAAAGTTGTTTGTGGAGAGGAACATCTGGCAAAAGGCCTCTGTCAATGACTCAGCCTGATTGCGTATAGCGGTCATGGAGACGTTCATTCGAAATCACAGAGCCTCTGGAACTTCCAGATATTTAAATTATGGGATCTAAAGCCCGAGAGTCTGTGTTCTCAGCCCCTGTTGTTTGTACATTGAAGGTACAGAATTGACTAACAGATTGGATCAGACCAAGGGATGACCATCTGTGGCTCTTGGATCATGTCAATGCTGCTACACCTGCTCAGAGGGGAAGTGGTCCCTGTGATGATGACCACCACACAGCTTAAGGATTGGTCTTTTACTGCAGCCGCCTAAGCTGACCTATAGGTCATACCAGGACCACAGAGGCTTTTTAGAATGTCCCACCATCTCCAAATACATGGAGGCAGAAAACTCAGAACTTCAAGATCACCATTGATTATATAAAAAGTTTGAAGCTAGCCTGGCATACCTGTAACACTACTTTTAAAAAATAGCAGGAGGTGTCTCTGGCCTTGCTACCTGTGACTCCTTCTCCAGAGGTGGTTGAGGAGAGATGCTCTTTTTGACAACAGCAAAGCCATGAAACGCCACTCTCCCCTCTCAGGCTATTGTCTGGCAGCAAATACTGACTCCCAACCCTCAACCCCCCATAACTGCTAATCCTTCTTGATTTGACAACCACTATCCTGGCTTCCTGGTTGGGTTTTCTGCTGGTCTCTGGACTATGTTTTCAACAATCTCTCCAGGAGAACACGGTAACATCTGGGGACAAAGGTCCTTATGAAGTCTTGCAGAGAGGAGACCGAGAATTTGCCTCAAGTCATTGAGCCTAGCCCTGGAATAAGGAAAGGAAGACCGTAGAAAGTTTTCCACTGGGATGCCTGCTGTCCGTTTCCTGTTGCTGCTGCCAACTCATAACCACCCCCACCCACAGCTTGCTCATCTCCAAACAACTGCTCTGTTCTTTGCAAGAGCCACCCTGATGTCATTCACTGACACCCACCCGTCCAAACCCAGCAGGAACTGCCTGCTTTTTCCCAGGCCACCCAAGCTCTCACCAGCTGGGCCAGTTGGACCATTGCAGACAGCTCTATCTTGTCATGCTGTCCCTCTTACTTCCTACAGATTTTCAGTAGTAGCCAAAGCACATACTTCCCACACTGGGCACCAAATGTAACATGAATTCTAATTGGTCTTAGAGTCAGCTATAGGGGTTAATGCTGAAGATCTGCGAAGCAGAGCAGCCAGCCACTAGAGAGTTCTTACAGCTACCAATGCTCAGACCTCAGGAATGATCCTGTCTCTATGAATCTTCAGACTGCATCTGAGCTCCTGTCTCCTCCCACCTTTTATTCCTCTCTCCACCCAGCCATATCACTCCTGTCTCCACCTCCCTAGTGCTGGGATTAAAAGCGTGTGATCCCAAGTGCTGGGATCAAAGGTGTGAGCTCTGTTTCTCTTTGAGACTGGATCAATCTTGTGTAGCCCAGGGCCACCATGAACTCATGGAGATCCCTCTGCCTCTGTCTCCTGAGTGCTGGGATTAAAGGTGTGTACCACCACTGCCTGGCCTCTATGGGTAACTGTTGTTATAGGAAGCGGCGGGGCTGTGTCCCCAGCACCCCAGCCACCTGGCTAGCTTATGCCCGAAATAACAACACACAAACTGTATTCATTTAAACACTGCTTGACCCATTTCTATCTAGCCTCTTCTAGGCTAATTCTCGCACCTGGACTAGCCCATTTCTAATAATGTGTGTAAGCACCTCAAGGTGCACTTACCGGGAAGATTCTAGCCTACATCCATCCTGGGTCGGAGCTGCCTGGGAGAGCGGAGCCTGGCGTCTCTGCTCCAGAGAGCAGAGCAGTTGAGTCTCTCCGGGAGCAGAGCAGAGTCTGACCTCACTTCCTCTTCCTCCCAGCATCCTCTTCTGTTTACTCTACCCACCTATGTTCTAACCAATAAAATAGGCCAAGCCAGTTTCTTTATTAGCCAATGACCTTCCTCCATCAGGTAACTAGTGGCTAAGCTTGGCACTCTGATCGTCAGGCAAGCTTTATTTGTTAGATCACAAACAAGATATCAGCATAGTGCGGCCTGGAGTCCCTAACTGTGCTGGCTTGCACTGACCTCCTATACCTTCTTTCATTCATTGCCCGAAGCCCTGGGTCACACCAGGCACTTTTCCCTTTCATGCTGGCTCTTCCCTCCAGTGCAGGTCCTTTCAAACCTTCCCAAGCTCTTGGGCCTGGGGACAGGAGCTGGATGGTACCACATCTGGTTGTCAACAGGTCAGTGACCGTCTTTCACAGAATCACACCTTCCCTTCCCCCACTTTGCTTTCAAGCGCAGCACTGTTTACTTCCTAACAGGTACCTTTGGATTCTTGCTTTGTTTTGTTTCTCGGGAGAACAGAAAATCCTAGAAAACAGGGCAATGTTCTGTTTCTGTTCTTGTCTGATTAGACAGTTTGCTTTCTGCTCCTGTGATAAAAAAAAAAAAAAAAAAAAAAACACCCTGAAAGCAACGTAGGAGAGGAAAGGGTTTATTGGCTAACACTTCCCTGTTATGGTCCATCACTGAGCGAGGTCAAGGTAAGAACTCAAGCAGAAAATTTGAAGCAGAGATTAAGGAAGAATATTGATTTCTGGCTTGCTCGCAGATTCATGCATACCTAGCTTTCTATTAAGGCCCAGGCCCATCTGCCTAGGGACAGTGATGCCCACGGTATGCAGAGTCCTCCCAAGTCAATGAGCAGTCAAGACCGTCTCCCCACTGGACACTCTCTCAGATGAAATTCGTTCATCAAATGACTCTAGGCTGTGTCAAGGTCATAGTCAAAGCTAACTGGTATACAGGCAATGAGCAGAAAGTAGCTGGAGGTCTGAGATGTGGTACCAGCAAAGTTGGGCTGGCAGGGGTTCAGGAAGTGCTTACCCAGGTAACAGACTGTCACTTTCTTAATGCATCCTTACAGGAGAGTGTCAGATAGATGGGTCTCTAGTCACATTCATGAGAGCTCCACCCTTCTAACATACTCTTAGTCCCAAAGGCCCTCCCTCAGAAATCGTCACATCAGAGTTTCCACTAGAAAAGGGAGCAGAGTGGGCACAAACAAGCCTTTCCCTCACTGAACCATCCTGCCTCTTTTTCCTGTGCCCCAGACAGCATCTGTGCATGATGAACCCTCAGTAAACACTTGTGGAGGGAGTACAGGAATAAATGAGTCTAAGGATGCTGATGAGATGCGAGACGCCTAGCCGAGTGCGCGCCTCCATGCTTGTCAGTGATCTCCCAGTCCAGCCCTGTGTGTTTCCATCCAGACCATCACAGAGACCAAGTGCTGCCCTGGGTGATTTTTCCTTCACCTGTGAACATCCTGGGGTAGCAAGGCATTGTGATGTGGAGGTGGAATGGTCCACACTGTGTTTGCTACTCTAAAACGGCTACCTCCAGATGAACGTCTGACCACTCCTAGCCAGAATTTCTCAAAGCTCATTTCCTCCTCTCCTTATTTCCCTTGCTCCCCTGGGGTTTCACACTCTGGGGGTTCACACTCCACATGTGCACGAGGTTTGAGGTTTGTGAGCAAGGTCACTTGGGCCTCCCTTCCCATTTGCTGGAGTCCTCCATTAATGTGCCATTTTCTCTCCTCAGAGCCATTCACCCAAGAGCCCCCCCCCCCCCCCGAATCTGTTTCTGGTCAGGCAGGAGAGCCGTATCAGCTGGTAAGGGCCACCTGTCACAGCTGTGCTGAGCAGGAGGGCTGTCTGTTCCAGAAGAAACATGGAGATTTTCCAAAGATTGGAGTCTGGGAACGTGTTTTAAATCCTGTCATTTTGAGTGGGCTTGGGATGAGCAGAGACGTGTATTTTTCTCTTCAGATGCAATTCAAGATCCTTCCTGTGGAGTCCTCCATAGCATTTCCCAACAGGCTTGGGAGCTTTAAATGGAATGCTGCCTCAGTTAGGGAATCTGGGGAAAGAAAACAATAAACTCAGCAAAGGAGGGGTGTGAGAGGGCCCGCCCAGAGTTCCATCTGCTCTGGTTTGTCCGTGTAAAGATAAGATCTGTTTCATTTTCTCCCTTGTTCCTAGTGCTTGGCTGTGTCTTGACATCCCGACATGAAATGTGCTTCGTTCTGCCCACAGCAGCTCAGAACCATGCCAAACAAGAAACATGGGTTTGTCTTGGTGCCTGGGGTCCTTGCCTGTGATCTTTACCCACAGGCATCTGCCCCTCTGTGGATCCCCAAGAACAGATGCCCCATTAGCTCAGCAATGAGCCACCGAAGGGCATATCAAATTAGAGAGAAAGATAAAAGGCCCTTGCTTTTCAGAGTGAGAGCCAAAGAATAACAATTGGAGAGAGTAGGGTGTGGGCTCTTGGTAAGAGTTGACCCCACTGTCTCCCCCACTCCGTATCAGGACTGTGCTCCCCGCCAGTCACCCCCACTTGCCTGTGATGCCATGGGTACATGTGCAGTGGTAGGCCTGTGAATATGGCCTGTGATGGGTAGAGATGGTGGGAATGGAAGGGCCACCTGCAAGATTTCAGCTTTGGTTTTCTCTTTCAGACCAACAGATCAATCATGTTTAGTTTCTGCGGGAGGGCAACCACAAAGATGTCAAACATCAAGACTGTCTGTCTGTTGAGAGAGAAGACTGTGCCAGGTCCTTCTTGTCTCTTCCTACCTAGACACCACTCATCTGTCAATCATTTAGTCTGTACTGGTGGCTAAGTGTGTGCATGCATGTGCTTTGTGCATGTGTGGGCACACACGTGTGTTCATTTGTATGTGGTTCAATTATGCACAAGTGATTCTATGTCTGTGTTCTTTGTACGTGTGCAGGCATGTATATATGTGAACTTCTCCCTCTTCTCATGATTTGGGCACATGGGTCCTTGGATTCAAAGGAAGACTTCCTAACCTCAGGTGGGATTAAACTTGAGCGCCAGATGTTCATGGTCACATAAAACTCCATTGAGTCAGTGGCATCTGAGCTCTTACACCATGAACTGGAGGAATAAAAGGAGTTTTGTTATAGATGTAGGTAATATGGTGATCAAGATCAAATGTGTGTGTGTCTACTACTTGTGGTTATGCCAGAAAGGTGGTAGTAACCATTGATAAAGGCACTGTCTTCACAGGAACTTAAAACCATCTTCTGCTTGTACATTCTTTGAGGGAACATTAATTGGCAAATAATTGATGTGGAAAGTCCTTCTGTATGTGTGTTGCTTTTGTTAGTTAATGAATAAAGAAGCTGCTTGGACCTATGTCAGGGTAGAATGGAGCTAGGTGGGAAAGCTAAACTGAATGCTGGAAGTAAGTAGGCAAAGTCAGAGAGACACCATGTAGCTGCCAGAGGAGAAAGACACCCACCAGAGCCCATCGAACATTGCCAGCAGGCCACGACCTCATGGTGATGCACCAGATTAATAGAAATTGGTTAATTTAAGATATAAGAGCTAGCTCACAAAACTCTTAAGTGGTTGGCCAATCAGTGTTTTAATTAATACAGTTTCTGTGTGATTATTTCGGGTCTGGGTGGCCAGGAACAAACAAGCAGCCTCCAACTATAAGTATTTACCGCAGTAAATACCTGTGAGCAATGGAGAGGAGGCAAAGCGTGAAAAGATGCTGCTTTCTGTCAAGGTTATCATCCTTTTGAGAAAAAGAAGAATAGAGTCAAAATAAGGTTGAATATTAAATGCTCCAACAAATGGACCGTGACCCAAAGGGGAAAGGAAGGACAAGGAAACATAATTATTCCTTCAGTACAACAGGCAAGGAAAAGCTCTCAATGATAGGGCTTAAGCAAATAATAATAAAGGGAGTTGAGAAAGCTTGTAATAAAAATAAATCCAAAATTTCCAGAGGTCATCAGAAATGGGACTTTATAAAATTTGTGGACTTAATGATCTCTTACAAAATACTGAACAGTAGCTAACCTCATATATTAAAACATCTGTACTTCCAATCAGCCTTAGGACTCATTTACGGAGCAAGGGACTTTACAGACCCACCTAGAACAATTTAAATTAACAAGTGTACATCGTTGAACTATGTGCACAATGCCAACATCCACAGTCAGGGGAGCTGGGTAAAATGGAAATACCATAGGCTATATCTTCCCAGCAAAGCCAGAACTGGCTTAGCCATTCATCTCCTGATGAGACTGAAATAGTGTTCAACCTTTGCTCATCACTGACCATGAGGATGAATGGGAGTAAACATGGTAGTGACCAGTAATCAGAGAATGTTGGTTTTGCTTTCTTGTAGAACTTTCAGTGAGTTGCTTAGTCAGGAGCTCTAAAAGTTTACTATGACCTCAAATATTTCCTGATTCCGATCTTGATAACACCAGGAGTCAATGCTTATGAATTTGCTTCTGTTCTTGGTTTCCTGGTTATGTGTTTCCTTCCCACCATCTCTCAAGTAGGAGTCTTATACAAAGTGCTTCACTGAGTTCAGGCAGAAACCACCACGATCACCTGGAAGTTAGCTTAGAGCAGTGGGTCATTGCTTCACCAAGTTCTGATGATGGAGGCTCTAATGCACCTGGAGTGATTTGGAGAATATATCCCAGGTCTCTCCCTTATTCCCCAGGTCTCTCCCTTAGTAGCTTGTCTTTCTTTCATCCCTTAAAGTACTCACTGTTCTGAACAAAGATGGGTCCAACCTGAATTTTCTCTTCCAACCTGAGTTTCTGATAACTGTGCAAAAGAAAGGTGATTGAACAGAGACCAATTCAGAGTTCCCGAGTGTCTGATTGGCTTACTTTTTTTTTTTTTGCAACCCCTCTATCAGAATGTTCAATTTTATTTTTTAAGGTAATCTTCTGTGCCTTATTAATGGGAAACTGTGGTTGCTTAACCCTTACAGGAGCCCTAGGAAAAAGAAAATAGTAAAACATCAGGAACACACACACACACACACACACACACACACACACACACACCAAGTTCCTCGGAGGAGGCCATACACACACAAATCATAGAAGAGACTCTTAAATATGAGAAGTCAAAACTGAGTAACTGGGTGAGGGGAAGAGGTGTGAAACTTTCCACGGACAAGGAAGGGGCTGTAAGGTTGTTGGCAGTCTGGGTAAGGCTAGAGCATCAATATCTGGATCCTAGAAGTGACTCCTTATAATCCTGTAGCCAGAGAGGAAATCTGTCCAATGCAAGGATTCCTGTCAGAACAGAGAATTCTAAGTAGCAGCCCGGGCCGGGTGCTAACCTTTCATAATGTGTGTTATATTGGCCACTTGTCACATATCATTTGAGCTCATTCTGTAAGCAGAGTTGGTCCCCCCATTTCCAAGTAGGACCCCTTATCTGCAGGTAAGATGACCTCACCTTTGAAAGAGAGAGAAAACAACAGCAAAACATCCCAAGCATCAAAGCATTTTGCCCCTGAGAACAGCTAAAAGATAAAGATTCCAGAGATGACTATTATTTAAACCATGATGTAAGAGAGCCTGTAAAGAGACACAGAAACTTCAGCCTTGGGAAGCTCAGCCACAGGAAGAAAGGTCAATAGGGAATAACAGCAACTGCCTCCTCATCTCCAGTTGGTTTCTGATGGATGTGTGCAAGCCCCAGATTTGAGGACGTTGCCTTTTGTTATTTCTTCTCTTACTTGGAAGTCTCACCTAAGGGATACTCGGCTCCTCACTGGGTTCTCTCTATTGAGAACTCTAGGGGATGCTTCACAGGTGTCTCCTTGTTTGCTTTCTGTTGGATCTTTTGAGTGCCTGCTTAGATGCTAGCTTGCTGTCTGTCTGTCTGTCTGTCTGTTTGTCTGCTATTTATTCACATACTTTAGTTTGAGAATGGATGGTCTTAGGATTGGCTGATATGGCCTCCTAAGGGTTAACTAAGGAAAAGACTGGGATTCAGGGCCCGTGGTTGATTGCTAGGAGTCTCTCTTTGTGGGGCCAATGCTAACACAACATCTGGCAGACACCTGAATAAATCCAAGAAGTTTCCTTTTTAATATTGAATAAATTCAGTGCCTTGACTCCTGGCTATTAAAGCCATGGTAGTAAGATCTCAGGCAAGCATGGCAACATATTCTTCATGAGGCAGGACCAGTCCACAGAGAATAGCATGAAGCCATCTCCACGCTCTGCATCCCAAAGCCTCTGGAGATGGCTGTCAGCTGGGTTCCTTCTGCCCATCACTGTATTTGACTCACCTGATTTTTAAAATAAGCTTTCCATTGGGCTATGGTCTCACTCCTACTCTTTCATGGTCGTGGGATCCTTCTCCGTTTCTTTCAGCACGTTTCCCCCCGAAACATAGGAAGTGCCTGACCACTCCACATAACTGTCCATGTGCACTGTGCTCTGCCAAGTCTGGTCACCCAGAGTGACTTGAGTTAAAAGGTAGCTCTTTGAAAGGGATGCTTCCTGTCTGCCTTTTTCTGTCTTCTTTGGTGCCTCCTCGGGCTGTGCAGTAAAATTCTAAGAAATCTTGGCTCGTCTGAATCGTCATAGCCCTGATTTCCATGTGCTCACCTAAATGCAGCTGGGCTGGAACTGTAGAGTGTTGGAGGTGTGAGCAGGTTCGTTGGGTTCCTTGGCCCCCACATCTCCACTGTGCAGATCTTTTTAAAAATCCCCACGCGCATTCCACTGCTCCCCAGTACAAGCAAGTGTTCTCATTCCTAGTAGCCTCTCTCATGCTCTTCCCTCTGTTTGTCCCTTCACAGTGGCTTCCTAGCAAGTTCCTTGACCCTGCCCCTTCCCCTCCCACTGTGCTATAGTGGTGCTGCCTCTCAGAAGTGCTTCTGGAGGCTAGAAAGATGGCCCAGTGATTTAGTACATTAGCTGCTCTTGCAGAGGACTCAAATCTTATTCCTAGTGCCCACATAGTGGTCCATAACCATCTATAACTCTAGTCCCAGTTGATTTGACACGCTCTTCCGGCTTCTGTGGGTACCAGGCACCTGTGTGGTACACAAACATACATGCAAACAAAATATTCATACATATAAAATAAAATAAATCTTTTTTTAAAAAAATAATGTAATAAAATAAGTACTCTTTTCTCCCTCCCCTGCCTAGCCACATCTTGCATAGTGTTTCCACAATGGCTTTTCACTATGTAACCAACATGGAGAGAGTGCTTTGGTTTGTCCTGACCTCCAAAAGCACACTGTAAGACAAGAACTCTAACACCAGCCTTAGACTTTGGAGCAATCTGCAGTAGAGAGAAATGGGAATCAGAAGAGGGAGGTAGCACAGAAAGTCTGAAGCCTTGGGCGGGTTCTGTCTGTGGAGCTTGTGGACTTGATCTACTGCAACCTTCTAAGCTGCCTTGGAGCTTTGTGGGTGTAGAGAAGTGTACAGAAGGAAGCTGCTGTGTGCTCCCCCACTTTCTGTCTCATTTGCCAATGTAGGTCTTCCAGGCACTCAAACCCTGGGCAAAAGACTCTGTTAGACTGACATTCTGAAACCTGTGTCCTAAAGTGTCCAGTGTGGACCAAGGAGCCCACAGTGTATCCAACAGGCATGGCCTCAAGGCAATAAAGAAAAATTGTAAATGCAAGATGTGTGAAGCTTGGTACAACATAGTACATAGGCACAAGGAGTACAAAATTGAAACAGCCATGGAAAATATAATATAGAGAATACATAAAGGAGTAACATCATCACTTTTTGTCAGACATTATGGGACACAGAAAGATCTCTGGTACTCGCCAGCTGCTAACCTATCTCTAGGATCAGTGAGTGATTCTGTCTCAAATGAATAAGGCAAAGAGTTGTAGAATAGGACACCCTACACTCTACTCTAGACTCTGTTCATGTACATGCACATGTGCACCTCTAAAAACACATGCAAACACAATATGCACACAAATTTTTAGTATGTGTATAGATAGATAACACATAGAGGTAACATGTGGTAGGACTATAAGAGACAGGGTCGCTGACATATAATTATAAATAACATGCATGCATTTTATATATATAATTATGTATGACATGATAAATATTGATACATGGGATAAAAGATGATAGATAGATAGATAGATAGATAGATAGATAGATAGATAGATAGATAGATAGATAGATGATAGATAGGTAGATGATAGATAATATCTGAAGAAGAGAAAGCTCCTGCCTGCATCTCTTCTTTGTGTTCCCATCTTCCTTACCTCTTTAGCCCTCTGGAAAACATTCTTTTTTCATGCCTGCCACCACCTCTAAGATGTTATTAGAATCAACACACTCTAAAAAGGATTCCCTGTTACCTCTTTGTGCCTTCCCAGGCTTTGCTTGGAGCATGCATAGAGGCATGTAGACAGATACAGTCTTGGAGCGGGTTCCCTGAAAAACAGATAAAATATGAGACAACTGTTCATATGCAAGAAACTTATTTGATAATGAATCCCAATCAAATTTATATAATATATTTATAAATATGGTCCCATTTCTAAATATGACTCCATTGTTGCAGTCCATCTGAAAAACAAATGCGGCTCTAGCTGTCTACCTGACAGGGACCCTCTGTTCATAGACCTTCTCCCTCAGGCTACTGTCTCTGATTATGTGTTCACTCTGGGATGCTACAGGAAAAAAAATACACTTTGTGGAGAAATAGATGCTGGCCCTTGAACAAGGCAGCTGGTCACTTGTTCTCTCAGTATATTCCCCAACTGTTCTTCACCTGATGAAGATTTCTCACAGCTCTGTTTGGCCTCAGTTTTCTCTTCCTTCTTTCTAGAGCCACATATTGCTGCCATGTGCTCTCTAGTGTGTTAGGAAGGAGATAAAGTGTATTAGAGGAATGAAGAGGGTCAGTTAGCATACTGAGGTAAAAAGAGTGTCAGGTATGAGCTAAAGAAACATTGAGAGTGTCAGCCACTGATGGAAGACAATTACCTTCCTGCATTTTTCGGTAATAAAGTCAATAACCTGATGTTTTACTCAGTGTTCTAAAACTTCATCAAAGTCAGAACTTCATTGACTGCCATGTCTGGTTACTATGGCATTCTGATGCCATCTGCCTTAAGAAAAAAAAAACACACAGAGAGAGCAAAGAATCAAAAGGAGGGGACGGAGGAACGTCTAGAGGTTTATTGATGAAGGAGCATCAGAAGAATTATATTAGTTATGTTTCTGTTGCTGTAATAAAATACCCTGACAGAACCAACTTAAGGAGGTTGGTTTTTTTTCTCGTTTGTGGTGCCAGAAGGACAGACAGGAACAGTAGGCAGTGAAGGTATAGACACAGAAACAGGAAGCAGAGAGCTCACATTTTTTTCTAGCACAGAGAGAAAGAACAAGGAGTAGGTGAAGGTTATAAACCCTCAGAGCTCACCCTGAGTGTTGTACGCCCTCTAAAGTTTCTATGACCTCCTCATACAGCACCACCTGCTGGAAATAAGGGTACAGATTCATGAGCCTATGGGGGATATTTCTTATTCAAACACCACAATAGTCGTATGGGATTGTGAGAAACAGGAGTGGCCTGGCAGCTGCACAGCTTCTAGGCACCTGGGCATTTGCTGGCTTCTTCCTCTGGATGGAGAATGCCACAAAAATAAAACAAAGCTGAACATCCATGACCTCTTGTCTCTTGTGGCCCACTCTGCTGGTGACTTGTCCAAGAATAAAATCAACACAAAGGCATTCAGGTGGTAGAGGAGCACTTCTTTGGGACATCATCAGACAGCCTGCATCCCGTGGCTGACCTAGAATCGTCTCTCTTTTCTTATAAGTTAGTACAGTCACGCTGATGCTTCCAGGCATTTGGCTTAGGATCTTGTCGTTTGTTGTTAGAAGGGCCTGTCCGATATACTCTAAACTTGGATGAATATTCTGGAAAGAGAACAATTGTTTTCAGCAAGTCAAAACATTTGAGAAGAAATGAGTTCCTGATCCCTTTAATAACAGCCATATAATGCCATGAATCCTAGTGGTCTGTGAAAGGAAAAACTTCTGGTCATGGGACTAGTTGACAAGTAACTAGCACACTGTGTATGCATAGCATATGTGTGTGTGTGCATATATATGCACTATATTAAGTGTGTACTTATAAACATATACACACACACATGGTGTGTGTGTGTGTGTGTGTGTGTGTGTGTGTGTGTGTGTGTGCCTGGACACAAAATAATCCTTGGTTTTACAATGTCTATTAAAAGAACCTTAGCCAAACAACTACAGAATAACAACAATAAAGAATTCTAATCATTGTTAATCCCATTGTTATTAATGGGCTTGAACTCATTGGCCACAGTCACATTTCTCAAAATCTCCAGAGTCTATCATGTTGCATTGGATCCTCAGCTACAATTCAGTATCCCTGACTTCTCCCTTTCCTCCCCTTCTATCTTTTTTGCTTTTGAGAAAGATACTTAAGAGGCAGGAGAATCTAGGAGGAGTGGGGGAAATTGATCAAAATATACTATATAAAAATAAATAAATAAAGGAGAAAGGAGAGACAGTGTTTCCTTTTTGCATGGATAGAGCTTCAAGGTAGCTACACTGGGCTATCTTTACAAGAATGAAAGCTCATGGTGCCCTTTTGCTATGTGAATGTCAGAAATCCCATCATTATTATAGCTAACATAAGAGAAGGTCAACTGCATAATTAATAAGAATTTCATGAGGACAAAGACAGCGGCTTCTTTGCTACTGCAGCTTTTAAAGGATGAAGGAAGACTGCTGAAGAAAAAGGGAAGAAATCAATTGTGACAATCAATATTATATTTACAAGAGAGGTGTGGACAACCCTATTAATTATATGCAATAATCCCCTCTTATGTTCAAGGCATATGCTCAAAGTCCCCCAGGTGGATGGCTGACGCTAGCCAGTACTGAATATGCACAAGTTTTTTTTCTTATGCTAACTTACACGTGTTGAAGTTTAATTTATAAATTAAACATTTAAAAAGTTAATAATAACTGTATATTTTAAAAGTACAGTGTTATAAAAAGGAATGTAAATGTAGTCTCTTCTTGTTGTTCTCAAAAAAAAAGGGGGAGTAGTTACTTGAAGAGACTGAAAAGATGTTTCAACAATTAAGAGTACAAGCTTGTCCAGTTATAGAAGATCTGACTCCCTCTTCTGGCTTCTGCTGGTACCAGACATGTACATGGTACACAGAAACACACGCAGGCAAAACACCCATACATAAAAATTTTTAGAGGGCTACTCTGATAAAAGTACAATGTTACCATGATGATGGATCTGAGAGCAAACATTGATCCTAAGGGACAAGTGCATGGGTAGCCTAGCCACACTGGATATAGTGGACAAGACAAAGAGGGCAATATAATATTTTATTGCTTTCCTCAGAAAGGCTCACAAGTTAAAGCTTAAGAATTGTTTAGAGTATAGTTAACCTTGAGTAATACAAACCACAGAAGGAGAAACTATGCAGAAAGAGTAGGACACTGCCCCTAGCTTAGAGTTTCTAGGTTTTTGTGTTATGGCCTCTAGATAATTACCAGTAGTTTTTTTTTTAATATGCTTACTTTGGTGATGGTCAACATGGGAGCAAGAATCCTCAAGTAGCTTGGGGTAAGAATAGATAAAAAGTGTAAATTCTCAAGTGGAAGAAGCACTCACTTCCCCTCATGCTGTGAAAATGGAGGGCAAAGGTTTGCACTGGGCATCCACACCTTCAAGGTGGCCTGATTTAGACTTTGGGAAAATAAATGAGACCATTTCCTGGGGAAGGTGGCAGACATCTCCGGGTAGAGAGTAGAACTTCCCAGAGCAACTTGAATAGGCATACAGAAACACATATAGTCTGACGGTACAGAACCCAGGGCCTCGTGGGAAGTCTGCAGGAGATTCTGGATCAGGTGGGTGGTTCACCTAGATCCCTGGGAGGGCTTTTGCTGGCTGCTAAAGGAATTTCTAAAAAGGTCCTCAGTGCAGATTACCTGGATGGTGCTCAGGAATGGTTCCCCCAGAGCCTTTCTGAACTCTGCTCCTAACTCTGTGCTATCACAGAGAGATGGAGTGGTGGAGCTTAAAGTAGACTTTGTCACTGTCAGGAGAGCAAATATTCCTGTCTACCCAGCTTGCCATGCTATGTGACTCAGGCTGGGTTTCATGGCAACACCCTGCTCTCTCTCCTTTTACATCCTCTCTCCAGTCTCTTCCAAGTATCCCCTGAATAAAACCCCCTATCATCACTTTGCCTAATAATCTCTACCAGGCTCAACTCAAGACAATCCCCTTCAAAAAAAAAAAGCCGGATTTTTCTTGAAAACTGAAAAGCAGGTTATGCCATCTCCTGAGCATAGTAACTGTGTTATGAAATTGCATTCAACCTGTGTTGATGGCTCAGTTATAGAGTTTCTGAAGAGATAAGTTTGCAA
Source organism: Alexandromys fortis (assembly GCF_014885135.2). Classification (NCBI taxonomy): domain Eukaryota; kingdom Metazoa; phylum Chordata; class Mammalia; order Rodentia; family Cricetidae; genus Alexandromys; species Alexandromys fortis. The sequence continues at coordinate 4,755,330 of NW_026067989.1, forward strand.
AAGGTTTAGAAGAAATTCACATTGCCCATTCTCCCAATTCCATGGCACTAAAGGGGGACCGCTGTGTGCCTAGAGTAGCAATTGGTGCTGGGGTACCATCAGTAGAAATGAAGGCATGGAGTGAAGTCACAACCAGGCAGATGCTTGAGAGAAGGATGACACAGAAATAAGCAATCCATCTTCTGCTAACCCAGTGTGACTAAAGGCTAAAACCTGCTGAAGGGTTCAGAGAGCCAGAGAAAAGCCTGGAATGAAAACAGATTCTTTTCATCTCTATCTGCATTTAAGTACAGTCAGAAATAGGGTCTGTGACCTACTACAAAAGTGGTACCCCATCTTTGCATTCTTGATAATTGCTTCATCATCTGATTGCAGGTGGTAGATATAAGCAATGAGGTGACCAGATCATGATGGTTCATACATAACCAATAGATTAATTCCTTGATAGATTCATGCTCTGGTGGCCTATACCCAGAAAGACAAATATAATATATACTCACTCATAAGTGGCTTTTAGACTGAAGAAAAACCAGCCTACCATTCACAACCCCAGAGAAACTATACAACAAAGAGGGCCCTAAGAGAGACATACATGGATCTATCTAATCTACACAGGAAGTAAAAAAAAAAGACAAGATCTTCTGAGTAAGTTGGGAGCATGGGGATAATGGGAGAGAGTAGAAGGTGAAGGCAGAGAAAAGAAGGGGAACAGATAAAAATAAATAGCTCAATAAAAACAATTTAAATAATTTAAAAAGTAACAGTGCCAGGTTAGAGAAAATAGGTTACTGGAGGAATGCCTTTGAAAGACACTGTATCCATATCCTCTTCTTGTTTCCCTCTCTGCTTCCTGGCTGCCATGAGGTGATCATCTCTGTTCTCCTTTGTCCTTCATTGTACCTTCTTCTACATCATGCTCTGACCTACCACAAGCCCATAGTGACGAGGCCAAGTGGTCAAGGCCCGAACTCTCTAAAGTCATAGGCTAAAGTAAATCTTTTCTCCTTTTCAGTTGTTTCTCTCAGGCATCTATTACACGGTGATTGATACATCCCCTTAGTGTTCATCTGCCCACAGACCTCTGCCTAGCGTATATACTCACATGAATCATCAGATCCTCTCCAAATGCCTGTTGATGTGGGCCTTTAATGCCTGCCCAGCAGAGACAAGTCTTTTGCTTTTACTCAATGTGTTAAAGATGGCTGGCCAGCAGTGAAGCAATGACCCCAGTTGGCTTTGTTTTCTTTGTAGAATTCTAAAAATAACAACCATCCCTTTTATGCCTTATTCAAAACTGGCCCGTGAACACATGTGGATATATCTTCTTTTAATGTGTTTTAATTCAGGATCCCCCAAAGCAACCACAGAAAAGATAAGTATTTTTGACATGTGTTATTTTCAAATTCCTAAGATCTGAGAAACTGAAGGCAAAACATGTTCAGAAACAAATGAAAACACGTGAAGTCAGAAGAGCTTAATTCTAACTTCTGAGTCTTTGCTACGATAGTTTCTGTGTCCTGGAGAGTCATGCCTACCCTGTCCACTGGGGCATCCTCCCAGGTCAAGTGTTCCAGTGAATACTATCTGGCTCTTCTAACTCTAAGCATTTCTACCTTATATGATCCCCTGACAATCATATTACATACGTTGGTATTTGGTAAGATAGCAAAGGGAGTGGGGCTGGAATAGCTCTAACTCTAGGCAAACAATGGTTCTGGAGGATACATCCTGCTTATGTCATCTGAACTGTAGCTCTTGCACCAACAGCACCATTTCCAGTGCTGTGAGTAGAGAGTAAGTGCAGCCCAGCCCCACAGGAGCTCAGACATGCTGTGCCTTTCATTTTCCCTTTCTTGCCTTACTCTTGTGACTTGTGATCTTTCTTTGATGAGTATCTATACCAAGACTTTCAGTTCAATTCCAGGCCATGGTTTTTTATTTGAGAAGTGATTTCAGGAAGCCCCATGGAGGAGCAGGGTAAGGGAAGGAGTCACCAGGATCACCAAGCATTTTAGAGAGCAACAAACTCATCATAACTATGGGCACCCGGCTTAACTCTGCAACATGATATAAAAAGTCACAATTCAGTGATGTATCCTGGAGGCTTGAGAATTTGTGGACCAACTCTATTGTTGTAAGAGATGCGGGCTGCTTTTTGTACTACCCAGCTCCTGGCTGCCCAGCTAGCTTATGCCAGAAATAATAACACAGAAACTGTAATCATTTAAACACTGCCTGGCCCATTAGTTCTAACCTCTTCTTAACTAATTCTTACATATTCGTTTAACCCATCTCCATTAATGTGCATCGCCACTTGATTGTGGCTTACTGGCATGAGTCGAACCAGCGTCTGTCTCAGAGAGGAGAATCATGACATCTGCTACACTGCCTTCTTCCTTCCAGAATTCAGTCCTGTCTTCCCTGCCTATCTAAGTTCTACACTATCAAAAGGCCTAGGCAGTTTCTTTATTTGACTAATGAAAGCAACACATAGAAAGAAGACCCTCCTACACCACTCTATCAGTTGTCCCAGGGTACCACTTATCTCCTCCTTCCCCAGACAATAGCACTTTCCAAGGCCCCAGAGAAAGACCTGATGTCAGAGATGCAATTCCAGGACTGAGACCAACAAGAATGCATAGGGCAGGCTTTGACATCACTGACTTCTGTGCCCTTGGCTGAAAAACTCGGTCTATGCATGAGATACTCCAAACAAAAGTTTAAAATTAAGTATTGACCTCAAAACAATGTAGACTGCTCTTCCTGACAAGAGAGTAGATCTTCCTTTAAAAGACCATTTCGTTCAATTACAGTGAGAAAGCATGCACAAAATGTGTTTATAGATGTGTGCATATATTTGCATAGCAAGCATGCAGATATGCATATACAGACATATGCATATATTTGTAAAGCAAGCAGGCTACCAGGGCTCCTTACAGATGTTCAGTCTCGAAACTAAGCAGACCACTAGAATCACTTCAAGGGAAAGGGCTGAGAAGGGTGGCAGAGGGGGGGAAATGAATTCTAATTCAGGAGAAGAGGCATTGTATGAAGATGTAGCCCTGGCCTAAGTGTTGACAGATGATGGCACTTAACTGGGTGGAAGGTGGGGATGGGAGAACTAAAAGCCAAGAAAATGCAAGAAGCTCTGGTGAGGGAGTCAGTGTGAAAGGAAGCCAGTATAAGAACTGGGGCCAAGGATTTTACCATGTACCCTTGGCTTACAATCCACAGATTGTCCTCTGTGTTTGAACCATGAGAATAGCAATACCTGCTTTGGTCACGCTACAGTGGAAACTCCTGGCATGGTGGAATATCCTATCTGGTCTGTCCACCCTAGTAGCTACTGGCCACATCTGCCTGTTGAACACATAAACATGAGCTTTGGGACCTAACTTACATCACTCATCATTTTTTATCATTTTGAATTGAAGTAGCCACAGGTGCCAACATGGACTGCATTGAAGAATGCCACTTAGTAGGCAGTTTTAGATGTTAAGAAAAATCCATCCTTACATTGAAAGTATCTCATGTAGAACATCTGCCTTGCTTCCCCTATGCTGCAGTGAGATATTGAATCCATAAGCCAGATTTCTGTTTCCAACGCTCACTTAAAATCGCCCCTTTGACAGCAGTGTGTCCGTTCGAGGGTGCCTTGCTGCAAGTAGGCCCCACCGAGAGTCCTGATGTTGCTAGCATTCTTCCAGTACCATTATTGACTTGGTTTAGTGGATGACAAAATCCAACTGGTAGCCGCTAAACAGCGTGAAACATCTCAATTTTAACTTAAACTGGGGGCAGGAACAGTCTCGAGGCCTCTGTAAAAAGGGGTGCTCATCAGATGACCCAAAAGACAAGAGGAAAAGCCTGTGTTTGAAGAATAACAATCAGTGGCTGAAAGCTATTAAGTTCACTCTTCTAGTTCAAAGGGATTTGAAATGGCAATTTGTCAGGCAACTGTTGTCACTTTAGATGCCCCCAGTCGCTTCTTTTGAAGCCCTTGATTGACTACAGGAGGCTACGCCAGATTCTTCTAAAGACAGATTTCCACAGTTGAACACATTTATGTCACAGTAATTATGACTCTTCCCCAACTTAATCAACAAAAGGCAAAAGAGTGCAAGTCTGAGAAAACATTCATGGGCCTGGCACAGCCCAGGCAGTGGCCCAGTGGTTATGCACAGGGTTTGGTCCCTTCATTATGCTAATCATTTGACGGAGAGGCAGGTGAGAGGTCTGTGTTACTTGTTGGATCTGATGATGAAGCACACTTCAACTTGAAATGGATTTCTGATGAAAAGAAAACAAAACTAGCCCACTAAAGGTAACCTAACTCAAAACACAGTATTATCTCTTTAGCTAGCAGAGCTCGATCTAGAAGGAAATGGTAAACCAGTTGTCTTTGAAACTGGACACACAAATTAACTACTGCCAAAATTTGGAACTCTCCTGAATTGCAAAAGCACTATGCTGGGTGGAAGAAAATAATCTCAAAGAATTACAACCTAACTAGTTCTGTGGTGTCACAGAGTTGAAAATAACAGGAATAATGGTGACTTCTGTTACAGGGCCCTTCTCTGGGTGTGTCACTGAACAAGAGCAAATGGGGTTTAATTTGCAGTTGTGTCCATTTATAGTCCATTTAATAGTGTGCTACTCAAGAAAGAAACAGACAGACAGAGATAAAAGACTGAGAAGAAAACAGGTACAACACCAATGGCCTTATTTCATGGCAGGGAAACAGATGTCTGGAGAATGTCACATGTCAACAGATGTCCACTCTCACTATCTGCACACCATTGAGTGACTGGTGTGCAATCATGACAGAGACCATAAAGGAGAGAGGAATAACGAGACTCAGAGAAGGGAGCTCTGTAGATGTTTAGTACATTGTTCAGATATGTGGGTGTAAAAGAAAAATTTCAGATTTCAAGAGGCTGGAAAGGAATCAGAGTCTTTGTAACCAGGTTTAATTTGCCAAGCGTCTCAGTACCACAGCATCATGAAACAACTGTGAAATTGTAGGGTTTCTGGTGGCTGTGTGTCTTTTCAGGATTCTTTTGGCCTTTATGTCATCACAACCATGAACTAAATGCACATCCTTTGAAAGAATTGATACATGATAATTTCCACATCTATAAAAAAAAGTCTATTCTGAGTTCAACACAGCAGCCCTAGCCCATCATACAAATAATTTTTATTTTAAAAATGCAGTATTATTTTAGGGTTATCACTAAGAAGACTTTAAGCAGATGGAAAAACAATTCATGACATGAGAGAATCAAGCATTCTGTCTTCCCGGACAGTTGGAATGCAACTCTGGTCATAACTAACTAAAGAACCCCTGTTTGAGGAACTTGCATTTGGGTGATGAGTGTCAGAATGAGAACGAAAACTGAGACACTTGTCTGAAAGATGCTCCTGATGCAAAGAACACTGTTTTGTCTTAACTGTGCAATAAATGTCTTTACATGTGATGGTAAAAAAAAAAAAGAGAGAGAGAAACTGGACGCACAAACAAGTAGCCCCTGGGAAGCAGTGAGCGGTGAGCTTGAGAGAGTTCCCCATAAAAGGCATTGACTCATACACCAGCCAAATAAACGAGACTTGTGACTGTGTTGAGTCCTATGTCAGACTGTCGCTCACAGAATAGGCAACTTTTAGGTTCTCAGAAGCACTTTTGCATCATAAAGCATTTGCAAACTGAATTTCTATTTGTTAGACTGTCAGGAACCGATGTATCAAGAATAGGAAGCTTGTCCCTGGGTGTCTGCTGAGTGCGGAATGGGCAAAGATTAAAGCTGCATGTTATTTATTGGTTACCATTTGGATTTTGTTCAACCACTGGTGCCATGCCACACATCCTAGGGGAAGTTCAAGCCAGAGGCACCCTGATGCTAGAAAGAAAAGAAATTGTCTCCAGAACTCAACCTCTTTCTAACCAGCTTACCATTCCAGGCAACAGTAGCATGCCATCTCTAAGACAGGAGAGTGATACAGATACAGGAGCTTCAGAAGAGGACCAGTGAGGTGGGCTCTGCCCAGCAGCTGTGTGCCAGATGTCCCTGTAGTGGATGTGTTCTTATGGATACATATCTATTATCTATTATATGGAAACATATCCATTTTTGATATGGATACATGTCTATACATATGTATCCATAGGAACACATCCATTGCAAATAACCAAAGAGAAGTCATGGCAGAGAAAATAGCAGTAGACATACCTGCAAATGGCACATAGAGGCAAGGCCAGGAGTGAAGTCAGAGAGAAGGTAACCCAGCACTGTGGGGAAGATGGACAGAGAGGCAAAGCTGGAGAGTAACTGAAGGCCAGGAGTGAGGTCAGGGAGACAGTAACTCACAATGGGCAATGGTGAACGGATGGCAAGAGGCAAAACTATATGAAAGATTAGAGAAAAACAAGATGAGGAATCCCACCTTTAATTGCTTCACAAGTATATAGTAGTACCAGGCTCAGGGGCCTGTATATATGGTGACAAGGACCATATGAATAGAGTAAGGTGGCAATACCCACCAGAGTGTCAAGCCATTGCATCCCCTTCTGTGTATGTAGACTGCTCAAGGAGTACTTCTTATTGTGGGGTGCTGCTTAGGCTGTGAAATTATCAGCCCGAAGATTATGTGACCTGGTCTATCTCACAGGACTCAAAAATACATTCTGTTTTCATGAACAATCGACAGGAATTACTCAGGTAAAGAAAACAATTGACCACATGCATGCATAGACCACAGATGTCATGGGACCACAGAGCCAATCCAATTAGGAGGTTGAAAATGTGTTCAGAAGAGCGTTTAAACTTTGAGGCTGAAAAATTCATTCTGGCAAAGCTGTGCCCTCCAAACAGGAAAAGAAAAGGGAAGCCATTTTCCCTGAGAGAACAGGATCACAGCGAGAGCCCAGGGAGCATGGGAAGGCAGGAGCAGACCTTTTGTGTTAATTACCTTCTTCATCCTGTGATAAATTACCCTGACGAAAGGTAAGTCAGAGAACAACCGGTTTGGGTGGGCTTACAGTTTGGAGAGAATACAGTCAGTAATGGAGGGGAAGGCATAAACGCAAAAGAGTGGGGTCAGCCTGGAATCAGAGAGATCACATTTTCATCCTCACACAGGAAAGAGAAAGAGAAAGAACAGGAAGTGGGGCTCAGCTATGAAACCCCAAAGCCTACTCTAGTGGTGTACTTCTACTTCTAGGAGGTTGCATAACCTCCCCAAACACTATTCCCACAGGGGACCAAGTATTCAGATACATGAGCCTAAGGAGGATCCTTCCTCATTCAAACTACCACATTCCACTCCCTGGTCCCTGTATACCTTATGGCTCATGGCCATAGCATAACACAAACCACCACACCTCCCTAATAGGGAACTATAGAGATACGTATTTTCTATTCCTGTGATAAAATACCATTATCAAAGTCAACAAGTAGAATAAATAGTTTCTTTTGACTTAAGGTTGCAAAAGGACAAATGTCCATCCTGGTAGGGAAAAACAGGTGTGGTGGCAGAAACAGGAAGCAGGGAGATCATTTTCAGCCATAAACATGAAGCAAAGAAAGTCAACTGGAAGTGGGATGAGGCAACAAATTTTCAAAGCCTAAACTCAGTGATGTATTTCTTCCAGAAAATGTGTCATTGCATTTCCCTCCTTAAATGGCACCATGAACAGAGGACCAAGTGTTCAAATGCCTGAGACTAATGAGGACTCTCTCTCAATGTAGTGGCCACATTCCACTCCTGGCCTCCATGGGCCTTGTGGTCATATCATAATGCAAAATATACTTAGTCCAACCTCAAGAGTCCCCACAGTCTTTCTCAGTCTCTACACTGTCTAAAAGATTAAATTATCTTTTGAGACTTCAAGTCATTTCTTAATTGCATGCTCCTTAAAAAGTATTACATCCTTCAAACATACAATGGCACAGAATAAACGTTACTACTTCAAAAGGGAGGGAAAGGAAATGGGGTATAGTAAGGAAATGCTGGAGCAAACCAAGACCAAAATCTAGCAAGGCAAACAACAGCTCCTGTAGCTCTGTGTCCGGCGTCTGGGACTTTAGTTTCAAAGGGCTCAAATGGTTCTGACTCTCCAGCTTATCTGTCTGAAGCAAACATCTTTCTGTTGGGGTGTGTCTGTTCCCTGTATAGAGGCCTTGTTGGCAGATGCGTCATGACTCTGGAACCTCCAAATCCCCACGGTCTCCACTGCAAGTCCAGGTTCCACTTTTACAATTGTATTGTCAGGCCCTCCTGCCCTTCAAGGATATTCATGCACGGACTTCCTTGTAACATGCTCTTTAAAACCAGGGAGAATAATCTATAGTCCTTTAGCTTTGGATTCTTCATGCCTAAATCTGGCACCACTTGGACAGCTCTGCCAAGTTTAACAGCTTGGGGTGCACCCTGACTTGGGATGGACCCGGGCTTGGGATGGACCCTGGCTTGGGATGAACCCTGACTTGGGATGGACCCAGGCATGGGATAAACCCTGATTTGGGATGGGCCCTGGCTTGGGATGGACCCTGGCTGGGGATGGACCCTGGCCTGGGATGGACGCTGGCTTGGGATGGACCGTGGCCTTGGATGGATCCTCACTTGGGATGGACCCTGGCTTGGGATGGATCCTCACTTGGATGGATCCTGACTCCCTGCAATCACCCTAGCAGCAGCTTTTTTATCCTCTCACTTTCTAGATGAAGTAAATCCCTTGGGCTCTCTTTCACAAACTAGAAGCTTGGCTGGGTGGAGTCTTCCTCTCTGGTACCCTTGTCTTCCTTTCAGTGCAGAGCAAGCCTCTCCTTAGTGGTGGTCATCCTTCTAATAATTACAGACTCTCTTCCCACAAGAGCCTCGGCTAGACAAACATCCTGTTGTCCTTTTCTCCATATTCTTTCCTGGCACACTTGCTCTCTTTTCATTGCAGACTTGAATAAGAGTTATCAATAACAACAATGTCTCAGATTTAATATTATTCTATCTTGAAATTTCCACCCCCCACAGAGTTTAGGCTGTTACATATAAATTCAGCCTCAGGGAAGATCTTATGGCATGGGAAGGTGGAAAACTGCTGGATTTTTACATTGCCTGAATAGCCTCTAGCCCAATTGCTGTTTAAGTCTTTGCTTTGCTCTGAACTCTCATGAGCCAGGCCTCTACAATCTGCATGACTCTCAGCACTGCTGTCTTTGAGGCTTAGTCCAGTGCCTTCCACTTCCTTCCCAAAAAATACCATGATCAGGTTCTTCACAGATACAGTCCATTGTCTGATACCAACTTCTTTTTAATTACTCTTCTGTTGCTGCAATAAAGTACCGTGACCAAAGGAAGAGAGAGTTTATTTGGGTTTAAGGTTCCATAGGAAGAATCCTTAATAGTAGAAAGGTCTAGCAGCAAGGAGCAGGCATGGCTGGGACAGGAAGCTGAGAGCTCAAATCTTCAACAACAAACATGCATGAAGCACACAGAGAGGAGCCATCCTGGGAAAAGTCAAGGAAAGGGCAGTCCAGGAGGAGAAGCAAATGCCAACCCTTCAGGAAGGGAAGCACCTTGTCTTCTGTCGAGTGTGCGTCTCCAGACTTCTCTCTGATTTCTCGAGTTTCCTGTAATCACAAAGGAGGGCTCCTGCTGGCGTCTGCCTTTGCGTGTGTGTGAACAAGTGTAGCACAAGTGTATGCCCATGTCTTTCTGATGACATGATCTCACTGGCTCACTTGCCAAGCATGCATCCTATTATGAACAAACCATTGACTGCCCCCCATGAAAGAGAGCAAGAAGGCACAGACGAGCCTTAAAGCTACCTTGCCTGGGTTGGGTTCCCGTTCAAACATGCAGTAGCCGTGTGATTATGTAAGTTACTCACTTCTCTGCTCAATTTCTCAGTCTTTTAAACAACAGCGTGACTCCTCTAGTGCTATCGCAATGCCTAAGTAAATGATTTTACACAAAGAGCTCAGGACAGTACCTAACACAGGAAGTGCATTGCAAGAGTTAGCTGCTTTTGTGCTGTGTTGTCTACCGTACTTACAGGACACTTAGTGGCATGTGCAGAAGCTTGAGAGTAGGAGGTAAAGAGACTTTGAGAATAGCTTATTTTACTCTGCTAGAATCCCCTCAACTTCTCCCAAGTGGTAGTTCGTATTTTAGCACCGCAACAGCGGTGTTTATGGCAACCTCGGGAAACTTTTATGCTTCCTGGATAATGATTCCTATGGCGGAGAGAAAACCTGCGCCTTTGTAGTTTATTTTTGTTCAGGTCCTATCCCTGGTGGCCACATCCAACAGACCACGTCCAGAAGCAGTGTTTCAAGGACTTCAAGGTGATTAATGAGGTCCCCTAAATCTTCTCTAGGATAGACAACGTCGGTGACTTGAAGGAGAATGGTACCCATGGGTTCATATACTTGAATGTTTGGTCCCCAGTTGGTGGAAATATTTGGAAGGGACTTGGAGGTGTGGTCTTGTTAAAGGGAGTGTAATAACTGGGCAGGATTTAAGGTTTCAAAAGCATGTGCCATTCCCAATTTATCTGTCTGCCTTGTGCTTGTGGATCAGATGCAATTTCTCAGCTCCTAACCCAGTACCATGTCTGCTGCCAAGATCCTTGTCATGATGGACATAGCTTCACCCTCTGAAAGGGTAAGCCCCAATCAACTCTCCTGTAAGTTTCCTTGGTCATGGTGTCCCCAGCAATAGAAAAGTCCCTAAGGTAATACCCCACAGGCTTTGTCAGCACTTCCCAAGACATGGCTTTCGTGCGTCTCGTCTCTTAGTTAGCTGCAAGCGCCCAGTGAATGTCAATACCACTTAAAATATGATACCCAGGACTGAGCAGCAACCTGAAAAGGAGAATTTGATCAGGACAGAATATAATAAGCCTGGTTATCTTCTTCATAAGTTTTCTCTCAGTGTGGCCACTATGAAGTCCACTCTGTCACTGCCAAGTGTCAAGGTTCCTCTGAATCTCCTAAGGTAGCCGCGCTCCCACCAAGTTGGTTCTCAGAATCTAGCCTCAAGGTAACTTCTCCAGCATTTTTGTTTAATGTCACTAAAATTTGAACACCAAACACAAAACAAATATGCATTTGTCCCTGATGATTGTTTGAGAAAATTAATCTTTCATTGAATCTTGATTTTGACACACAATGCTATCCATAATCTGCTGCTTCATTCTGTGACATGGAAAGCACACCCCTGGGGTTTACAGCCTGGTTACTAGTAAAGCAGGCTTAGTCACAGGACACAGTTGGAAGCCACTAGGCACACAGATGGGGTCACCCGCTATCATCATTCTTGCCCTCCCTAGAGAATATTTGGGGTACAGTCTTTCATCTAGTTAAGGCTCAAAAGGAGTGTGTACCGAACTGGGTTCTTTCTCCAGTGTTCCTTATATTCCAGAGTATTTTACAAAACACTTGTCGGATATCTAACTACAGCAGGACATGGGGCTCCCTCGCTATTGGGCAAATGAGTTGCCTTCTTCATTGGTGGCCTAAAGGGACTTGTTTTAACTACTGTTGAGGAGCAAGGCAGGGGTTCTGTTAGCAAGATAAGTTACATGGCTAGCATGTGCTGCCTCCATAAAGCTTTACAGAGCAAAGCAGTGTTCTAGCCAAGTGTTTCAGAAGGATCTGCTGAGGGACCTACCGTTGGCCCCGCCCCAGGCTCAGGGAGTCTAGGTAAGGCCTGAGAGTTTGCATTTCTAGCAAGTTCCCAGGTGATGCTGAAGCAACTTGTGGCGGGGGGGGGGGGCTCACTTGAGAGCCACCATCTTAATGAACATCCTTCTGTCTCTAACACAGTGTAGAAAGGAGATAGGATGTGGAAAATAAGAGCTCTGCTCACACTCCTGAGGAAATCTCCTGTGTTCTGAAAGAAAATGGCTCCCAAAGGGAGTGGCACTATTGGAGGTATGGCCTTGTTGGAGTAGGTATGGTCTTGTTGGAGGAAGTGTGTCACTGTGAGGGTGGCTTTGAGATCAACCTTTGCTCAAGCGTCACTCAGTGTGATAGTCAAGTCAACTTCCTGCTGCTTTCTGGTCAAGATGTAGCCAACACCGTGTCTGCCTGCATGCTGCCATGCTCCCTGATAATAGACTGACCCTCTGAAACTGTAATTCACCACCTCAATTAAATGTGTTCTTTGTAAGGATTGCCATGGTCATGGTGTCTCTTCACAGCAATAAAAACTCAGCTAAGGCATCTCTCTAGCACAGGACTGAATCGTACTTAATTTTATATTCACACTTTAATGAAAAGTCCTTTGGTTGTCTATTTCTTACTAGGATTGTGATTTTTTTTTAACTCCCTACCTTGTAAATAGAACCTGTTGATTAATTTAGGTCCTGGCAAGGAGACAGGGGTCTTCTCTGATCTTTGGCCAAAACTTCTCCTACAACATAATACCCACTACATGGTTTAATCCAGTATTTCTTTTTTAAAAAGGGAATGGAGTCTAGTGTGAAATTGCTATTTCTCAGTGAACTCATGCTGGCTTCTTGAGATCACAGATTCTCTGAAAGGGGGAACCAGAATGAGTAATGTGTTCCAGAATCTTGCCTGAACTGCACATCGAAGGTGTGTGCGCCCCATCCATGCCGACTCTGAAGCAAAATGAAACCGGGAGAGCTGTGCCTTCCAAACATTCCAGCATCTTTACCCAGGGCTTCCCAGGACCAGGCTTGTGACTCTGACAAGGCTTTCGCTTCAGAGACTCCCAGAACTGGCCATAGTACATCACAGTTTTCTCCTGGGAATGGCAAGTATATCTCCACCACCACCACCACCCTCACCACCCCCCCCCACAAGACATCCCTGCCCTTCCTAGACCGCATTCCAGTGGCAGAATGCACAGGTATCTTTCTGGACCTCTCACGGCGCCACATTCCTAGGAGTTCACACTCTGACGGTGAGTACTACAGAGGTACTATAGAGGTCTCTCTAACGATGCTCAGGGTCACCTGCATCCTGGGAGTATTTTGGGGAAAGGTGAAACAAACCAATGGGTACAAAATCAAAGGTGCAAAGTGTTCCTGGCCAACTGTCTGCAAAGGTCTGTCTGACAAAGGCAGGCATGGTGGCATATCCTGTATGTTGTGTCAGTGGAGATGCCACCACAAGAAGATGCTCTGTGAGAGTGGACACCATTTCCTCCGAAAGTCCTCATCTCATTCATACGACATCCTCCGTGTCAGACCCTTGTTCTTCCCTGTGCGTGAGGTTCTAGTCCTTCCTGGTGCCCAGCAATAGTTTTATGGGACTGGCTCCCTTATGCCTCACTGGAATCCGAACCCAAAGGAACCAGGACAACAGGCAGTTCTGTGGCAAGCCCTATCAAGGACTTTCAGAAAACTTGTTTATTCTACATGGAAAATCAGTTGGTTTATATAAGCCCCATTTCAAAGACTGAGAAGTTGAGGCTCAGAAATGTGACTGAAGCTGTGATGAGCTGAGCAGTGAGGAGAGGGGTTCTGGGTAAGTCTGACTTCAGAGTCTGTGGTGTGTGACCTTTTGGTCACCAAGCCCTGGAACAAGCAGTCTTGGAGAGCAATGTGCTGTTGGGAGCAGTGAGACCCCAGATACTGGATTTCTTGTAATCCCCTGATCTGAGTGCCTACAGCTGCTCTGAGCACGAGACATTCAGGAGTTCCTGATGGCAGGAGAGTGGTTTCTGGTGTGTTTGGCTGGGACGTGCCTATCTCTATATAATCTGCCCCTGAACACAATAAAGGGGGCATTCTTGGGGAATTCAAGGATGACCCATGTCGCAGTCTCTCTGTGTGTGTCTGTGTATTTTAACCTCCAGGCCCCTTGCCCGAAGCTCGGTAACTGGGTAATAGCGCACAGAGCGCAGATACGGGGGCGCGTTGCGTGGCACTGTGCACACTAAACTTCCTATGAGCCTGGGCTTTCATTGCCTTTAGGACGCTCACCTTGTGGTAGAAGCCTAGATACCTGGGTGCTCGGAAGCCCATTGAAAAGTCTGTGGTTGAAAACCTCTGAGGCCTGCAGACCGTTTTCTCCTTCTTCTCTCCCCCGACACTTGAAGCCTTCATTTGTTCACCTAGCATGGCTAGCAGGACAGAGGGCACGCACATCTGTGTTTCCACACGCCCTGCCATTCGTGTGCATCAGTGTGCATGTGTTTCCACGTGCCCGCCCCTTCCTGTGCTTCGGCATCGCCAGCATCGGCATCGCCAAGGAGACACCTGTGTATACAGTCACCTGCTTTGTCCCGACAGACATTTATTCGCTGCTGTGTAATGAGGGAAATTTGCACTCGGCCTTGAAAATTTGGCCACACTGGCTCGTCCTTCCTCTTCCCCAGTGATTTCTTCGCGGAGAACGGCCACAGTCCACTGAGGCTTCGCTGTACTCGGCTTCACGGCTCCGGGAAGATCTGTTTTGCACCTGTACCTTGGCCTCCGCCGGTGCTCAAGCTGTCAAGGAAGCCCTGCGTAGCTGCGTTAAATCAAGTTGGACATGACAGGGAGGAAGTGCTTTTAAAGGCAGGTGTCGGATCCTGTCCTACATTATTTTATGGGATGGCCCTTTAAAACAGAACTGTGTAATGGGGCTTGCTTTAAAGAGCTTGGCCTGTCTCACCAGACTGAAGGGAAATGATGTGGAAAAAAAAAAAAAAGGACAGGGGCATAAACCAGGGCTGTCTATGTCTACCGTCATCCACATGCAAAAGGGAGACCAGCGGAGGGATAGTAGGGCTCTTCTCACATCAGTAAACCATAAATGCTTGTCATGGGCTTCCCTTAAAGTGACAGAAGACATCTTCATCCCAGCCGGAGGATAATTGCAAACCGCATACCAGGATAGCGAAATTGTTCATTCTTTTCATTTTCTAGTTATTTTAAATTAAAGGATTTCAGCAAACAAAAATATCAGAGATCACTATAGCATTTTCAATCATTGTTTTAGTGGATTCTCCATATCCCCTTTCCTTTTTCCTTTTGTCATCTGCATTCCATTGCCCTCCATGACTTTAGTTTTCTGAGTGTAGAACCAGCATGTACTGTTAATATTCCTGGAATGGCCACGAGGCTAGGAAAATGGAATTCCCTATGGAATACAGGTAGGGACAGAAGAATGAAAAAGGCACTGGGCACTAGGATGAGGTCTGAGTCTCATCTCTTCGGGAACCATTTCTTTGCCGGGTGGTGACCCAGCCTGCTGGGAAGCGCAAACCTTTACAGAGCCCTGCTAATGAGCTAATTCACTTTCTCTTAGTTTCTAGACCCTGAGCCACAGGCTGGAAAGGCTACTGCCACTTTAGCGCAGAACCGCTGCTTTAGAAACAGACAGAAATGATTCCTGTCACCATCCTCTTGCCAGTGATGTGCACTGCACCTCAGAGTTCAGCATCTGGCCTGACCAACTGTAGAGTCATGAGACTCTTAGCCTCCAGATGTTCTCTGTGTTTCCCCCCACCCCCAACAACACCCCCAACCATAGATTCAATTCAGTCTGTAATTTTCTAAGTTCAGAGGACACTGGCACTGCTGCCCACAGAGGTGTCGGGCAAAGGGATAAAGTTCCAGGGAAGGGATGGGGCTTCCCATATTTTTGCCACCTGGTAAACAGTAAATTCTGTCACTCACATTTAGTCAAGGTCATCATCATCTAAGCTACATTGTCTCTGCTGTTTTTAGATATTAAATGTTTACCAAATCCACAAATCCAAATGAAAGGGTTTTTTTTTTTTTTGTTTTTTTTTTTNTTTTTTTTTTTTTTTTTTTGAGGCAGGGTTTCTCTGTAGCTTTGAGGCTTGTCCTGGAACTAGATCTTGTAGACCCGGCTGACCTCAAACTCACAGAGATCCGCCTGCTTCTGCCTCCCGAGTGCTGGGATTAAAGATGTGCACCACCACCACCCAGCCCCGAAAGTTATTTTTTCATGTGAGAAAATAGAATGTAAATAGCTAAATATGTGTCGTGCAGTGAGCTATAACACAGGAGAAACTGTGGACCTAGCTCAGATAAATAACACAGTATCATGAACTGGAGACCTTTTGTGTGGCATTGGGTCTTAAACTTCCGGGCCTGTGCATTCTCTATAAGTGCTCTGCTGCTGAGCTATGCCCCCAGACCACTAACCTAGAGGTCTCTCATGGGCACCTGAACCTTTTTATCTCAGTCTTCTCTCCGAGTCCTACTGAATATGAAGGAGTTCACAAAAGACAGCCCTGGAGTTTGTTGGTTTAGTGTTATGTGTTGCTGAACTCAACATAGAAGAAAGCATATTGATACTTTCTCCGTGATCCTTGAGCACACAGCTTTTTTCCTCTGATAATAATAGGTGATTTCTCTTTTTCTGGATACATTATGACGACTTTTGCTACCTTCTTGTGGGAAGTAAGGTCTCTTCCAGTTTGTTTATTCATGGATGCTTACACCAATGGAGCTGATAACAATATTTCTAGCTCAAGTATAAATGCAAACATCTTGCTGTAAAATATCAGTGGAGGGTGCATTTTCTGGGTCATGGGGCATTCACATTAACTGCATTTTTGGATAGTATCAAATTGTTCCCAAAGGAGATTCCATTAACTGACCTTTCCCCGACACCATACAGTTGTTATTATTTTTGCACATCCTTTATATTACTAATGCCTTTTATTTGTTTTAGTTCTGGATGAAAAAGATGCTTCGTTTTATTTCATACTCTGTTATTCCCCCATCCCCAATTCAATGGAATATCTTTCTCATGCTTAAGAGTCACCCAAGTTTTGTCTTCCACACCATTCCTCCTTAAATGCTGTGTTGTCTGCTGGGCAGTTTTCTTTCCCCCTGTGTCTGTGGCACGCTTTGTATATTCTGAATACTGACCCCTTGTCCTTTGGCTGTGCTGCCAGCTTCTTCCTCTAGTCTGTCTTTTCACTCTCACGTCAATTTTATTTACTTTAGTTCTTAACTAAAATGTAACTGAGTTGGCTTATTGCTGTCTTTGTCATTGTGGTGGCTGTGGCTTCACGCAGTCCCAAAACCTCAAGGAACATGTTGTGTAGAAGACTCGGAGTACGGAGCGCAGTTAAGACCACAGGGAGAAGCAAGCAGAAAAGATTCCCTCTTGAAATAGGGGAAGGCACATTGCAGGGGCTGAGTAATTTAATGGGAAAAGAAAGGTGTTGGTTGAAAGTAACAGGTTATCTTTAAAAGGGAGAGGAGATAGGGAAGAAAAGATAGGAATTGTGTCTCATCAACTCCCTATGCTTTGAATTAATCAGCAGCACTGTAATAGGAAGAGACGGGATCTTTAGAAGGTAATTACATCATGGAAGGGGTGCTCATGAATGGGATAGTGATACCATGGATATACTGCAAAAGGCCTGGAAAGTGCTCACTTCTATCCCCCACAACGGAAAGCTCCATCAGAAGGTGCCATCATTAAAGCAGAGATGCAAGTTGCCATGGAAACACAATCATGTAGCCCAAGCGAGGCCCGAACTTGCCTTAGTCCTCCTGCCGCTGACACCCCTGAGTGTTGAGATTACCAGAATGAATCACCACTGAATTTTTATTTTGTGGCAGTTGAATTTAATTAGTCTGTGTGAAATTTCACTTCCTTGTTTTGAAAACAGATTAATAATGTCTATTTTAGGAACTCTTGATAGGACTAAATTAAGTAACATGTTTTAGTGCTTTCAAGTGTTTCTTATGTTGGATAGGGTTTGGTACCAAACAGCCCCTCTATGGAAGCTCCTGGTGTATGTTCAACATATTTATTTGTCTATGGTTATAGCCACAGAACACATAGCCTTGGTAGGGCATTTTATTTGGGGCCTCTCGTAGTACCCGTTCCCCTTCCTGATGCCATCCCGGGATGTTGTAGCAAACCTCAGAAGTTTAGGGATCTATTTGTCTATCTACTACAGTGATTCGTAGACATTTGCAGTAATCAGAAATTTGTGCAGCCCAGTAAGTGCGCTTCAGTTAACTCTAGAAATTTTCAAAGCTTTCAGCTAAGCATTAAATTACTAAAAACTCACTTTGTTAAGTAGTATGGTGCAGTCACACAAACAGAGTTGGACGCCTGTTTCTTTTTGTTTTTCAGCTGAGCTCTGCTAAAAAGGAAGCAAACAAACAAACAAAACCTCACAATGCAAAACACATGAAAGTGCCCGGGAGCCCAAAGGGCGTAGGAGTAAAGTCCGATCTGTCCAATCTATCTCTTGATGTGTCTAAATTTGGCTGGAGAATCTCTATTATGGGTAACTAATTATTAGAGGTCGAAAGTCTTTTAGTCGCATGAAAATTTAGTGGATTTTTTTAAATCTAACTATTCTTAGATGTTCTATTATCTCCCCTCTTTAGCTCCCTTCTCTCCCATCCACTCATCCGCAACCCAGTAGCACATGTTGCCGTCCAGGAAACTGGAGTTTCTAGAGGATTGAATTGCTTCGTATATTTCTAGAAGAAGAGCAGGAGGAAGAAATAGAAGCAAGACATTTTTAGAGGTTTTAAAGATACCGAGATTTGGATATTGCGCTGTATTACTGGTGTTTGCGCTCCCCTTTTATTCTACACCTAAATGACTTGTCTAAATTTAAAGCGGGGAAAAATGAGGAAGAAGGAAATAGCCATATGGAAAAGGATCCAAAACCAGCTCAAAATACATGAAATGAGAAGCTTCTGCAAGCCGATCATTCGCATTCGAGTCTAGGGAGCTTATTGAGTTGATTTCCTAAACAACTACAAGTTTAGAACAGCCAGCTTCCAAGCGGGAACCTCCCTGAGAAAAACTTCTGGAGCCAGTGAGCCACCCAGTGGTCCTTTTCGGCATTGCAGGCTACTCAGAAATTAAAAACAATCAAATTCTCCCTAGTAAGTAAATATGCTTTATTTAGGTTGAGTCAGGTAAGATTCTTAAGAGGTATTACATTTTCCATTGAGTTTTTAGTCTATATGAGAAGAAATTTTCCCCACAGCTGTAAACACAATCTTTTATTAAACTACCTAATTTGATTTTAAAAAATCAAGTTTATATGGCTAATAGTTTTTTGTTTGGTTGGTTGTTGTTTTTGTTTTTGTCTTGCTTTTGTTTAGGGGGTCTTGAGACAAGGTTTCACTGTAAAACCCAAGCTACCCTCAAATTTTTAATCCACCTGCATCAGCCTCCTGCTTTCTGGGATGGCAGGCCTGAACTGTAACAATGCTCTGTTTATTTTACTTCTTTAACTACTGGTGCAGTGTTGAAACACACAAAGAGCAGGCAAAGAATCACCATCTAGTATATCTCCACCCTCCAGGGAAGAGAAGCCCTGGGTATTCCAGAATATTGCTTCCAAAGTCATTTCAAGACAGCATGAATAAGAAAAAAAAATTAGCTAAGTTCAAAGTCAGTGCCATCGAGTTGTGACAAATGGGGGTCTCATAAATCCTAGAAAGATTGACCCTACAAAGGACATGATGTCATTCCCTAAATAAAGATATTAGAGAAGCCCAAAGTGAATAATGTTCTTTCCAATAACTATTCTCCAGAAAAAATAACTAACGAGTCCATATATACTTCCAAATAAATAGACTCCATAATTCAGAAAGCAACTTAAGATAGGTGAGGAGCTGTTCTAAACCCAGGAAGTCTACAGAGGCACATCAAGAGAAGCCAAGTAGGAATGGGTACCAGGCCAGAGAAACAGCTAGAAAGGGTGTTGTTTGGACAAGTGCTGGTATTTCAAATGAACTCAGGACTGGTAACAGCATTGTGTCAGGGTTAATTTTTATGATGGTATTATGGTTATATAATAAATGTCTCGAGCTACAGGAAACAGCTTTTTAAAACCTGTAAGCACTGAGCCAGCATGTGGGTACAGAATGTTGAGGTAATGCTGTACGTGATGCAAGACAGAAAGGTCTAGACAGGGCTCATGTGGGTCTTGGGGGTCCTGCCCTCTGGTCTTCGTATGAGGCTGGCTGGCTGGAGACTTCAGTTCCACGTGTGTAAACATTTGTGCCTGTATAAGAGGAAATGGGTTTTCTGAAATCTTTAAAATCTCTCTCAGAGTCTGGGTGGTTCTGAGTTTGAAACTAGACATCAGTCTGATGATTGGTTAAGAATTTTCACCTCAAGGATAAAGGGGGGGTATTATTTCCTTTTCTTCTTTCCAGTCCCAGCTTTAAATCTTCTACCAGTCACACCTTCCATCCTTTTGTCACCCCCTTTCCTCCCCACCCTCTTCCTTCCCCCTTCCCTTCCCTTCTTCCCATACTAAAACATTGTTAAATCTAGAAGATGGGTCCATGGTTATCTGTTGTGTTATTACTGTTGTGCTTCTAAACATGTGGAAAGTTTGACAGTTTAAGAAAATACTGAAACAATACCCATTCATGTTCCTGAAAAGAAATAGCCTAAAGTCCACACCTTATATACTGGAGTCAAGTCTCAGAAGCTAAGACCATTAGCATGTTTGAAAAGCTCACAGAGATTCCCTTAGGCAGCTGCAGGTAAGAGCCATTGGCCAGTGTCCCTATCTCTGGTGCTAATTTCCCAGAAAGGTGATTCTGTTTGGCTGAGATTGGGTTGGGGGGCACCTGTTCAGCTTCTTTAGTTGACAGAGCCATGTGCTACATGACTGAGGAGGGCAGTTGTTTGAAGATGCCAGCAATCACATAGTGGAAAGGTGTCTACCAAGCCTGATCATTTATCAAAGGAAAGTAGAGATATCATCCTTCAGAATTCTAACCAGATACAAGCCCATGTCTATACCCTCATACACAGACAAAACTGTGGGGATCAGAGAACTGAGAATTCCTTGATTGGATCCCGAGTTTCCCTCAAGCAATGAATCTAGAGTGGCCCTATACCTTTTCGCCTCCCCAGATCCCATCATGGGCCTTTGCTATGCACCACAGGCCTGTGACCTGTGTGCATTAGAGATTAGACTGAGGGTCCGTCCCATGGAATCTAAGATGGGAACACAGGGAGAGTGAGGAGGCACTGAGAGGCTAGTCCTCTTCTTCTGTTCACTGGTATTCCAAAGAAAGAGAGGTAGAGATGGTCCAGTCTTGGGTGGTTTGACTTACTGGTGGCACAATGCTCTGATGGTACAAGGTTCAGCCATCAGCCATTCTGCTTTTCACACTCACACACTGCTCGTTAGCTTGCGTAAGACACACAACACTCTTATGAAATACACTTTGAGTTAGGCGACAGTGCCCAACTGTTGACTTGTGAAATGTTCTGAGCATGTATAAGGTGATCTGAGATTATCCACGATGTTTTGTGTATTGCAGACTTTGTTGATTTTGATATTTTCAACTCCAGTATATATATTGAGTTATAACCCCATTATAAGTTAAAAAAATAAATAAAGATGACCAAAGTGAATGGCATTATTCAAAATAATTGCTCTCCACAGTTCAAAAGCAACCTAAGGGACTCTCCCAAATGCAAGAAGCCTACAGAGGTGCAATAAAGTGAAGCCAAATGGGACTGGGGACTAGGTCATCAGAACAAAAAATGGGCTTATTTTGAGATAATCTATTTGGCTGGTTAGTTTTTGTAAAGCTGTACAAAATTGAAGTCATGCGGGAAGGAAAAAAAACTAGGTTAAAGAATTCCCTTCATTGAATTGGTCTGTAGGCATGTCTATGGATTCTTATTTCATTAATAACTGATGTGAGAAGGTCCAGTTCAATGTGGATGGTGCCATCCCAGAAAGATGTTGAACCAGAAATCTTAAGCACAGTTTTAGAGGAGATGTCTTATATGCCCTGGTCATCTGTGAGATAACTCAGGGCTGGAGAAATCTATAAACAAAAATGTAAGCAGAATTTGCAACAAAAGTGACACTTGGAAAAACTTCTTATTTTTATTAATGATTCTCTTCACCCCAGATGTGAGAGGAATCCATTTGTATATCTCTGCACCATGCTGTGGAGGAGCAGCAAGTATGGCCACGGGTAGCAGAGAAGACATCTTCGTGTGTATGCTTTGTGTGTGTGTGCCTTCTGAGATGTGGGGCATGTTTCCCCGCATGGTTTTCCTTTCCCCTTGTATTAGCTATTTTTCTGTTGCTGTAATAAAAGCAATGAAGTTTATGGACTAGTTTATTCTGGCTTATGGTTCCAGAGACACAAGAGTCCATCACGGCATGGAAACAGAGCAACCAGCCCCGAGAGCAGAAAGCTCATCACCTCAACAGAAAGTGTGCAGCAGAGAGAACAAACTGGAAGCGAAAGAACACCAGATGATAACCTCAAAGCCAACCCCCAGTGACATCCTTCCTCCAGCAAGGCTGCACCTCTCAAACCTCCCCAAACTGTCACCAACTGGGAACCAACAGGTACAGAGCTTGTGGGGTGGGGGAGAGGGAGAGCATTTCTCATTCAAGCCATCACACCCCTCGACAGAGACACCTAACTTTTGCTCCTGTGTAGCTAGTAGCATTCTCTTCAGTACTGACTTCAGCACTCTAGGCTGGAGTGCAGTGGTGCCAGGAATGCTCTACGGACAAGACAGAATGAACCTAAAGCTATTGGTAAAGCTCCTAGGTGACCTTCTCTGGGTGTGGCGAGCTCTCTTCCTTATCGGAAGCTAAGTCCTGCTTGGCTTCTCTCTCGAGTCAAATCTTCCATTGTAGAGGGTTGGGAAATATTAGTACTTTTCTTATCTTTACTATACCAGGGTTTGGGTTTCTTGTAATCCCAATTTCAGAGGGTTCTTAGTTTTTTTTTCTTCTTCTCTTTCAACAATGCTTAAATCTGTCAGCATTTGACTATGTCAGCCTGTGAATATGCAGCATTTGGAATTGCGAGTGGATAGGAAATATTTAACTGCAAAGTTCAATAAATAAATTTTCTCTGCCACTCCACCTAGATTTGTGTAATTGTGTCAGACAAAAAAGAATGTGTGTGAATGCATGGTGTGTATCTGCTTGTGTTGAGAGCTGTTCCTCCCCAAACTGGCCTTGAGTTCCTCCCCACACTCCTTTGAGTTTTGACTCTTTATGGTCTAATAAATTAGAAGTTAGAGGGTCTGCTGTCTCAGAAATCAGCGCCTCATACTTTTCTGCAAGAAATGAAAATCCAGATTCAAAAGATATGAGGTGGCCTTTGCTTGAGGACAGTCAGCACATTTCCATGTTCTGCCACAGAGAAGCTGCGACTCTCAGTCATAGGAAGCACGCAGCCTGCAGCTATTGACCACTAAACACCATCCTCTATCAGAGAGAATCGGGGATCTTTTTGTTGCAGACTGGGCAATGAAAGACAAAACAAGCCTGGAACTTCACTTTGAAGCACAAAGTGAGGAGAACTAAAAGCAAGATGAGAACCTCCTGCAAGAGCCAGTTCAGGCTGCCAGAACCACACCACCGATGGGACTTCAACAGCCAAATGAACCTTCACAATTCAGGAGGCTAGACATCGGAGTCCATGGTCTGGCAAGGTGGTCTTTCTGCTTAGCTTGTAGAGAAACAATTATTTTATGTGTATACATTTTTTCCTTTTCTCCATTTAGAAGAAAGAGGGGAAAGGAGAGAGAGAGAGAGAGAGAGAGAGAGAGAGAGGAAAAGAGACATAATGCCAAGGTACATAACACACACCCACACAGCACATACATGAACATCCAGAAACACATCCAGATGTTCCCCTACACACTGAGAACATGAATTCTAGTGGATTAGGGCTTTACCCTTAGACCTCGTGTAGCCATAACTACATCCTTAAAGACCCTGTCTCCAAATGCAGTCAGACTGAGGTTCAGACTTCAGTTTGTGGATGAAGATGTTGAGGACGCAACTCAGTCCACGACACGCATGAAAGATACATAGGAGCTGGCCTGAAGGGTACCAACTGCCTGTATAATGATACCAACTGAGAATCTAAAACTACAAAACCTGTACCCATGAGTCCATTCTGATGTGGCTAAACAGAATGAAAATA
Source organism: Alexandromys fortis (assembly GCF_014885135.2). Classification (NCBI taxonomy): domain Eukaryota; kingdom Metazoa; phylum Chordata; class Mammalia; order Rodentia; family Cricetidae; genus Alexandromys; species Alexandromys fortis. The sequence goes on from NW_026067989.1 coordinate 4,779,244, forward strand.
TTAAAGACTAGGGCAGATGGAGAAATCCTCTTTGGGCTTGAAAGCTGGCTAGCCACTGCATCTGTGATGATGGCCTTCAGCATCACAACTACCACATGGTGATCATTTCAGTGACACCAGAGGCTGCCGCTGACGGTAAATGATGAAGGCCGTGGCTAAAGTTTTAATGGGGAATAAAAGATTTTCTCCATCTCAAATTATCTTTCCAAATTAGATGTACCTTACAAAAAAGAAATGCCAAAACATTGGGAAACCACGTTAAACACTCTCTCAGAGCTAGCCAGAGTCTTAGTGTTTCAGAACACAGCAAGATCTCACTGTCAAGGCCAGCACGGGCTATGTCGCCAGACCCTGTCTCAAAGACAAAGCACCGTCATTAGGCCTCTCCTAGTATGATGCAACGAGGACAAAAATGAATTTCGGGAACATTTCTGGCCAAATCTGCATAACCAGAATTTTATTGTGAGGAAGCAACAGATAAATCCAACTGGAGCAAGCGCTACGAATTGTCTAAGTATCCTAGTACCTGATATACGATTCAGCACGTGCTCAGAAGCTCTGATCCTCACTCCCAGACATGCGAGGTCAGAGAACTTTGATTTCTAGAGGTCTCACTGAACCTCCAAATGCCACATGGCTCTCCTGGTCCTTCTTCTCACCTACACAGTGGTGTGAAAGAAGTTACAGTGCACAACTGTACACGGAGACTTCCAGAAAATGTTACTGTTGTTTATCATAGGATTGGTGACTGTGCCTACACTATTGCCACCACACTTGATACTGGTTATAACGCTTTGGATTGAAATGTGTGCCAAAGGCTCTTATGTTAAAGTGTTGGACCTCCGTCTGTGGTGCTGCTGGGAGATTGGAAGAACAATGCTATGGAGGTGGGGCCTGGTAGGAGGGAGGAAATTGGGTCACTGGAAATCCTCTTTCCTCCTCTTCTTCTTCTTTTTCTTATTTACTTATTTACTTACTTTATTTTAAGCAGGCATTTATTTGGGCTCACAGTTCCAGGCGGAAAGTCCACAATGACAGAGAGGACATGGCAGTAGGCACCCAGAGTAGGAAACTGAAAGGTTAGATTTTCAGCCATGTAGCACAGGCTGGCCTGGAATTGGCTATGTAGATCAGGCTTTAGCTATAAATACACAGAGATCTGCCTGCCTCCTCTTTCTCTTGAGTGCCGCTACCATGCCTGGCTAGGGAGCCAACCCTCTCCCTGGTCATCATGATGCATGATGCAAACAGGTCTTTCCCATCAGGCAATTCCCACCATGATGTTTGCCTCACTAGGCACAAAACAAGATAACCAAGCAACCACAGACTAAAACCTCTGGAGCCAAGAGCCACTTTCCCCCTTTCTTTTTTCTTTTAGAAATAAGATCTCTTTGTAGTCTAGGATAGCTTCAAACTCACAATCCTTCTGCCCCCACCTCCCAAGGGCTGGGATTTTCCTCCTCTCCAGTGCCTATCTCCAGTATTGGTTCCTGCTGGGAGAGGCAGGCTGACAAGCTGAATAATGTGAGACCCAGCTGACAGCAAGTCAAATTATCATGCTTGTGGGAGTGAGAGCTGGGAGCAGACAGACCCAGAGTGGCCCTAAAGTGAACAGCAGAAATGTACTTCATTGTTTCATTGCGCGCACGTGTGTGTGTGTGTGTGTGTGTGTGTGTGTGTGAAAGAGAGAGAGAGAGAGACAGAAAGAGAGAGACAGAGACAGAGACAGAGAGGGAGGGAGGGAGGGAGGAAGAGAGAGAGAGAGAGAGAGAGAGAGAGAGAGAGAGAGAGAGAGAGAGAGAGAGAGAGAGAGAGAGAGATTGTGAGATTCCGGGGATTTGAACTCGGGTCCTCACGCTTGCACAGGAAGCACCTTACCTTCTGAGCACTCTCCCTGGCCTCTGTCTCATGTTTTCCAAAGCGAGTAGGTGTTTCCACTGGCTCACTCCTCTTGCATTTTCCCTTCTTCTCTTTAGAGGCCACCAGCCTCCCACTTTTCAGGGTGGCTTTTAAAATGCCTGCGGCAGGGCCAGCACCTTTCTTCCTTCCTCGGCTACAGCCATTTCAGTTTCCCGTAAAGCGCGCGGTTTCTCCCTCACCGTATTTACTATGCACAGATGCAGAAGGAGAATTACTCACGTTCTGCAATAAAAATAAGCTCGGCTTTGCCAGCACCTGCTTTCCGCTGTTTAATAATGCCGGGCTCCCTTCCTCTATGTGCCTCTGTTTACTCTTCCTCAAATTATTTTTGTTCCCAGTTGACAAAGATAAATGGTGGGATTAATATATATTGAAGCAGTCCCTGTGAGCAGAGTGCCAGCCCGGGAAAGGGTGGGTATTATTTCCCTCAGGTAAGGCGGCATAGAGAACTGGATTAAGAGTCATTTGCTGTGGGGCTTTACATGATCACAGTCCATTAGTGACACACCGTTTATGAAAATTGCTTTTTTTCTTAAATAAAAATCAGAATGACTTTCATTAACTTGTCAGGACTGAGCCAAGCCCACTGCAACCCCCACCCCCACCCCCACCCCCACCCCCAAGGGGAAGACAAAATATCAGTGGCGGAGCTTAGCTGTTTTGTTTTTTAATTTAACCGAATCATCTCCAAACTGTTGGAAGCCACCGTGGGGGTGGGAGGGGTGAGGAACTCTACCCTTTAAGGTTCCCGGATGCCGACCTGCAGTTTAAGGTGAAAGTGTCCAAGGAAGCGGGGAGAAAGTGTGCAAAGTGAGGCCAGCATGGGACTCCTGGCTGGGTGCTTTAGTTTATGCAAATCTCTCTAATGTTAGTGAAGATTTGGCCAAATGTGGAATGTGTGGGTACTTTCACGGCTGTGGTGTTTTTGCTTTCATTTTACAGCATGTTCTTGAATAATAGAAGGAGAATTTTCAGCTAAGCAGTTCAAAGTTGACCTAAGCCTAAGCTTCCCCCAAGCCCGAGGACACATAGGGTGGGCGGGATATACAATGGATACCTACCTATGTTCTCGGACTGTCCTGTGTGTGATGGGACATTTTTCTTTGCAAGGGAAGTAAATATTCATTTGTTGTTGTCCTTTGAATAATTGTTATGGCTACATAGCATTTGGCTTTTCTGTTTTGCTTTGTTTGAAACAGTTACATAGCTCAGTTTGGTCTCAACTCTTTATACCCTTGAGGTTGACCTTGAACGTCTGATCTTCCTGCCTCTATCCCCAAAATGCTGGGATTGCAGACTCATGCCACCACCTCTGGTTTATGGGGTGCTGGGGATTGAAACTGGGGCTTCCTGCATGCGGGGCAAGCATTTTACTGGCTGAGCTAAGGCCTAGACTTCTTTCTTAACAGTTGAATAATATTTCTTAAATGCTAATAAAAACGATGTTAGAAGTGCTAATGGTTTATGATTATATATGGGATTTTCCTGTTCCTGCTTTGGTACGTAGATCAAATAACTGCTCCATTATTGGATTTTCAAGTTTCATTTGATGGAGGGAGTTACCAGCAGGCCAGCATCTCTAAAATGAGGCAACAAGAACTCAGAGAAGGGCCGGGGCAATTAGCTTAGTTAGTTGACGTATGTTCACCAGACCAGTTCAGTGCTTCATTTACTTTACACAACACCTAAGTCTAGATGGGAACAAATGACAGCTTGTTTAGCTCAGAAATATCTCATTCTCTGTGCCAGTCTTTCACATGCAAAAAATGACAAAACCTACAGCCTCAACCATTTGGAGAGGGCTGCTGAGCAGTTGAGCAATACCGTATTGTGATGACACAATACGTAGATGTATTTATTTGTGCTCATTGCCTCTTTTATGTGTTTGTGAACCTGGGATTCAATGTGACATTGCCAGGCCTCTGCCCTTCTTTTCTTCTACCAACTTTAATCGTTACCAGAGGCTTCTGATCTGAATGTTGTTGACCCACCTCCCAAGGGTCAGCACTTGACAGCTCAAAGCAGAGTCTTTCTGGAAAGATATTTGGTCCTGTGGGTTTACTTTATGGAGATCGATTTGTCTGCATCTCTCCCACAGCTCGAGACCCCTGCTCGGTGAAGTCAAGAGAGGGGAAGGATGGAAAGAGATGGGGATCCTTAAGTTGCTGGGTCCTTCTGTGCCTGACTTTCCTGTTTATGTGACCTGACAAATAGCACTTTCTGCTTACACAAATTTGAGCTGAGTTTCTCTACCCTCCAGGGAAAAAGTCTTAGTACATAATCTGAACAGTAATTTATTGGGATCCTGCTTAGTGGGGTTGGAGAGATGACTTAGCAATTAAGAGTGCTGACATTCTTGCAGAGGACCCAGGTTTTGTTTCTAGAACCCACCTGGGAGCTAACAGCTGTATACATTTCCAATTTCAGGGGCCAATGTCTCCTTCTGCCTCTGTGGATACCAAGCATGCACATCCATACATTCGGGCAAAGACTGATCCATGTAAAATAAAACTAAGTTAGTCTTTATTTTTAAAAAGCAAACTCAAAAAAAAAAAAAAAAAAAAACACCTCTACTTCATGTCATGAAGTTTTAGGTGTCCTGGTAATACCATCATTTACTTACTTTTCCTTAAAGGTAGATTCTCAGACTGTTGGGGACCAGGAACTTGTTCCCTCCATTTTTCACAAAGGATAAAACTGAAACAAGTTGGAGAACTTTCTCAGAATTATACAGCTGCAAAATGATGGGACTCAGACTTGAGTCTGGAAGCCAGGACACTACTTAAACAAATACATGTATAAAACACACTGTTTTTGAGCCGAGTGCAGACCTCTACACATGGAGGCGGAGGCAAGAGGACTGTGTGTGTCAGGCCAGCCTGGGCTACAAGACAAACCTGTGTCCACTCTAAATGCTATTAAGGGGCTCGCAATTTTGTAGAGCAATAAATCTGTATGCAGTAGCCAAGGAACCATAGAGATCTCTAGATGACTGTGTGGTAGAGAAGATGACGGGAGATGTTGCCAGGACCTCGGCAGCAGGTCTGTAACCAGACACAAAAACATGGGGCAGGTGAGAAAGGAGACGCACAGAGCAGAGAGAGGAAAAGTGGAGACATACGATTAGTTCTAAAATGTCACTCACGGGGCCCCGTGTTTGAAGTCTTGGTAGAGGGTGCTCTTTTGGGAGGTTGTGGAACCTTCAAGAGGTGAGGTCTAGCCAGCATATATACACAAAGGGACTGGCCTTTGAGTGACAACACATGGTCCCTTTTAGTCAGTCTCTTTCTCCTTCCTTTTTCCCTCTTCAGCGTGACCAGCTGCAAGACCCTGGCACAGTGGACCAAGACTCATCAGCTGCCAGCTTGCCCCGCGGTGATGTACCCTCTGAGCTGTGGGCTAAAGTTAACCTGTCTTCACTTAAGTTACTCTGACATGTGCTTGGTTGTAACAGACGGAAAAGGGATGAGTGGAGCTGGGGGTGTCAGGGTGCTATTCTAGGAGACACACTTCCGTGGTTCGGCATCCCTGGCCCCTTCTGTGGTTAGATGAGGCTTGTTCCAAAAGCCAGGAACTGAACCTCTGGTTCATGCACAGCACTGGACAAACAAAACCTCCCCCTGCCTCACTTTTTCCCGTCTCCTACTTGTTGCTCTCTTCTGTACCTTCTACCTGCCCTTTCCTCCTCTGTTTCCTCTCGGACTCCCTCCTTTCCTAGTACTTTGGCCTCTCCCCACCCTGCCTCCTGTCTCTTAGGGTTGGCAGCTTTGGGTGAGTAGAAAGGATCCTAAAGTTTTAACATGGAGATAATTGATTCCCAGTTGAGTCTCCACTTAGGACTGAGAGAGCAGATGTTTGCCCTCCTTTAGCCTCCCTTTCCTAGTCCATAAATTGGTGAGAATTTTTTCCTCAGAGAGGTGTGTCTGCCCACACCAGCTCTTCTCCAGGCTGGGGATCTTTGAGGACAGCCATCACACAGCCACACTGTGAGGTTCGTCTGGGCCTTCCTGTGGCCTTGGGAATCAAGATCACAATTCTGCCAGGGGTCACAAGTCTTCAGTCCTCCCTTGCTGGGATGCTCACGCTGTGCAGGGCTGTGGCAGGTCATCAGTGTCTGTCAGCTTATGAGACCCTCAGAATTCTCATGTGTTCCTCACTCAAAGTCTATGTTCTTTCCAGGCCGTGAGGGCGCACGCCTTTAATCCCAGCACTCAGGAGGCAGAGACAGGCAGATCTCTATGAGTTCGAGGCCAGCCTGGTCTACAAGAACTAGTTCTAGGCAGCTAGGACTGTTACACAGAGAAACCTTGTCTCAAAAAAAAAAAAAACAAAACAAAACAAAACAAAACAAAAAACCTCTGCTCTTGTAGCACCTGCACGACAGCTCTGTATGTGAAAATAGGAGGCTCTAGGTTTCTTCAGGAATTGGATCCCACGTATCCACAGCTCAGTCATCTGTTCTCACCCGTGTAACCTTATCCACCTTTCAGGTTACTGCAACCCCTCCCCATCTAGAACGCCTGCTATGACCCCATCTAGGTCGGGTCTCTCAGTTACCTGTTAGTCCCTCTGGCATCCTGGCCTTCTCTTGGTAATGTCTGAAGTCTGACAAAGTGGTGATATGTAACCCGGACCTATCTCTAACCCATATAAGGAGAGCCTTACTAATAGGAATTCTTCTATATTAGAGATTATCAATAACTATTTAATGAGCTAGTGCTGAATACATGTGTAAATGAACCTTTGAAAGGGGCAGTGGTGTGCACATACCTAACTTGTAAGGCTGAGTAAACTCTTCTCGGCTCCCCCTATATCACACAGTTCAGGGGCATGGAGCCTCTATAGTTGCAGGTCATAAATCATCCTTGGTTCATGCTAACACCCACCGTAGGCACTGCCTGCTCCAGTTTACGGATGTTTCACGCTCTGCTTATGAACTGGTAAATTGGAGCAGCTTGGCTCCCGACTGGGACTCGCTCCAACATGGCCGCAATAAATCTGTTAGCACATGGAGGGGACAGTGTGGGTAGAGACAAGGGGAGCTCACTAGGTGGATTCAGAGGTGGGAGGCTGGAAGACCAGGCTTGTCTAAGGCCTTCAGCAACGGCTGTGTTCTTCCCTGGGAGTTCACTCCAGTGGGAACCAGAAACAAGGCCCCTATGACGCATGTTGCATCATTGCTGGGCTTGTTCCAGTCGAAGCTCAGATCATAAAATCATGGTCCATCTTACATCCTACCCAATATTGATGCTATTGAGTGGTCAGTTTGCCATTATTATTTGGGATTCTACGCAAATCTCAAATTTTATGTGTACCCTTGATGTTTTCTGCCTCTCTATAAACTTTGGGTACAATTCTATCAAATTTTATGACTTATCCTAAAATCCAGCAGCCTTGTGTGGCAGAAAAGGAAGTTGAAGAGCTGGAACCCTGACTTTCACTCCTGCCTCAGCAAGTATGGCCATTTGACCTTGCGTTTCCTGGATATTCATATGGAAGATGAGAGAGGAGCCCTGAAGTTTGAAGCCTTGGTGAATCATGGGGAACACCTGATTGTGAATTGCACCGCAGACCCACGAGCCTGCCCATCATGGCCTACAGGACCCAGCTGCACTGGGTATGAGCGAAGAGCTTCCGCATCTAAGAGCTTAAGAAGTACAGGAAGACGGAGAAACCCTGTCTTGAAAAATCCAAAAAGAAGAAGAAGAAGAAGAAGAGGAGGAGGAGGAGGAGGAGGAGGAGGAGGAGGAGGAGGAGGAGGAGGAGGAGGAGGAGGAGGAGGAGGAAGAGGGAACCTCTGAGGGCACCTGGTCGATGAGGCTGACTTAGAGGGAGCTCTAACTTATAGGCAGGACTTCAGCAACCAGACGTAGCTGAAGGCCTGTGTCAGAAAGGCCACAGCAGGAAACTCTGAGGTGGAATCAGGAGTGAGTACCGTGCTTTTCTGGAGGAGGGTGTGTCAAGAACTCGGAGACTAACCAGAAGGCTATCTGGATCTAGAACAGAGGTTCGCAACCTGTGTGTCACAACCCCTTGGCAAACTTCCAGCTCCAAAAATATTTGCACTTCATAACAGTAGCAAAATTGCAGTTATGAGGTAGCAATGGAAATAATTTTATGGCTATGGGTCACCACATGTGGGGAACTGTAAGGTCGCAGCATTAGGAAGGTTGAGAACCACTGCTCTACAAGCTCAGCTGAATGGATACAGTGACTCTCTAAGAAAATGGGGGCATGGCCGCTCAGCTCGGCCATCTCTACTGTGAACTCATCTCTCTCCTCTCCTTCAGTCTCTCTCTCAAAAATACTTACTTTTTGCAGGGAGGGTCATGAAGGTAAACCAGTTTTATTTTTAATCTTCAAGCTGTAAGGTATTTAAATTTCCTAGGTCTGATGAAATTGCAGGTCACACTCAGCTTGGAGTTCGAGAGGTTTGGGAATAACATGGGAATCAGCATCAACTTTGTCAATGAGAATGGTTTCAACCCACCTGCAAAATTAGGTGCTTGCTTGAGTAGGTAGAATTGACGTTGATTTGCTTAGTCGATTGCTATACTGGGAGCTGCCAGGGGCTAAGAAAGTTTCTATTCACATGAAGTCCCCACTGCCAGCCCAGTGCAGAGCATTGGGCCACATTCCTCACATACTGGCTATCCTGTGAGGAATATCTGCTGAGGTGAGATTAGCCTTTGTGAAGGGTGCGTCCCTCAGACACGGTGCAGGTTCAAGGGAAGAAATATTTGTCAACACTTGTCAAATGATTCCCTTATGTTGGCTGTGCTTTGCTGTTGGTGAATAATACCTGAACACAGCTCATTTAAAACATGAACACACTTTCTGCAAGTCAATCTGGCGTCGGCCCTCATAACAGTCAGAGAGACCTTCAAAGTTAGGTGAAGTAAGAGGAGGTTGGCACCTTCATATGCTTGATGTGTAAAAGCTAAGAGGCATCTACCCTAGGTGTTGCTAGGTCATGTCCTCTTATACATTTTCTGCTCAAAACTGCTCCTTATAATTTTTTTACAATACATATAAGTCTATAAAACAGATATAAAAACCAAATAGTCTCTGATACTAAGTCATAAAGGATTTTTTATTTTAACACCAAGATTTTGGTGTAGATGCAATGTTAGCCATTTCTTAAAATGAAGGCAAAAAATATGCACAAAAATATTTGTGCTTGCTTTTTTTTGTTCATTTGTTTTTCTTTTCAGTTGTTTTTTTTTTTTTAGCTGGTTGGGTTTTGGTTTTTAGTGCTTGTTTATTTTTACATGAAGATCTAAACTGAAGCTGAATGTTAAATATCAAAAGAGTTAGAATAACTTTAACATTTTCCAAATTTGATTGGGATTTTGATTTTATAATCTTAATATTGGAAGCATTCGTTTACATAAATACCAAGTAGAGATAAGCAGAAATTCGTTTAGAACCCTTCCAGAAATCACTGGCAATTTTATTCTAAGACCAAAGCAAAATATATTAATGATGTGAAATTTCAAGCAGCAACTTAAACAGCAGTGTCGAAAATGAACATTCAAATACTTCAGAGCTCTACTATCTTGATAGTTGAATGTTGAGGCTTGCTGGAAAGTATTAAAATCCTTTACCTTCTGTCACTAAACCACTCATATCTGCAGGCCCCGAGATCTGTGTATGTAGGACCAAAACTCTACAGTTCCTAGCATAGATTAGTCCAAGTCTCAGCAGAGTGTCTCGGGTAGCTAGTGTTGATGCTGAGTGGCATGGTGTGTCTTCACAATCAAGGCTTCACTGAGCCATGCAGCAGGTCACTAGCAAGTGAGGCCACACATGCCTCAGACCTCTTATGAGTTTTATTTTATTTTTAATTAAGTTTCGATCATTGAACCAAACATTAAACATTAAACCAGAAGAGTTTGGATATTCTTAAATGACCACATTTTACATTTTAACATACTTATATAATGTTCTAGAATTTCCTTGTAGTTTACACACCTGAAAGGTTTACTCTGTTTTTTGTTGTTGTTGTTGTTGTTAACTCCTGATTTAAAGCAAACTTGAGTTTTCTTCCAAGAAACTCGCAAAAACACAAGTTAACATCTCCTGCCACTGCTCAGAAGAATGAATTGCACAGAATAGAGGAAGTGGGGTATTTAACTTAGTTTCACATGCAAAGGTCTCTGTATTTCAGGTACAGGCTGCTGAGTAGACCTGAGAAATGCTGGGAGCAAGCTGGGTGATGCACCATTCAGAACACACGAGGGGGCTAGAGAGACGGCTCAACGGGGAAGAGAGCTTGCTTACTGCTCTGCCAGAGGACCCAGTCTCTATTCTCAGCATGCATTTGGCAACTCCTAATCATCTGTAACTCCAGTGCCAGGGCCTCTAATCCCCTTGTCTGGCCTCTCTGAACACCAACAATGCAGGACATACAGGCAAAACACCCACGCACGTAAAATAAATAAGTAAAGAATTAAAATATCAATAGAAGAATAAGAAAAAGAAGAGGAGGAGGAGGAGGAGGAGGAGGAGGAGGAGGAGGAGGAGGAGGAGGAGGAGGAGGAGGAGGAGGAGGAGGAAAAGAAATCCAGTTTGAACTGTGAGACTGTCGTGCATGTGGTCTTACAAGTATTGTGGCTGAAAATGCATGTTTTCGACTGAAAATGCATGTTTTGGAACTCATTTTTACACAACAGCATTGACAACGACTCCTTTAGCTCTTTCCTTTAGCACAAAGTCAGTATTAAAGTTTTTCACACTTTGTGTGGTGGTGCATGGGCTTCCTTAATTCAGACTAAGAGCCTTCATAAATGAAGCAGTCATGCAGTAGACATACCTAAAATTGTCCACCTGAGGGCGCCAGAGAGCAACGTGAGAAAAGGAAAAAAATCAACTGCTGATTCCGGGCAATTACAATAAATATCTTGTATTGCTGAACCAAATCTGCAAATATTTTCTGGGGGGGAAAGCGAACACAAAGGAGTTTTTAATTTTATAGCTCAGATGAAAAGAAATTTTCAGTAAAATGTAGAGTTTTAAGTAAGAATGTCAAGTCGAGACGTGAATGCTATCCCCATCCTATAAGGAAATCCTGTGGACTCTCAGGCCCTGGCTGGCTTGAGGAATCAACAGGGAATCCGAAATCTTGCAATCACTGTTTCTACCCAGAATGCCCCTATTGTGCACTGCACCATCCGCAGGCCGGGCTGTGGGTGTCTGACCTCAAAGTCAGAAAACAGTGCGTGTGACCCTGATTTCAGGAGGAAGTAACACATGATAGGTAAATTATTTGTGGGATATAATAAATTTAGGAATAATAACCCCCTACCTTTCCAGATCTTTCTACAAACATTAACTCGCTCATCTCATTTTGCCTTATAAAATACATCTAGAAGAGCATCCCATGTAAAAAGAATTGTTCTTGCCTAAATAACCGGCATCACAGAAGCTGGCCCACCCCTTGCTGCTCCTTGTCCGGCTCTCAAAGGGTTGAACTGGCATCCGCTAAGCACCTGCCAGCCCTCCTTTCAACTGAACAGTCTTTCTGAAACACACGAAGCATAACCCAGTGATGTCAACAGATGTATCCAGGCTGCTTTGAGCTGTCACTCATCCAGTTCCTGAACCCTTGCAAACCTTCCCCCATACACCTGGTTCTGAAAACACCCAGGAGCTAAGGTGGAGTGTTCTCTCCCTGAGGTCCCATGCAAGTCTCTGAAGTGAAAACAGCCTGCATTATCCCCTGTCATACTCTCCTGTTTCTCCTCCCTAGTTTGAACAAATGTTACCAGTTTCAGGGCTTTTGGAATTATTACCAAATAATAATTTCAGCAGCCCTCTGGGTCTGGAAAACAATACTGAGGGAAAGCGGCTCTTGAGCCCCTTTAATCCAAGATAATTGCTCTGGGGCTTCGTGGGGGGTCTGGAATTCTCCTGCTGGCTTTGCTGAGTGGGTCTCCTGGAAAGGGGCTTTAGGGACATTTCGGTCTCTACCAACAGAAATTTTAGCAGAATTTCTATTTACAAAGGTCCCTTTTTCTTCTGTGGCAACTGGCAGCTCCCCTGAGGTGCAGGTACTTCTGCTGAGTATCATGGTGATCGTCTTCATCCTCTTTTGCTTCCTTTCCTCTCTCCTCCTTTCCTTCTTCTTCCCTTCCTTCTTCCCTCCGTGTTCTCCCTTTCCCATGAACAAAACCATGCTTCTTCCCTGTGCTTCACCACAGTATATATATTCACCATAGATATAGATATAGATGATATAGATATGGATATGGATATAGATATAGATATAGATATAGATATAGATATAGATATAGATAGATATATTTAACGAGGTTGGAGTGATGGCTCAACAGCTAAGGGCACTAGCTTTTCTTCCGGAGGACCCAGGGTCTATTCCTAGCTCTTGCGTGGTGGTTCACAACCATCTTGTAACTCCAGTTTCAGGAGCTCCAACTCCCTCTTCTGGCTTCCGAAGGTACCAGAAACACACATGGCGCCCAGGCATCCATGCAGGTAACCCATTCATTCCTATTAAGAATAAATAAATAAAATAAAGTAATGTTAACAGCCTCTGGTGACCCCTGGCTTTCTTGTGTTCAAAAGTTCCAGACCAACTTGGGTGGCAAGGCATGTTTGTGGGGTGGTCTCCACACTCATCATCGGGGTGATGCTGGTCTTGCTGGAACTCTTTGCTAGGATTTGAGTGCTGAGCTGAGTATCTATCAAAGGCAGACGTGAAAGACTTGGTCTCTAAGATTATCTGGGAAGTGATGGGACCTTTGGGTGGGGCCTAGTAGGAAGTCTTTAAATCACTGGGATCTGTCCTTGAAAACTTTCTTGGTTAATGTCATAAGCAATTCATTGTCACATGCCATGCCATGATGCCACAACCCCTCAGAGAGCCAAAACAAAGGCCCTCCCAAAACCCTGTCTTTGACTAGGGCTTCCGGTGTTGTGAGCCGAAGCAAACCTTTCATCTTTGAAGTTGATTGTCTCAGCGGATTCCATACAATAATATGAAGCCAACATATTGTCATGCCTTGAGCAGCATCCTCAAGTGCTCTGCCAGTTTTATCTGAATGGTTTTTTTTGTTTGTTTGTTTGTTTGGTTGGTTGGTTGGTTGTGGTTTTTTTTGGAAACAGGGTTTCTCTGTAGCTTTCGGGGCCTGTCCTGGAACTCGCTCTGTAGACCAGACTGTCCTCAAACTCACAGAGATCCACCTGCCTCTGCCATCTGCGGGCTGAGTACTGGCATTAAAGGCGTGAGCCACCACAGTCCGATCTGAATTTCTTAACTTGAGACTTGGAGGTTGGTTGCTAGACGTTACACTAAACTTTGACCTCGGAGACTCAAAGCAGGAATGCTGGGGGCCTGGCTTGTTGTCCATAAAATGTGACTTCAGCACTAGGAATGTGGGGAGCTGAGCTTTAGATCACAGCGCCCAGGGTGGAGAAGGAAGGCAGCGCCTCCTGTTGCCAAGGAGCAAGCCCTGCTCTGTCCCCTAGTCCTCATCCTCCTGCATCAAGATGGATCCATCCTTAGGGCAGTTTTTCACACTTCCTCCTTCAGTCTTTGACTGCTGCCAAGCACTCTGCTGGTCAAGTCGGGAGCCTTTCACCCTCCTAGCCTGCTTCCCAGGGACATTTCCGACTTCCGTTTCCATCACTGTAGGACTCCACCTTTTGCCTGCGCTGGGCCCTGTGAAGGTTACAGTGGCCAACTTGTCACCAGGCTAGCTACAGATTCACAAGAGGATAGACTAGGTCTTGAGGATAGTACAAATCTTAGAAACAATTAGGACTTCAGGAGGTGACAAGAGCCTGCTTCTCTTTGGCAGCCTGGGTGTTAGAAGTGCCCATTTCAGGACAATGTGAGGGTAATAACTGCCCTGAGAGTGTCTTTGCTTTTTAATTCTGATAGTGTATGGAAGACACAGACTTCCTGATCTCCACTTCACAGCAAAGGGAACTAAAGCTCAAAGAGGTTGGGCATCTTCCCAAGGTCCCAGAGCTGTGGGCTGCAGAACTTGACTTTACAGGAACATTGGTTTGGGGCCTATGAGATGTTGGATAAAAGACACCATTTTGCAAGAAGGGTCTAAAAGGACAAGGGAGTGATGCTTGCCAGAGTTTGCTTTGTTAGCAGTGTCTCCAGCAGTGATCCGAACACTGTGGAAGAAGCTGCCATCCAGTTGAGCATATTATACCCACTGCAGCAAGGCAGACAGCAGTTGGCCACAGACCAGGAAGGAACACAGGAAGAGTGTTTGCTGAATCTTGGGGGGAATGGCTCCCGAGGCAGATCTTTGCAGGTGGGAGGCTGTTAGCACTGGGCACAGCTTCTGACATTGTCAGCTGTGGCTCAGGACAGAAAGTGAGAGGTGGGAGGTGAGAGTCACTCAACTTTGTTTGTTCTCCAGTAACAGAATGTTCTAGACATGGTTTTTGCTTTGTCTCAATATTGTTCCAGTCCGAAGACGCTAAGGACAGAAGGGTGACACCCAAAGAGGTCAGGCTTCTGCTCCCGGGAGCTTTGTTTTTCTGTGAGTCAGACAGCAATTGCATTGGACAACTGAGAATTCAGGTCAGAGGTTTCAGTGATATTATTGCAAAGTTGGCAAAAGCTGGACCTGGGACTTGTATTCAAGTGCTGTAGCTCAGGAACACTGGTGCTCAACCACGGCGGTCCACGGATTTCTGTTCTTCTCTCCCAGTTGCAATGGGACACTGAGACATCTAGAACAGAGTCTGCAGAGAGAAGAACATGTTCCGTCAGGGTCTACAGGAGTAATCTACATCCCCATAATCACCGCAGCATTTTCCGTAAAAACCCAAGACATGGAGAAAGCCTACATCCCACCCGAGGGTGACTTTATAGAACGACTAAACCCAGCGTATGAGAGCAAGGGAATGGTGCATTCAGTCTTTCACACGGAAGGAAATGCTGCCATTGTCACGTGGTGCACTCGCCTGAAGGACATTGTGTTAAGTGAAACCAAAAAAAAAAAAGCACAGAATAATGAGGAATGGATGTCCCACTTAACGTGAAATTTGCAAGAATCAAACTGCAAAAATAGAGAGTGGAAATAGTTGCCAAGGGCATTGGGAAGGGAGAAATATGGAGGTACTGGACAAAGGGTGGATCATGTCAATGAGGCCAGTTAAGTTCATTCCAGGGGTTTATGGGACAAGCCGTGATCTTCAAGTTTTCTAAAGGGTGTCTCGTACTCTGAGACTCTACAATATGTGAAGTTATTCAAGGAGGAAACTTAGGGAGGTCTATTTATTACACACATGCATTTTATACATAAGCCATAGGCAATAAAGTGAATTTTAAGAAGCAAAGCTGACGATCCAGCTATATATAGTAGGATGCCTGAACATCATCCATGAGGTCCTGGATTCGATCCCCAAGACCAAAAACTGAAACAAGACAGACAAACAAAGCAAAACACGAAGGAAAATATTGCGGAAATTCACTGACAGGAGGATTACAGAAACCAGTATATCAGAGTGTCCTGAGAATACCTGTGTTAGTCCGCGGGGATGGACCTCAGAGAACTGAGTCTCAGTCTTGGAAATTATGCTGGGGGAGGAAGTCAGTGGGGGAGGTGGACATGAAAAGGGCTGATTTCTGGAGCCAGAGCCGTTGCCCATCCTCTGTTTAACCGCTCCACGCAGACCCTGTCGGTGCCTGCCTCTCTCTTGTATCAATAGCCAAAAGTGAAGAGCCATGTAGCAGGAACAGACGCATTAAGGAGTTCGGGAAAACTAGCAATAGATCTAACCTTAAGATCGGAAGGGACAAGGCCTCTGGCCTGTTCCTGTTAACATGGACACATCTGCACATTAAATAGTGGTTTGGGGGTTAATTTTTTGTTGTTGTTTTGGGTTTTTTTTTAATCAATTGTGGTATATTTTGACCTCAACTTATTTCCCAAATCTCTTAGGCTTTTACGTCTTCTGAAGTGGATGAGATAGTTAATTGCCTAATTCCGCCAAGAACCCTCATTTGGCCACCAGGGGGCGCATGAGACCAACAAATTGCCCCCAGACACATGCAAGTCATTTTGATCTGATTGAACTCTAGGCAATTAACAAGGCCTGGGAACTACCCTTAAACTGGATTAAAGGTTAAATAAAGTTGACCACGCGTTTATTTGGGTGTGGTTGGAGGAAGATTATGGAAAAAGAGAATGGTTTTGCAAGGGTCTCGAGGTCTTCTCTGTTAAACTCTACCCTGGACAGCTGGGGGCTTTTTCGCCTCTCTGCCACACCAGCCCATATTCGGTGCAGAGATCATCAGAATGTCAGTCCAGTGTGCTTCTCCAGTCTCCTGCCCTCTCCTTTATGCAAAATTTCAGCAGTGCAAGTTAGATGGGAGTTAGTGGGGCTCATCAAGCCCTTCTGATGCTGCTTCCAAAAAGCCAGCATCCTCTAGGTTCTGCCTGAGTAGGACAATTCAGAGAAAACTGGAGTGGACCGAAGGGAAAGGCCCCCACATTCTCGGCGGCTTCTCTGCACCTGGTTGGGAGGCAGCCTGGGATCAGAGACGTAACTGCCCATGGAAACACTCTGTTGTGCAGAGGACCTCGTGCAGAATGGTTGTATCACTGCTGCCAGATTGAAACCCTTCCCAGCAGGAAGCAAGAGAGGCCCAACAAGAGGATAGTCTTAGGTTCAGACCAGCCTTTCTACACTCGGGCCCAGGTTCCTGTGCTGGGTCCCTACAAACTACCATGGGTTTGCTCAGCCCTCCCTTGCTAGGTTTTGTCTGAAGGGCAGGAGAGATAAGGGGACTGGGGGGAACTGGAACAAGACCCAGTTGCTCCTGGCCTTTGGAACACTTCCTCTTCCTGTCAGACTCCCCAGCAAGGCTTCTCCACCCTGTCAGCCATGTGACCTGCACTGAAGTCACAGCTGAATCCTGTTGGCAGTTTCCCAACATTCGCAGGGCCGGTGCCATCACACCTCCTGGGAGACCCCATTTTCCTCCCATGCCACTGTGCTAAGCAGGGCAGCTGCTGAGGATGAGAATGCAGGGACTTCTTACAAAAGTAAACACATTTCCACCCTAGTGCCTACCCAGGGTGCCCTTTGGTATTTGCCAAAATGAGGCCAAACTGAGGTCCACACAAAAAGCTTCAGGAGAATGTCCACAACAGCTTTATTTGTGGTCACCAGAATGAGGAAACAACCGAGATGCCCTTCACGAGCAGATGCTAGTTCAGCCGCGCAAAGAAGTATCATTCCACAGTAATAGGAAAAACAAACAAACAAACAAATAGCAATGGACCACCAAGCCATGAAAATACAGGAAAAGTCTTTGAAAGGGTTTTTTTTTTTTGCTGGAGAAACAAGTCAAAAAAAAAAGTTTCATAATTTACGATTTCCAACAGCACAGCATTCTAGAAAAGGCAAAACTATGGTGGATTTAGGCAGGGGACAGCGCAGGGCACAGAGAGGTGCTGAGGTAGATGTGGGGGTTAGAATGGGAAGATGCTTATAAGATACCTGTGAAGGATACGTGACGCTGTGTTTTTAACAACGATCCACAGAGTACACAGCATAAAGAACTAGTCCTATTGTGAACCAGACCTTCACTGAGGAGCACATCCACACTGGCCCCTCATTTGCAGCCGACACTACCCTAACACCACTATTGAAGGCAAGGGAAAGGCTGAATAGAAATGGGTCTGAGAATAATGTGCCAACTTTTGTATTTCTTGATCAAGTTTCTGAAAATCTGAAACCGCACTAAGAATATAGTCTATCCATTTTCTAAAAACCCAAGGAAACAAACTGCCTAGGTGATGTTCCTGGTCACTGCCACACACCTACATCCCCAGTGTTGGTTCCAGGCTAGGCAGAGACCTGGCTTTTGCTGGGCTCTCAGTGTCTCTGGTGCTTATGGGTCAGACTCCCTAGTGCTCTACAGTCTCCCTCTTATCCTTACCCTGTGAGATATGAGTCTCCCTCTTATCCTAACCCTGTGAGATATGATGATTAGGGGCTGCTTGTTGAAGGTTGGAGTAGCTGGGTTGTTCTTGTTGCTTTAATATCAAAATCAGAAGTGAAGTTAAATTATTGATGTTCTAGAATCTAGACCTGAAGTTGCTGTGGGCTGTGTGTTCTTAAAGCCATTCATGGATGTTGATGTCCATGAAATGGGAATCTAACAGTGGGGTATTACAAAAATGGGACTATAGTATGGAGTCTCTTTTGATCTCATACAAGTTACTATAAACAAAACAAAACAAAATCCTGAGGACTGTAGGTCAGAACCTTGACCCATCTGACATGGCTTCTCTCTTGCTCTTCCCTCAGAGCACTCATCGCAATTAGTCCATTTACAAGATGAGAAATCATAAAGGCTAACCAATATGCTGGAACATGGTAGAGCTGAATTTTAAACCAGCATAGCCTTGCCTCAGACTCTTGGGTCTGAAGCCATAGTTTGCAGGAACAGACATGATGTCTAGGCTTTGCAGTGAATCCAAACAAGACTCCTGTCCATCCTCTTATTCTTAAAGGCACCCCTTCTTCAGCCGGAGAAAGGAGTAGAAAGGATGTAACAGACACATTTGCATTCCAATTATACGTTAAGTCCAGAGCTCTCAGTCTCAGTATCTCCTTGGGGACAATGAGACAATAATAAAAATTGCCCTGTCGAGCACATGGGTGAGAGGGCATGTCTGCTGCATGGAACCTAAGGCAGCTATCAGTGCTCGGTCCTGTGTAAACACTGACTCCTCCAGTCATTACAGTCCCTAACGTTACCTGCTCCTGCTCACACTCACGCTTGGCGCCATGTGGGTCTCACTCAGTCCAAAAGGCAGCAGCAAGGAAATATGATCTGTATTCGTCAGGGTTCTCTAGAGTAACAGAGCTTATAAATGAATCTCTCTCTCTCTCTCTCTCTCTCTCTCTCTCTCTCTCTCTCTCTCTCTCTCTCTTCATATAGATGGGATTAATTAGAATGACTTACAGGATGTGATCCAGCTAGTCCAACAATGGCTACATATTAATAGAAGGTTCAAGAATTCAGTAGTTTTTCAGTCCAAAACAGACACTAGCGCATGTACCCTAGAGGAAAGAGCCAGAGAGATTTTTGTCAGCTGACTCTGGCTTGTGCCTGGGATGGAGGGTCTGTTCTAATGAAGGCTTCCTGAGCTAAAAACAAGGATTGGGTATCTTCAGTGATGCTAAAAGTCAGGGGCCCTAGGAGGGCAGGGCCGGGAGGAGGCTCCAGGTCCTCAAGGGCTGTGCTAAGGTGATCCCATCTGTAGTACACAGTAGAGGGTGGCCGTTCTCCAACCCAACAGCACCACAGAAGAGGGGCTGAAAAGGGCTATGAATCAGATCTAAAAAGTAAATATGGTTAAGTTCAGTACAACTAAAGGCATGCTGGGTTCTAAAAACATGGTCTAGAGAACGCTTGGTACCTGGAGATAGTTCTAGGAGGTCAATGTGTTCAAACCCATTCCCATACTGTGGTATTTTAGGGACATCCATGCTTTTCCCACTGGTCTCTTACATGAAGAGTGAAGTTTCCCAAGTCTTGGGGACACTCACTGTTAGGACGGATTGGGTGCCAAGGGAAGCAAGAGAAGTCATTTGCCCACTATGCATTCTGAAATGGGAACAGGTGCTCTGCTTTCTCTCAGCTCTTCTGCTCTGCAACACACCGAGTGCTTCCTAAAACTATCATTTCTGTTTCTGTAAAAGAGAGTGTGTGTTTATTATTTTGAATGGATTGTTAAATATTTAAGTGTCCCCGCTGTAATTTCTAATAATTTATTTCTTGAGCGATATTAACTCTCAGAGACCAAAGTTCTCTAAGTCTTCAATAATTTTTCAGAGTGATAGGATGCTAAGAACTCAAAATTGGGAACAGCTGCTCTGTGTTCTAACAGTGAAAGACACAAAGTGAATTTAGCTGATAAAAACCAAGAGAAGGGCATTGGACAGCATCTGTTTACAGAAGGCAGGGTCTGGATGACTCCCTGGTTTTCAGGCAGGTAGGGTATCCTAAGACACACTGCAGTGACCTGCATGCTAAATTTCCTTCACCTTTTATATAATCTGGAGAGGTAATGGCACCATCCCCAGTGGATAGTTCTTCCCACCTCAACTCCATCAAGATGTTCTTAGACAGGGAGGCCTGTCTCCCAGGTGATTCTAGATTATTAAGTTGATAATTAACAGAATTCCATAAACTATCTAATCTGCAGTCACGCTTACTAAGTTCAGTAACTTAGGTGAAGGTCTTGGATCAGAGACACACGTGCCTGGGGCTTCATAGACATTATTTCTTCTCTTCCTCTGTCTCCAATCTGCATACATTCTTATGCAGTCACAAACTCAAGCACATGGACACTCACACGCAATGACACTCTTTCACACGCACGCACGCATGCTATACCCTGCCTCAGGCATGCTTTCACGAGGCTAGCATTCACAAGCACTTGCACACGCTGGTGGAGGTGATAAAGGTACCCACTGACCTCACAAACGTGGGGAATTGGGGAACAGCACCGTCGAAAACCAGAGCACGAATCCATAAACAGAAATCCTTGTTTCTCAAGGGCTTTAGATGTAACTCAGAGATAAGAGAAGTTCTCTAGCTTGTGTGAGGCTCTGGGTTTGGTATCCAGCACTGAAAGAAAAGAAAATAAAAAATAACAAGGAAAAAAAGTGTGTCCATCCTGTTGTGTTGGCCTTTGTGTGTTGTGTTCACCGCAGAATCCTTAGTCCTCTGGGTCTAGTTTTCTCATCTAAGAGATGAAAACATGGAAGATGAAAGAGACACTTGCCTCTCAGAAGATACTCTTTGACAAACATCAGCAAAGCTTCTGACCTCTGGGAGGCATGAGTTCAAACCTCAGCTTCATCCCACGGTGGTTCATTCATGTCAAGTCTGGCTTCCTCCCCAGTCAAAGTGAGTGCTGCTGGTCTTTCACCCTACTGTGAGGAGAAAATTAAACACAAGGTCACATTCACCAGTGTGAATGGATGGTGCTCTCCTACAGAGGGTAGGATTCTATCTTCCCACTTCTCTCTCCTGAGTGATAGATGGAACCCCACTTTCTCACCTTCTCAGAGAAGCAGAAAATCTTCCCGTCTCCTCTGAATGAACTTAGCACTCTGCCCAAACATCATCTAAGCAGTTACAGGAGGAAACCCCTCACACCCACTCTGGTACACCTTGGTGTTTGCCATTATTAGAACAGCAAACGGAGTGCTGTTGATTCACAGGCTTGTGGTTTACCAAGCCCGGCAGCTCAGTTCCTCTTCCTACCCGGTGACTCATGAATACACATCACATTCTAAATAGTTTATTTACTGTTTGAATGCCTTTTTGCTTCTTGTCCTATTTCCCTCTGGACAGATAACCTGAGATGCTTTCCTTCCCCACAGAAGCAAATATGCAAACAAGAAACACTCTTTTAGGAGTAAAGCAAGACAGAACACCAAGAAGTTTATGGGAAAGGAAAGAAGAAATCTATTAGAGGGCTTTTAATTTTTCTTTTTAAATCTCAGTTCTAATTTTGAACCCAGCATAATTCTCACTCAAAGAGTATTTTGCATTAGGTGAAATTATATAGTGATCACACTTGGAAGAACGCTGAACTACGGTAGTGTTCTGGGCAAGGGCTGGGCAGGCCAAGAGCTGGTCCTCAGCCTGGCTTCATTGTAGGAGTGGGAGGTACTGCTTAATAACCCAGTCTTTGTCATTGGCCCTCTATGGTGTTTCCATGCCACACCACACCTGTGTCCTGGGCCAGGCCATTGAGTCACTGGAGAAGCTTGTTAGAAAAACCCAACTGTAGGACTCATGGCTCTGAAAACCAAATCTGTACTTCAGCTGAGTGTAAACAAGTCATGTGTATGCTCCAGTTAGAGACCATGGCCTTGAAAAATGCTGCCTGGAGCAAGCTGGCCATACATTTGGAAGGCTAGTCTAGGTTTCAGTGACATTCAGAGTAGTTTTTCCAAAGTCTTCCATGTATCAAATGGCAGAGGTGAGGCCTCCTTGGATCATAGCATCTGTTGTCATTGTCTCGGAACCTCTCCCCTGGACAGAGCTGTTGCGGACTGGCGGACTTCCTGAGGTCTGTCCTCCAGCAAGGGTTTCCCTATGAAGCTTTCTTGTTGCAAGTCAGAACTCACATCTTTAGACACTTACCAGCCACTGTCCCTCTGAGGAAATATCCAGTCCCTTTCCCTGAGAAGAGTTTGGGACACCAGGGCAGCCCAAGTCTGAATCCTGTGTGGTTTCTCTCTGCAGATCTCGGGACAGTTCAGAATCTCTGCCTTTCAGAACCATCCCTCCCAAAGTGGTCTTGAGTTTGTCCCACTGCTGCTTGGGGCCACTTGATCCCACGTCAGTGGGGTGAGAGGCGGTGCCCGCATTTTCCTAATGCACCCACGCGGGACAAAGATTGCAGAGATCTTCTCATTTCTGGGTGGTCCATTGGGAAGCTGCGACAGTGGATTTGGGGATCAACAAATCCTCTTGAAATTATACTCCGCACCTGTATGCTGGATGGTTTCATGCCAACTTGATGCATACTAGAGTCATTTGGGAAGAGGGAACCTAAACTGAGAAAATGCCCCTACAAGATTAGCCTGTCACCAAGCCTGTGGTCCATTTCCTTGGTTGATGATTGATGTGGGAGGACCCAGATCACTGTGTACAATGCCACCCCTGTGATGGTGGTGATTCTGTGTTCTGTAAGATAGCAGGGTGAGCAAGCCGTGAAGAGCAAGCCAGTGAGCAGCACTCATTGGCGTCTGCTTGTTTTCCTGCCTCTGACTCCTGCCGTAGACGCCTGCTATGACTTCTCTGGATAATGTATTGCAAGCTGTAAAATGAAAATTTCTTCCTTTCTTCTCCAAGCTGCGTTTGCTCATGGTGTTTTAGCACAGCAATAGAAACCTAACTAGGACATCCAGCTCCATCGGGAGACACACAGATCATAGGTCCTGACCTTCAGCAAGAAGTGCAGTAAAGAAGATCAGCCATCTGGGTGCAACCGTTAGTGCAACACTTAAACTTATTTGACTGTCCTGGCAGTTCTTCTAACAGCTGATCTCAGTGGTCTCCAGGAAGTCAAGTGAAAGATTATCCTTGATAATTTAATAATCTATAATAGCTATCTAGTGGGTGCTTCCCATGAGAGAGTGTGGTGTTGATCCCGTTGTGTAAAAGCAACAGGTAAGGGTCTGACAGGTTGTGTCCCTGCCTGTGTCTTTATAGCTAATATACCATACTGCAGATTCAAATTCTTCTACACCACTGAAAAACTTGTGTAATCAGTAATAATATTGTGCTATCGTGAAGAGCTCAATTTATACTAATATGACTTAAATGAGAAACAGGGAAGGGTGTAAATTATTATTTTTACAATATTTACACTAGTCTTGCAGACAGAAGTTATTATTACTCCCTGGAGACACAACACAAATCAAAGTCTTGTAGGCAACTGAGAAAGAGGCTAACCTGGCTCAAATTCTGACTCGGACACTGAAGAGCTTAGTATATTTAAGCAAATCCTATAGCCTCTCTGATCCTCTGTTTACCACCTGTAGAGAGGATGTCATCATGCCAACCTTTGAGTCTTGCTGTGTCACCAAGTGGTAAATTATCTTGAGATCATAGAGTATCCAACAAGGCTTCTAACCTATAGGTGGGAAATTAAAAAGACGAAAGATAAAGAATAAAACATTTTAACACATGGTTATACACAAAATTCATTTTCATGGTTTTTTTTCCAATAGGATGATTGTGGCCTTGGAATGAAAATTACACACCCTGCTTCTTCCTTTAAAACAGATTCATGGAGAAGTTAAATCCAATGGGTAGGATATATTGTTAGGGTCATCATTTTGGAGCCTCCGTATTTAGAATCTCATAGACCAAAGCTGGAGAATTAATTAAAAAAAACAACTGCTGAAAATACAGAAACCTTGTGTTGAACTTGGCATGAGAAAGGAGGGCGTGGGTAGGCACTGGAGATGTCTTTTAATCTGAAGGATAGGGGTCAATAAATGTGTTCTGCGAAGAATGAATTAGTAAATACTTTAGGCATGTGAGCCCTGGAGTCTCTGTCTCACCACTTAGCTTTGCCTCTGAGGCAGAAAAGCAGCCACATAACCTGCCACTGAACTCACAAGTCTGTCCCAATAAAACTTTATTTATAAAAATATGTAGGACACAGCATTTTTGCATAAACACCATAATTTTTTCCACTACTGATACAGAGTTTAAAAATAGCTCGAGAATATCATCAAGAAATGTCCCACTTTAAAAAGGGATGTCTTAGAAAGCTATTAAGACCCCAAAATATAGTCCAAGACATTTTATAGGAAGAAATGATTTCTGGAGGCGGGCATTCATAAAAAAAAAGAATTCTTTTTTACTGTCTTAGAAATGACTCTGGAAAATGTACAGGGGAGGGTGGTGTTTTCACTATTCTGTGTCTGAAAATATCCTCCGACAGAGAATTCAAATGTGTTCAAAAGTTATTTTATCCAAATAGTGGTGGCAGTTTGGAGAAATAAAAACTTCAGTGCCAGAAGCTGCTACTGAACGGGAAGTCTGTGTTTAAGGGTGGGGTCCGGGTTGTGCCCAGTGTCTTGGCTTGAGCTTGCCACAGGCTGTCCAGTTGCTGGGAGCTGGGCTTCCCAAAGAGGGACACACACAAGGAAACCTTCTTTCTCTGTCAGAGGGGGCAGCTGTGTGCCTGGGCAGCTTCATTCATTCCATGACTAGCTTATTGAGAATTTGTTGGATGAATTTCACCCCTAGAATTTCCCTTAAGGAATTCTAGGGGATTTTTCTGGCAAGGGTTTCCATCCAAAAACTTAAAGAGACAAATGTTTCAGCTTCTAGAAGAGTCTATGTCACTACTAGAAGAAACAGTGACTATACGCTGCATTTGGTTTTAGGACTATTCAGGACTGGCCTTGCTTGCTGCAGGTTTCTGCTGTAGGTTGAAGGAGTATGAACAGCCCTTACTCATCCCAAGATACTTGCTGTAGATGGGGAAGTTGTTCTCTCATTTACTGATGTTTCTGACTTTGTGCACAGCTGGAAACATGGCTGCATTGTAGACTGAAAGGAAGAGAGAGTGTTCCAAATCAGATCATTTCTCTCCTGGGTCCTTAGAAAAGAAGTACTTTCGAAAGATACATGGCCAGTCTTGGAAGCTAAAGTGACATTAGAACTCAAGAGAAAAGAAGCATGGAGACCCAAGGGCTTGTGGCATTGGGGGCTACTCTAGTTTGTTTTTCTGCTGCCGTAATGAAGCATCCCCATCAAAAGAACACGGCGACAAAAGATTTGCTTGACTTACACTTCCAGTTTATGATCTGTCATCAGGAGAAGTCAAAACAAGAGCCTAAGGCAGGAACGTGGAGCAGATGAAACACGGCTTGCTAGCATCCTTTCCTGCTGTCTGCTAACTTGCTTTTACACAGTCCAGGGCTACCTGCCCAGGGAATGTTACTGCCCACAGTGGGATAGACCCTTCCATTTCTATTATCAGTCAAGACATCTCCCTGTAGACATGCCCACTGTCCAATCTGATGGAGGCAATTTACCAGATTGAATTAATCATATAGGTTAATTAAACCAACCATACAGGGCCTCCAGCACAAAGTCATATGAAAACTTGCCTGGAAGTTTCAAAAGTAAAAGCTCTGGTCACTTGTTGGCCCCATTCATTTTTCTGCCCCCTTTTAAGGATAATCAGCACACACTTTATTCATCTTGGTGAAAAGAAACTCTTATTTCCAAAGTCCTTCTATAGTTCTTGTATTCGCCACGTTGTTCTTTATTCTTTAATATAGTTTATTATGTAGACTGTTTTTAACTTTAGCTGCAGTTGAAGTCTTACTCTGGGTGTCAGAATCACAAATGTATCTACTTTGCTTGTATTACATTCATTTAAATGTTTGCTTGCCACAAAATATAATGGAATGGCTATCTTGGAGAATCAATTTCATGGTTCTACCATAAAGTGCTGTAACTTTTTATTTCTTCATGGACTCAGTATTTCTATAGATGTGAATCTTCTAGGGAGAAAAAAATATAAAGGCTAGTATTTACTAATTCCTTTTTCAGTAGTACTTTTTCTTGTATCATTTAACTTTTGCATTATTCAGTTAATGAGATAGAAATCCATCTCAATCGATGTCTACCATTGTTTCCTTTTTGAAAAGAATCAGGAGATTTAAAGCATTACCCCCAGACCTGATTGCTACCTGTACAACGTATTTTCTGTATATTTTGACTATGAGTCAATTTGAAAACTGCAACGTAAAGCCCTATTGAAATCTAGTTTAGCCTTAACAACCACTATCCTATAAGAACAATTCTACAATCAAATTAGTAATCAAATAACCAACCAACGGCAAATTGAAAAACGGTCGATGTATTATTTCTTCCATACCCTAATTCAAAATGAGAAATTTAAAAATGTAAATCTCTCTTTTCAATGTTACAGAAGTGTCCATGAATATTTCTATGAGCAGGGAAATCTTTATTAAAATAGTGACCAGCTATTGGGCCTCATCTTAGTCTTTTAACCGTCAACTCTGAGAAGAAGCATCTGGGACAGATGGAGTCCAACGACAGTGGGGAATGGAAGGCAAAGTACATCAACTTGGGGTTGAGCTACACAAAGTGGGAAAACCACAGCCCCAATGCTTTCCACTTGCAGACCTAGAAAATAAAACAGCACATTAATTATTTCGTGGGAGAAAATTTCCTACACACATCCACGAAATGAAGATAAAAGCTTGGTATTTTCAAGCGAGGTTCATTAAGGTCTAAAATCCCAACACACCCAACTATTCAAAATGAGAAATGATTAAAAGTCCAACTAAACTGTCTTCGCAACTCTTCATTTTCTCTTTTTCATTTTGTTTGATAGCCTTTGTTCCAGAATCCACTCAATTTGAGACTGCCATTTATACATTCCTCCCAAGGCCATGTCAGATCCATAGTGAATTAATAGTGAGGGGATTTTAAGAGGCCTTGCAGAATAGAGTAAATGAACTGAAGGAAACTGGGATTTTGCTTTAGGACTGTGCTTGGGCTCATGGCTAGAATTTACACTTCTGAATCTCATGGCCTACTGGGGTCTTGATAAGAATACTTGGCTGGAACTCTACCCACCTTGGGAGGGTGTGTGAACACCTTTGGGAAAGAGCCTTCCCCCAGCCTTGTTGCTGGGGTTCTCAGCATCCATTTCCTCTATGAATGCTTTGATAGCTGGACTTGATAGTAACTTGAGAAGCATTTCCCATTAAAAGTTAACTACCAGAGGAAGTAGAGATAAGGGCAGTTCTCAAGAACTTTGAAACCCTGGATCCAAACGACTCTCTCCAAGACTGTTCTTATCGAGACTAAATGGATCATCTCACGTGTTCTCAATCTTTAGTCTCTGAAGCCACATTTTAGATTTTTTTTTTAGCAAAAGTTTTGACATATGCAAGTGACTCTCTACTTCTAAATCAGGTAGTACAAAAATGATAATTAGAAAATACAATCATTTCACAATACTGTTTAATAGAATGGCTCATTCTGGAGTTTGGAGAGTACTAAATAGCAGAAACATGTAACTCATGACTCAAATTGTCAGGGGACAGAAGTTTCTGTCATCGTGTAGTAAGCCCACATCTGGTGTCCTGGTCTACAGTTCTCCTCCTGGCAGGTTTAGTGGCTATGAGGAATAAATACCTTACAACCACATGGAAACACTTGGAAGCCAACTTATGTAATGACATTTAACAGTATACAGTACTGTCGAGGAGTAGGAAACCTTCTGTTCATCTCTTTTTCTCTCATTCTGTGTTTCTTAGCCAGGCTATCAGAAAAATTCCCTGCAGGGTTTTGAAATCTGACTAGGACCCTGAGCATTTCCCAACTGAGGCCTCCACTGATTCTCTCACCAATGATTAAGCCAGAGGAAGTTGGTTTTGATTACTTCTTTCCAATGCATCAGCAACAACCCTACCATATCCAGGCAAATACAGGGAATTTTGTTGTCCTTCTTCTTGTCTGTAGTGCTGGAGATGGAACCCAGAGCCTCACGCATGCTCAGCACCCTCAGCCCAAGTATTAAGTAGCACTCGTCAGGATTTTTAATCATTGCCTGGGCTGGTTTATAAACATGAGTGCCCCTATCTAGAAACACAGTACCAAGCAGGATAGTTAGTGTCTGGAAACCCATGCCTGTAGTCCACTCTCCCGCTGAGAGCACCTCAGTTACTTCAGTCAACACCAAAACCGATGCTTATCATGTTTAAGTGAGGGGACATGGTCAAAATGGGGATGATTGCTCAGTAGGTCTGAAATGAGGAGGAAATTCTGCATTTCCAAAAAAATAAAAACTAAAAATTCCGTGAACCCTCCAAGTCTAATGGGCACATCTTAAGTCTCAGAGTCATTTATTGTAAGGACAGCCTACACTGTGTCTCTTTGTTGTAGAGTGATATTAGAACACATTCTAGCAGTGTTTGGGGCACAGGTACCCAGCAAGGCTCGGGGTTGGGTTCTCTTCTCAGTAGGCCCTGTAACCTCAGAACTGGTGGTGTGCTGTCTATAGCCTTGGGAATAGTGGAGACAGTGATGGAGAAGCCTTCTTGAAGAAATGCAATGTATTACAGTTGCTAACCCAATAGCTTCAGTTTAGGGAGAATCCTGGATATATTAAACACACATTTTCTCACCTCACTCAGAAACTGAAACCTAGAATAGCTTAACAATGTGTTATGTGTGATAGTCAGTGTGAACCCATGGTCCAGACTTGCTAAAGACCTTGCAGTTTCCTAAGCAACAGGGATGCTTAGAGTATCTTTTGTTTCCAACTTCGGCCCTATCTTTTTTCCTTCTTCCTTCCTTCCTTCACCTCTCTCTCTCTCTCTCTCTCTCTCTCTCTCTCTCTCTCTCTCTCTCTCTCTCTCAGCAGGATTACCTAAACTTGGGATCTCTCAGCTTCAGCCTTTAGGGTGCTGAGGATACTTAACACATAAGCTCCAAAGTACCTTGGAATTTCCTAGTCGATAGGAGTCTTTTGTTCTAATGAAAGTCTTGGTGGACTCTGGGTAGAGATGGTTTACCAGAAAGACCAAGCCATAATTAGATTCTTCTTCATTCTCCACTTTCCATGAAGAGGAGAAGAGCTGGAGAGAGAGAGAGAGAGAGAGAGAGAGAGAGAGAGAGAGACAGAGATAGAGACAGAGAGAGAGAGAGAGAGAGACAGAGAGAGAGAGACAGAGAGAGAGACAGAGAGAGACAGAGAGAGACAGAGAGACAGAGAGAGACAGAGAGTTAATAATCAATCATGTCTTTGTACTGAAGTCTCTATAAAAAATTTCTAAAAGACGGTATCCATGGCACACCCAGCTTCACAGGGGCAGAAGTTTCTGTGTTTGGGATCCTTTTTCACCTCACCCATGTACCTTTTTATCTGCCTGTTCTTCTGTATTCTTCACTGTAACCTTTCTTTATTATATAATAAATCGGTAAGTATGCTTGTCTCCTTGAGATCTGCAAGCTCTTCTGGCAAATGGCTAGACACTGGGAGAACCCAGAAAGAGAAGGATGTTTACAGACCCTGGCCTGACATTTCAGTCACTACTTCCTCCTGTTGTAGCTACAGGTGGTCCTGAACACAGTGGAAAGGAGGAAGAAATTGACTAGGGTGGGGACTCTTCAGTGATGACTCTCACCAAGACCTGCTGAGGGTTGAACTTCCTGGTAGTATGGTTGCACTCAAGTCACGCTTGCTTCTGTTAAAGAACCCCAGTAAACTCAGGGGTTCACCAAGTTGGATTTGGAAAGAATCTACCCTACCTGTCTAGAGTAAATGGATGTTTCTTCACATATGTCCGGAAATAATCAAACCACAGATGAGCACAGGACTTTGCGTTAGCCAGGAGGGTGGAAAAGCAAATTATGCTATCACTTCTAGGCTGTGACTTTGCGAAGAAAGATGGCTGCTGCCTCTTCTATTTCCTCTCTTGATATGGACTGGAATAAAGACATGGGGGGAACATCCGATGGCTGCTGCCTCTTCTATTTCCTCTCTTGATATGGACTGGAATAAAGACATGGGGGGAACGTCCATCTGATGCCAAAACCAACTCTTCTTAATAGTAAGTATTGTCCATGGTACAATGCTTGAGTGTGTCTTCCAAAGCATACGATCTAAAAAATCCCTCCTCAGTGCAAGTGCGTTATATGGTGGAGCCTTAGAGGAGCTGTTTAAGATCCTGATGAGTGGGTTGACACTGTCTGCTAAAAGACTTGAGGCACACATCTTACCTGTCTTGCTCTCTCATTTTGCATGAAGTCTCCTGCCCTTTCTTTTCTACCATAGAATA
Source organism: Alexandromys fortis (assembly GCF_014885135.2). Taxonomy (NCBI): domain Eukaryota; kingdom Metazoa; phylum Chordata; class Mammalia; order Rodentia; family Cricetidae; genus Alexandromys; species Alexandromys fortis. The sequence goes on from NW_026067989.1 coordinate 4,809,544, forward strand.
ATGAAGCAAGCAGACCTTCATCAACTATGGTCACCACCCCACCTCCCACCCCACAAACCTTGAACCTCCCAGTCTCCTGAACTGAAAAAAGTAAATACCCAGTCTTTGATATTTTCTACTGTTACATCAAGGGGAAAAAAATGGACTAAGAGAATATAAATGTGTTAAATTTCCAATCAAAAGACAAAGACTGGGCTTTTAAAAAATAAATAAATAAACAGAACTTTGAGTCATAGGCTGCCTATTTTAGCCGCAAGATGGTTGAAAATGAAAGGATGAGAAAAGACTCCTATGTAAATAGCCACCAAAGAATGCAGGGTGGCTATACTATTATCTGACAAAGCTTAGAGAGCCTACATAAAGAGTGTACTTGTAGCACGAATTCTAATTGTTCTTAATGATAAAAAGTAGGAGTCAGATATTAGGAAAGCTGAAGGATCAGAGAAGCAGAGTGCCCTCTACCAATGCTTAGACCAAACAGACGACCCTCTATCTGTGAATCCTCAGACTGAATGCTGTCTCCACCAAACCTCAGACTGCTTCGGAGCTCCTGTCTCCTCCCACCTTATATTCCTCTCTCTCTGCTCAGTCACATCACTCCTGTCTCTACCTCCCCAGTGCTGGGATTAAAGGCATGGGATCACAAGTGCTAGGATCACCTTTGTGTGAGCTCTGTTTCTCTTTTAAACAGATTCAGTCTCGTAGCCCAGGGTGGCCTTGAATTCACAAAGATTCATCAGCCTCTGTCTCCCGAGTGTTGGGATTAAAGGTGTGTGCCTCCACTGCCTAGCCTCTATGGCTAATTAGTGGCTTAACTCTGCACTCTGATCTTCAGGGAAGCGTTATTTGTTAGATTATAAACAAAGCATCCTTACAGGGTATTGACAAAACCTGTTGTATGAGCTAAAGAAAAGCATTCTGTAATGATAAATGGCTCACTACTTCAAAAAGCAATATCACTCATGAACATGTATATGTTGAGATCTAGAAATCCAAACCATATAAGGCAAACAACTGAAAGATACAAACAATCTAGAATATAACATATCAATCTTTCTTTCAACAGTGAACAGAAGTTTTGAACAATAAAGACAAACTGACTTATGCCTTAACTACACTCAGCCATAACAGATCATAAAATCCAATGCCAATATAGTTTTCTTCATAATAGATTCTGTGTTGGGTGACAAAATAGATCTTAATAAATTTGAAAATATTGAAAGCATACAATTTTTTTCTCAGCTGACAATTGAATAAAATTAAAAAAGAGCATAAAAAACTTAAAATTTTACAAATGTCTATAATTAAGCAGTAAATACATGGAAATGTAAAGATACCTGAAAGGGAATGAAGACTCTTACAAAATATGCCAAATATAATGACTATATAGCTAGTGGTTCTTATTTGGAAACATATAGCTATAAAAAGATATACTAAGAGGGACTCAAATCATTAAGACAGCTTTATACTTTAAGAATCCAGAAAATAACCAACTAGACTCAAAGCTAGGAAAAGGCAGATAATAAAATGCCAAACAAGATAAATAAAATGAAGAGAAAATGGGACAGAAAAGTCAACCAAATCAAAAGTTAGTTATTCAAAATGATAATGAAGTTGGTAAAACTTGAAATTAAATTTACCAAGAGAAAAAGAAGATGCAGATATCTAAAGCCAGACACTGAAGTCTGCACATTTCACTAATATCATTGAAATTAAAAAAAAAAAGATTAGAAAAGAGAACTATGAAAACTGCAAGTCAACAATTTTATGATCTTATACGAGATGGGGAAATTCCTAGGAAAAATAACCTATTAAATTGAGCCATGAAGAAATCTACATAAATCTATAGCAAGTGAGATTTTGCTACTAATAAACCATCTCGGCAAACTCAAGTACCTAGAGTAGTAAAATCCACATATATGCAGTGCTGATGGCTCAGGGACTGGGGAAGAGAGAGCCAGGAGCTAAGCAGCTGTTGGGCTTTCAGTTTAAAAAGGTGGAAAAGTACTGAAGATGAAGGTGATGGATGAATGATAGTCTGAATGAATTTGATATTGTTATCTATAAACTTGAGAAATAATCAGGCTTTATGTTGTGCGTATTTGACCACAACTTTTACAAGAGAAAAATCTCACTACAACTAAAGACTAGTTAGTATTTTCCCTTCCTAAAGGCAGCAAAACCAAAGGAAGCTCAAGTTGGGACATCTCTCTGTGTGACTCAGAAGTGAGACATAGAACTGTCACTTTCTTACAGGACTCTTCTCTGCTATTCACTTCAACTTTAGCTCCTGTACCAAGCATTGGAACCTGCCCAGGGAGCCTCAACTCAAACTACCCCATGTCAAGCCCCTCCCACCCTCTCAGGATCTTTCCCTCCCATGTGTATTTCATGAGATCCTGCAGATCAGATTTGCAGAATGGAGCAAGTATTTCAACAAGTGGAGTTGAGGGATTAGTGAACCCAAAAAACCTACCCATGAGATAATGGGGGCAGCTTCGAAAAGTTAAGAGTTCAGCCTGCCATTTCATTTTTCGGGAGAAGCAGGTGTTACTATGTGAAATATGTGTGCATTCAAATGCAGGGATTCGACTCGACTTTACTGGATAAGCTTAGGGATGCCTTGTCTGCAGTCTCCACCTATCTGAATGCAATGTGAAATGCTTTCCATTTCCTGATGTCCTTGATCATCAGGGGGTAGTAGATCATTAATTCTTCGGCACAAAGAAAAAATATGAAATGGGTTTCTACATGTTTTGTGTCTTCTGAAGATCAGGCTCTTGACTTGAGAATATCAAAATGAATCCTTTCTTGGGAAGGGCTTTGTTTCCCTTGAGGAAAGGGTCTAAAGAGAATCAGATGGATCCTGTCCTTTCTTCTTATCCCATCACTCTGGATTGTCCCAGGACACTGCTCTCATATGATGCTGGAACTGTGGTGTAGTGGTTTGAGTATAATTGGCCCTCATAAGCACTCTTAGGAGGTGTGGCTTTGTTGGAGTGGGTATGGCCTTGTTGGAGGAAGTGTGTCCTTGTAGGGGCAGGCTTTGGGGTTTCCTATGCTCGGGATACTGCCTACTGTCTCTGTTGACTTCTCTTTGCCTGCAAGATAAAGCAGCTCCAGCAACACATCTGCCTGCATGATCCATGCTCCTGTCATGATGATAATGGACTCTCTGAAACCGTAAGTGAGCCACCTCAATTAACGTTTTCTTTACAAGAGATGTGGTCATGGTGTCTCTTCACAGCAATGAAAACCCTAACTAAGACTCATGAGACTTCCAGAAGTAGTTCTTTTCCTCCCACCCCTTCTTCTACAAGCAAGCACAGCCTTTTATTCTGCTTGGGCTCCCTAAAACCAGCAATAGTTTCAGCGCAAAGAGAATCATTAGAAGGAACCACAGCTTTTTCCAAACCACTGTTCAGTTTGAGATTCTTGAGTCAAGGACATGACATTGAAGCACCCAGAAACACCCTGTCGTGTTGTAGATAATTTTGCCAACATCACCAGCTTTAAATAGATTCTCAGAAAAGTCTAGAAAGCTTTGTTATGCCACTTTTCTGTTATTTTGCCACATGAATGAGCATGTTGAGGAGAAGTTGGTAAGTATGCATGCAGGCATAGGATGTGGATCTGAAGTTGGCATGTCAACGGTGTGCTCTACTTCTCCTCCCTGCCTGATGATTCTGAGTCCTTACTGGGGGTGGATGCTTTGTACCATTTCTAGTGACACACAAATGATGGCCCTGACTATCTGAGTGTTGCCCCACATAATACTAGAATTTCCTCATGACATTCAGAAGACACATGTGTAAACATTTGGATCTGTGAACGCTCCTAAGAGGCTCATAGGTTAAAGGCTCCAAACCCTGCTTGTAGCACAGAGGTGGAGCTTTGTACCCAGCCTGATGTCCTGAGGTCAGGCCTTGTGGGAGGCTACCACACTGTTGGAAGTGTACCCTCAGAGTGCACTGTGGGACCCCAGGACCTCCCTCTTTTTTCTTCCGTTGCTATCTATGAGGTGAGTTCTTTTTGTCATGTGTTACCTCCCTGCAGGTCCAAAGCAAGGAAGAGATTTGATTTCTGGAGTGGAACCTCCAAATTTTGTGCAAAACCAGAATCAAACTCCTTTTATGAGTTAGTCATCCAAGGCATTTTACTGGGGTAGTGGAAGGTTAGTCCAGTGTGTAATAACTTCACACTGTACAGCACACCCAGCCTTCCTCTCAGTCTCACTTCCTGTTCCTCTTACACACACATCCTGCACATGACCTAAACATGCAACATTTTCCTCAAGCAGAGCTAAGCAACTACTATGTTCTCGGAGACAACTGTGCGTGGCGAACTCCCTACTGTGTATTTTAATGAGTTGTCTTGCAGAATCCTCCCAATAATCCAGTGGAATTTTGGTTGTCATCCTCCTTTAGCTGGGGACAAGCTCTTTTTGGATGCTGGCACAGCTGCCTCTTCCCTGCAATGGCTCTCAGACCCGTGATGCCAAGATTAGAATGTGCCTCAGAGACACAAAAAATGAAAGCCAGTTGAGGCATGGGGCTTCCATGATAGTATTGGTTTTTCAGTTCTGCTGATAGAATCGCTCAGAATTTCTGCAGAGAGAAACACAATCTGGACACACACACACTATTCCACTCAAATTGTCCCTTCAGAGAATGTGCTATCTTGTGCACAAACTTCCTAAACACTAAACTTCTAGGGAACTCTGGAGGGAAGGAAAAAAAAAAGGTGGTGATGTTTTTGGAACCAGTTTTATGAAGAATACCCTTTCTTTGGTATGAATTTAACAAAAAGTTGGTGTGGGCTTCATTTTACTGCAGGAAACGGCCTGTTCAGTATTAGTTTTTCCAAAGGCCTCTTGCCCCCTTCTTTGTACACAGAGGGTCATAAAGGCAGGTGTGAGCTTGGAGCCAGAAGAGCAGACAGAACTGACCTTTAGAGTTTTGTTTCAGGCCAGTGTGTACAGCCTCCCAAAGCATACTGACAAACACAAATAACTTTCGACCTCTGCCCTTGTCACTTGTGTCGCCCATTGTGGGTAAGGCATCTGTCTTCCCCTAGGCACATCTTTTGAACACAGAGAGACTGCGTATTGAGTTATGATGATTTTGGGGACCTTCTTCTGTGACCTATTGTTTTTTTTCCTTTTGCACACAATGAACAGACTGGGTGAAGGCAGATTTTAAGTAATATGTATTATCATTTACTTCTGCAGACCCTTTAATTCTGTTTTCCAACTCAGTTCTTCATGTTTATACTAAGTTGTTTTCATCTTTTCTTCTTGTGCTGTGATTTGGAATTTAGATGGAGAGATGGAGTTAAGGTGGAGAACTAGATATCTGATTCCTAGGAGAGCCACTGCTTTTAGATAGTAACAGCCCCTCACTACTGCCTGGCTATTCACAAAAGGCAGTCAGAACTATGGCTGCAGTCAGTCTCTATGGGCTTTGTTTCTAAGAGAGGAAAGCCTTGTTTACCTTCAGGGTTTTCCTCATCCACTATATTTGTTGGCTTTTCTGTAGTAACAAAAAGAATTGTAAGTTCAATAGCCTTACAGCAGCAAACTCATATTGCTTGTGGATGGGCCATCCATGGCTGTGTTCTGTGAATTCCAGGAAGAAAGAATGTGTTCCCAGGAGTCTCCTTAAGACATCAACATAAATGCAGCAGGTATCATATATTTTCTTTGCATCCCACTAATGCAGCATGGCACAAGGCCAGATCCAGAGATGAGAGAGTAGGAAGGCATGCAGCGCTTGGAGAGAACCCTGCTCACCTCCTAGGAGAAGGCTTATAGGGAAGGGCAAAACTGTGTGAATCACGGATCCATCCCATCCGTAGAACTCTCTCGGTATGTGTGAATTGCCTTCTCTGGGGAGAGACAAATTAGAGCGTGTGCCAGGATGGACAACTGTCGAAGACAGAGGAAGGAGAAAGAGCAGAAAGATTTGGATTTTCTTTAGCCAACACGGAATCTTGGTAGCTTCTATGTGTGTCTGTCACGTTCTGGTCCCAGTTCCTCCTTCCTAATGGCAACTTCTTAATAGTTGAAGTAAAACTTTTCTTTAGAGAAGCACACAGCACAGACCTCTGGAATCTGCTCAGCCGCCTGTCCTGTCTTGTCCTCATCCTGTGACCTCCACAGGCAAGGAGACGCTTCTTTCTCTCCAGTGCTCTTTCTCAGTACTTTACTTCCAGGTAGGTGCTTCCGGGAAACAGGAACATCAACGACTGTGAGTCATAACTCCTACAGCTGATAATGCAAGGCACCTACTTCCCCCAGGTCCTGTTTATGTCCTGCCTCAGGCCCCTGGCCTTCCCCTAGAAGTGGGGGTGAGGTTCCCTTTTCACTGAAATTTACCAGAGAGAACTCCCCAGACTGCGGTCAAAGTGCATGGTCTAATCCAGGGTAACAAACGCAAATTTTAATCCTCTGGTATTTATGTCCAAGGAAATCACACTTGACCAAAAAAAAAAAAAAATCAGAAAATATGTATTACTATAGCGAAATAATAAATGAGTAAAAAGGTTGGGTGATTTGTTATAGTGAATTCGTGGCCACACAGCAGCTGGAATGTGAGGATCTTTACTGTGTTTGGCTCCATGAGGATGGTCACAAGGAAAAGAGACGGGGGTACACATCTTCTGTGTAGAAGAACGGGGGAACCGATATCAGCCAAAAAAGACACCGGTAAAATTGCAAGTGATGCTTACAAAACAATTGTAACAGCATGTGACAATCATATTAAACCATTGCGAGCAGAGAAACAAAGGCATTCGCAATGACACATTTTGTCCCAGTAGAATGGAAGCACTGAGTACACAGGACTCTGGAATGACTTCAGATAAAACCTGAGTTCCGATCCTCTTCTTTGTTCTACTTGCTTGCGGCATCCCAGTCTCATACAAAGGGGCATGAATCACCCTTACAAAGAGGGATAACATCTTTGAAAATTAACGTCATCTGCAAGGAAACAATGGAAAGTCAGGGAAGGATGATTTTATAAACAAAACACTTGACTCAGTCAACCTTCAGTCTCTCTCTCTCTCTCTCTCTCTCTCTCTCTCTCTCTCTCTCTCTCTCCCTCTTTCCTTCTCTCTCCTTCCTTCCATGTCTCCCCTCTTTCCCTCCGGTCCTTTTGCTTTTGCCCCTTTCCTTCACTTGGTCAGAGCCTCTGCTAATCTGCCCTGAGTTGGAATGAGTTAAGACATTCACCGGGCTGAACATAGGCCACCTGGATTTCTTTAGCTCTTTTTATACAATGCTTCCCCCCTCCTTCTTTTTGATGTTGTTATTGCACCTCAGCATTAGCTTGTAACATCGCTATTATAGCCAGCCAGGGATCCAATGCTTTCTAAATAGAAAAACAGAAAAACACAAAGGCTTTTGATTAGAATGAAACCCTGAGAACAATGTGTGTGCTGGCAAAGAGGGGGACTATGCAACAGCTGCTTGGAGGCTGTGCTGCGGTGGCCTTCCCCTACCCCTTGCCACTTGCAGGAAGGTGACCAAGAACTGTTATAGAAAGGGAGACATTTAGAACCTTAGCCGGACACCTGCAGATCTGTGGATTATCCCATATTCTATAGCTGTGAGCTAAGGCTTTCACGACAATGTAACCAGACACTTCGATTTTTCAGAGCGTGCTTTGGATGCCTACTGACTGACAAGGGAGTGTCTTATGGGAGAGCAGCACTGTGTGTTCTGAGAGCTCCATGCTTAATGCTTCAAGGCTGCTTGTCTTCTCTGGTGGTGGAGCAGGTGAACGGAGGAAAGCGGGGATACAAAACTAAAGCAGCATCAACACACAGAAATCAGCTGCTCTGATCACACACACTGTGAAAGCAAGATGCTGGGGTGTTCCATCCCACACGCATGGTAGACGCCGTTATCCTTGACAACTGTACCTGTCACAAAGACAGAAGTGGGCTCGTATTGAAATGACCCCGGGAGTTGAGACTTCAGTTACCATAGAGGCTAAAAGAACCCCTTCAATATGCTTTTCCCCACAGAGTTCACCACCAGCCATGCCAGAGATGGGGCATAGAGACGGTATTATTAGTCAGCACCTGTCGGCTCCTGGCTCTTATAGCCATATGACTACGTTCTCCCCCATGGGTTGTGAGTACAGAGTATAACAGAGTTAATGGGATATAGGTAGACAAGGAGGGAAAAATGTGCCTTCTGAGACGGTATCTTCTTGTTCCCAAAAGACATTTCAAGGAGAAATTGCAAAAGTCACAGGGGTGGGTTACTAAGAAGACCGATAGAGAAAAGGGAGAAATCCAGTTCCCCTTAGACACCAATGTCAACATGTCTAGTAGTCCCAGCCTTAGGCTTCGCTTATCCCAAATGGAAAAGCTATTACTTGCCCTTTCTTTTTGGCTTGGTCTTCTGTCTTTTATGGATGCTCAATTATTTGTCTGACCCAGGGAACAAGCTCAGCAAGCACCCCAAACAACAACCAATACCCCTGTTACAGGAAGGAGTGAGCTGTCTCCTGGAGAACCCAGGGAGAAGAGCCTTCTTCCTGCTTCTCACCAACTGCTAGTTCAAGGAAAGTCCAGCAGCCCGCTTTGGGGCCTCAGGACAGAAAACATGCTTCAAGGGTGGAAGTTTGTCTCCTACCTTGTAGCAGCCACAGACTGATGGTCAGCAATATGCCTGAAGCTCTTCAGCTGTGTAAAGCCAGAGTTTCCTGTCTTTTCCGTAGGGCTCCATGGTCTGTACCAACCCTCTCTGCATCCCTCTACTGGAAGCAAGGGCTGCTGCTTTGAAAAACTCAGAAGAAATGAGCACAAGCAAGCAATAAATTATGAAAGGAAGAAAGTGCTGGCTCCATTCCTGTCTCTGGTTCTGTGTGTGTTCCAGGAATTTTGAAGAAGATACAGCCATCAACAACAACCAATGAGTCTGGACACCATAGTACTGAGATTTTATACTTTGTATGAGGTTTTCCAGTTGATTTGTTTTTCTGATTGAGAGAGATTTAACCAGAGGCTGGGGATGTCGCTCATTGGTAGAGCACTTGGCTAGCACCCATGAACTCCTTGGTTTGGTCCCCAGCACTACAAAAGGAAAATAATAATGATAACAAGTTTTTAGGATAGAGATTAGGTAGAGAGATAAGTAGATAGGCAGATAGACAGACAGATGGATTATAGATAGGTGGAGTCTAGCCTAAAGTCACTCTTTACCTTAAACCTTTGTCATATGCTGTGTTATAAACCCTTGGCTTTACTCCTGCCTTGGTAATTTTGATTACTGACAACCACAGTGATTTTTCTTTGATATCTGTGAATGCCAGTCTCTCCAAGTTCTTATTCTAATAATGAAAAATGGGGACCAAGCTGAATTCTGCCCTTTAAAAAAAAGAAGACTATTTTTAAATAAATCTGCATTTCTTTCCCACAGGGTTTGCCTAATACTCTTTTTTTTTCCTCCTAAAAAGAATAGAGCATAGTCTTCAAAGCCCAGGTGAAGTCAAGCTGATCCACCCTTCGCAGAAGAAAGGCAAATAACTTGCCCATTTTCCAAATGTGAAAAATCTTCCTTTACTGCTAGCAATTCCTAAGTAACCATGGTAACTGTACTTAGGATTGTCAGATTTTATAGAACCTGCTTTCTGGACAGCAGAGAATCACCAATACTTTTGTAAAGCCCAGTTGGGAGAGAGAGAGGAAAAAAAGAGAGAGAGTAAACCACAGACTATCGCACATCTTAGAGTGGGGTGTGCCTCTCCCCAGCTGTGGTGACGTCACACTGGCACTTGTACCCTTTTCACCACTGAAAACCCTTAGTAAGGGCAAAGATAAGTCAGTGCTGCCCATGGCCCATCCCAGTCTTGTTGATGAGGAGGAATAGAGGACTGGTTGCTGTGTGATTCCCCTCCTATCACTTTTGACTCTGTATGTAAGAATCTTGGAAGCCTTACCTAGACCCTGACATCTAAATCAAGAGCCCAGAGGTCAGTAATGAGTTCTAGGCCTCAGTCTTCCAGAACAGCTTCCAAAGCTTGGCTGAGAAGAGAGGCAGGCATGATATCTGACCTTATGCCTTTGTCAGAAAAGAGCCTGCTTCGAGTTACTCTGTTTGAAGGACAGGCTTCCTGTTGCTTTCATTTGCTTACAAGTGGGAATGTCCAGAGAATAGGACTCTGAGGGGTTCCTCTCCTCTTGCCTGCTGCAGTAGCCTATACTGTAAGGTTTCCTACCTTCTCCCCTTTAACTAATGCATCACAGGGCCATCACCTTGATAAATTGCCTCCACTCAGCTCCCAATGCAGGTCTGCTCCTGGAATCGATCTCTCTCTTTCTCTCTCTCTCTCTCTCTCTCTCTCTCTCTCTCTCTCTCTCTCTCTCTCTCTCTCTCTCACACACACACACACACACACACACAGAGGCAAGTGCTGATTATTTTTTAGCCCCCATTCCCTATATGGTATACAGAGAAAACAGAAGTTAATGAAGCACTTACTTTTTTCCTGCAGGGCTACTGGTGCTACAAGAAGCAATGGACCTGTGCCAGCAGAACTGGGTAAGGATGCAGGTCAGTGCCATCACCTGAATATACTGTGGAGGCATCTTTTTTCCTCTGGGTCTCCAGGACTCAGCTCACATATCTGGGAGTCATTGTCCTGTCCTCACACGATGATAGGGGAAAAATCACAGAAATAAGGCACTCTGGGCTCTGTCGAGGTGAGAATATTCAAGTTTAAAGTTGCTAACCATGTTCCAGGACTTTGGTCCCAGGGGGGCGCATTCTATATAGTGCTTCACAATCCGGGGCATGGAGAAACACAGCTACTTACTCAGAATAAGTAGTAAGCAAGTAAGTGAGGAAGAAGAGAAGGAAGGAAGGAAGGAAGGAAGGAAGGAAGGAAGGAAGGAAGGAACGAAGGAACGAAGGAACGAAGGAACGAAGGAACGAAGGAACGAAGGAACGAAGGAACGAAGGATCTGCTCTTTTAAGATAAGACTCTGGACCAGGCAAGAGCTCATCAGACAGGACTGGTGCTTCTTCTACAAACCTATTTCAAAATCTGTACTGTGCCCACTAACCCAAATCCCTTACGGCATATGCTTCCTAGGTCCTCATTCCCAAGGCCAAGTTCTCCCTGGCTTCAGCAAACCTAAGAGACTTGACTTTATTGGAACTACAGGTTTCTCCTAAGACCTTTTGGGTGTCTGAGAGTAGTCTACTCGGCCTCAGTAGCCCTGTCCATTTTGAGCATTTACAGGAGACAGTAGTCCACAGCAATGCAGGAGAGAGGACTGGAAAGGAAGCAATCACAGACTGCACCAGGATCCTAGGGGACAGTGAACAACCCATGAGCAAGAGCACTGACAGCAACCCGAGTTTGGATTCCCTGAGTCCATTGCTCCTGTTTCTCCGCCATGACACGTAGACCTCAGGTGTAGGAGTATATCAAGGACTTGTTCCTAGGGAGAGTGGCAATGGGTTGGACAGGCCTGGGCGGCAGGATGGGGAGTGAGACTAGGGGGATGATTTCCTGTGAAACTCTTGTCTGCTTGATTGCATGGAAAGCTTAGGGCTATAAATTGTACCTGAGAGCTTTAAGCCATGAAGACAGAGTGATGCCTCTCGCCGTATTTTCAAGGGTATCCCAGGAAAGATGGTATGGAACCCTAATCAACTGATCATACGGCAGTGTGGGAAATGGAAGCATAGAGTTGCTCCAAAGGACCCCAGAAACACCTGCTGGGAGCCTCTCATGGCAGATGTTGGTCCAGGTGTTCTGTCCTGGGCTTCTGGCCCAACACAAGGCTTGGGTTCTGAGTCTCTTACTGATAACCCAGCTTAAGGCCTTTAATTTTAGTGCCCTCGTAATTGAAAAGGGAATAGGAATGGGGACCCGGCCCTTGTGGGTGCAGGAAAACAATAAAATGAGAGCTGGCAGCAGAGCAGTCACTGAATCACTCTGTGCCCGTACTCATTGCTCACCTATGTAAACAGCCCGGGCAGCTCTCACCTGCTCAAGGTTGCACAGCTGTTCAATGGCAGTGACAGCCATCATTCACTGAAGGGGTACCGTGTGCTGGGCAGCCTTCCAAGTGCTTTTTAACACTTAACCTCTTTAATCCTCAAACAGGCCGTAAGTTCACATTATCGTTAGTCCTGGGCATGAGATATTCGTAATAATTTTTATGAAGTCACAAAACCCCTGGGCATGGCGCTGGGACGTGGACTCAGGTCTGTCTCACTAATTTGGTAGCTATACCATACTGCCTGCACTGCCTCTGTGTGTGTGTGTGTGTGTGTGTGTGTGCGTGTGTGTGTGTGTGAACATGTTCATGTGCATTTGGGCACATGTTATGGAGGTCAGAGGACAACCTTCAGGAACTATCCACTTTGCTTTTAAAAACAGGCTCGTTCACTGACTCGGAGCTTGCCAAGTAGGCCATTTTTCCTGCCCAGCGAGCTGCCTTTCTCTGCCTCTCCAGAGATGGAATTACAAATGATCCACATAGTGTCTGTCTTTCTCTGGGAGTTCTGGGCATTGTGCTCATGACCTCAAGTTTGCGGGATAAGCACTTACTGAATAAGCCTATGCCCTCAGCCACAGTGTTCCGTCTTTATGTCTCTCAATGAACTTCCAAAGTAGGGGTCCCTTCCTGTTTGTATCTGCATGTTTACTGTCGGGCATAGAAACGAGATATTTGTGAAACATTTGGATTTAAATACTCATTTTGAAGCCACCTGGAAACACTTTGCTCTACAGTTTAACTTGCCTAGAATGATCCCAACAATAACAAAAGTGTTTAAACTGGCTTTACTAACTCATTCAAGAGAAACTTTGACAATGCTTGGCTTCATGTCAGGCCCAAGAGGAACAATGGTGAAATCAGATACTTTTCCGGGTTATCCCAGTAGGGTTGTCCCTTCAGTAGGTAGCTACCGTGCCCACCACTAAGGTATCCAATATTAGGGCCCAAGTGGCCTCACCATGGTATGTCAAGAGGTCTTGATTCTTTGTGAGAGGAACCTTCCTCCAGTCTTCATCCTCAGGGTCTCAGCTCCTTGACAATCAACTTCATTCTCCCCATTTCCTTCTCTCCTCCCCCACCTTAAATTACACAGGTAATAATCAGCATCATAATCAGGAACCCCGAAACAGAGGACAGGCCAAGAGGGACAATGTTTAAGAAGGCATTCTGAGAACTCAGATTGTGTTTCACAAAGTTGAACACACACTATGAAAACACTCTCTGGCCACTAAGCATTACAGTCATTTCTGGCTGCTCCTATGTGTCTTGATAATGAGTAACTATTAATTATTCAGGGAAGGACATTTTATCTGAGCTGGCTTCTTTTCCTACAACCATGCCAAGTGATTTATTTTTTTTTTAAAAAAGGTGAGTGGCTTTTTTTTTTTTAAATGAAAGAAAGAACTCAAGCTGGTGTCTCCTGGGCAGTAATGAGTAATTTTTTGCTCTGAGATGAGGAAGGAAAGGATTCCTGTTTTGCTTCTTCAGCTTCACTCCCATGATGCAGAACTAGCCCTGATGGAGGCAGTGGGGTTCCTGCCTACCCCCAGAGTGATCACAGGTCAGAGCGAAGGAGCACCTAGGGCTTCACCGACTGTTGTCCCATGGCCTCTCAAGCAAGCATTCCTGAGGGTGAAAAGGAGGCATTACAATAATCAACCTGATGGAGTGAGAATAGGGAACTTCTCACACAAACCAAGAAGGGACATTACCCCAGTCCCAGAGAACTTGAAGGACCCTTCTAACTGAAGCACCTGAAATGCTTGAAGCTTAGCACCCCCATTTCGTGTTTCCTGGGGACCCAAGGAACCTCTACCAGGTGTCACTACTAGCTGCCAACTTCCAGGGACAAGCGACAAGGCGTTCTACAGGGGACATACCCAGTTCTGATTTAAATTTAATCTGTGTGGTCAATTATTTGTATAAGAATGGAGGAAAATAAAGACTATTTCACAAAAGTCAACTCTGTAATTTTAGAGCCTTTAAGACATTTGAAAACGCCTTGTGCAATTATGTGGCACTTAATACTCAGATAATGGAACAATGAAAGATGTATGTTTGCATTTTGTAAAATTAAACTGTATGCAGTTATTTATCTTTTACCTTAATTGTTTGAGCTTGTTTCTAATGTAAACTGTTGTAATTTTAAATAAATATCATAGAAAAAACTTTCATAGGTATCAAGAATCCAGAGTAAATTTACTTTGCAAATAGGCTTTGTAGGTATGTTTTACACTGAGGATCTTAAACTGACACTTTCATTCAAAAATCCTTCGAATTGCTCACCATTGGCTTCGCCGAGGTCAGAAAGATCTCGAGGAGACCAAGGCTTTACAATAGAATTTGGCTGACGTCTTCTTCCAGATCCGAGGTACAAGAAATGCACAGAATCAGTATAGTAAGAAGAAGGAACTTCTTCGTTTTTGACTGATTTGGGTTCCACATACAAAAGCTCATGCTTTGTCCCTTCCGTTCTCCAGTCTCTGTTCCATATTGGGTGCCCAAATTTTTATGCCTTCTGAGAACATTTTTGGACAACTTGAAATTTGGTAGCTTGCTAGAGCACGGAGGCATAAGAATTTGAAGGAGATAAGGTCAGTTCCATAATATGAGTTCATGTGTTAAGGACGTGAAGTCACCAATAAGAGCCAGCTAAGCTAGTTTTGGAGTCGGCTGTTCTAAGGCTTTTCCACTGTGATAGTCACACTGTGACTCCAGACATTTGATAAATAATAGTAGAATAAAGCAACTCTGATTTCCCACGGCTTCCAGGATCTGAGGCGTCACACCCAATCACATTCACTTCGTCTTCCGACTGAGATTGCATCTCTTGAGTTATCACTGAGTCAGCCCAGTCCAGGGTCTAGTAGGATCAAGTCTGGACCCAATCTCAGATCTGTGGTTAGCTAGATAAGTAATCTCAGGCATATCACATGAAATTGATGTGCCTCGGTTTCATTACCTGCAAAACAATTCATGGAGGGGAGACGGGATTTATTTTTTAGGCACTAGATGCATTAATATGTTTTAAATACTGTTGTATCTAGTGAGGTGAGTAAGGAGTGTATGCTGCTCTTGCAGAGAACCCACGTTCAGTTCCTAGCACCCACACTGGACAGTTCACAACCACCTGTAACTCCAGCTGCAGGTATCTGATACTTTCTTCTGAACATTCATGTTCACATGCTCACATACTTACCTACACATAAATATGTAATGAAAAATAACAAAAATGAATTTTTAAAAAACACTGCTAATGATATATGGCACATTATGAGCCCTACAAATGTTTTAGTTTTGTAGTATCTTATTTTAAGTGAATTTCTGAAACATTAATCTAATTAATCTTTATCAATAAAAAATGAAGAGTCAGATACTAGGGTAAGAACATGAAAGATCAGAGAAGCAGAGAGCAATCACCAGTCACCTCCCACCTCATCATTCTCCTATCCAGAAGGGCCGAGATCCTCTCTCTGCCCCCACCTTACTACTGCCTGTCCACTCTTGTCTACAGTCCTCCAAACCTCTATGGTTAATTTTGATCAGCTAGTGGCTAGCTCCACCCTCTGACTCAAGCAAGCTTTAGTCATTGGAACACAATCAAAACATCACACAACAAATTTCAGATTTCCTGAAATATTTCAAAATATTCAGAGATTCTCCAAGGTTCTCTGGTTGTTCATATTTTGACAATTCGCTTAAGATAATATATTTATTTTCTTGTGCTGTGTAAGAAACAATCACAAACTAAGAAGGCTAAGGGTTATACAATTGCTGTCTCACAATTTCCCTGTGCCAAGATCCCGGGTTTCACTTGTCATAGTCCTTTACTCAAGATGTCCCCAGACTGAAGCCAATGAGTTCATTGGTACGGTTATCTACACTGAGGCTCAGAATCCTCTGCTAAGTTCTCCCCTCTGACTGTGGGCGGATGTCAGTTCCTTGTGGTTGCAAGATTGATGTGGCCAACTTCTTACTTAGTCAGAATTACACTGGGCACTGAGAAGCCAATTGTCATTTCCTGATATGTGACCTTTCCACCATACGTCAGTTTTCACTTTAGCGAGAGACATCTTCCTATATACCCAACCCAGTTTGTCTTTCTGAAGTTTCAGGCACCTACAGTCAACAGTGGACCAGCACAATTACAGCCAGAGTTCCAGAAGTAATCCAAACCTTCTTTTAACTGAACACCATTCTCAGCAGAGTCAATCCCATTCTACCTCCTCTAGGGCATAGTCCTTGCCTTTGAGCAAAGTACCTATGCCATAGGTGTAGATGCTCCCCATCCTCTAGTGCATCTCAGTTATAAGATGGGCTATTGTGAAGTAACAGTAAACCTCATCTTCATTACCAATAGCTCCGCAGCTCAAGTGAGGAGCACCTGCAGGTCAGATTGCTCCAAAAAGAAACCAGGTATGTATGCGGTGAGTGAAGTTGGTGTTCTCAATTTAAAAAGGAAATGGAAGACTCACGTTGAAGCTACTAAGATCTATGGTGAGCTGAATTGTTTTATGTAATCATGACACAAGCTAAAGTCATCTGAGAGAAGGGAACCTCAATTAAGAAAATGCCTCTATATCATCAGCTTCTAGGCAAGCCTGTAAGATATTTTCTTAATTAGTTATGACTAGGGAGGGCACAGCCCATTATGAATGGTATCGTCCATGGGCTGATGGTCCTGGGTTCTATAAGAAAGCAGGCTGAGAAATCCACAATGAACAAGCCAGTAAACAGTACCCCTCCGTGCCGTTTGTATCAGCTTGTGCCTCCGTGTTCTTAGCCTGCTTGAGCTTCTGCCCTCACTGCTTCTGACGATAAACTGTTATATGGAACTGAGAGAGGATTAACTCCTTTCCTCCCCAAGTTGCTTTTGATCATGGTGCTTCATCACAGGAAGAGCAACCCTAACTAGACCTATGGTAAGACTGATCTGCCATCAGTGCAAGTTGGAAGAGGGAAAAACAACCTTGCACTCACATCTTGAGCTGCAGAAGTTAAGGCTACAGCATGTGACAGCACGCACAGGTGTAGGAAAAGCATCCCATGGAAAGAAAGCTCATCTCGTGGCTTCTTACCCATCGACTGCTCTTCCAATCTGCTGTTGTCAGTCAGTAGGGCCTATTGAAGATAAAGGCCTGTTGTGGCTCTGCTAACAGGGGTCTCTCATCTTCAAGCCAACTCAGACACCTGTCGCTGTCAGACTCTGGGTTCTAGGAGGATAAATGACATGCAAAGACTTTGGAAGCCCAGGCTTGCACTGGCCCTTCAGCATCTCAGCCACATTCTGTTGGCCAAAGTGAAGCACAAGACAGCCCTAATTCAAGAGGAAAGGATGTAGATTCTACCCCTGGATATGGAGCATTGCAAGGACACATTGCATGAGATGTAAATAAAAGGAGCTCTAATTATGACCATTGTTTCAATTATCTGCACACTCTTCTTTAAAAATTATGTGCACTTGTGTGGGGGGGGCGGTAATTTGCATGTGCCCCCCAAAACCAGAAGAAAACATCAGATCTCCCAGAGCTAGAGTTGCTTGCAGTTGTGAGTATCTCTGGTTAGGTATTGTCCCATGGTCCCTGCAGCTTTTATCACACACTCAGCCTTCCCCACGGCCTTCAACAAAGTCAGCCAGTTCCTCAACAGCCCTGCATACCCACGTAATCCTGGTGTTACCAGTCCTTTACCGATCACAACAGGTCCTGACATCACTCAGTGAAGTAAGGAACTGCCAGAAATGGAGAGGCACTTCCGGGGCCCAGCAGAGCACTAAGATCAGAGAGTTAGCTGCACTTGACCTTGAATTTCTAACTTCACTCAGCTGAAGGCAACTGATGATTCTGGAACATCCTTGGTTCTCAGAGGAAAGCGGGGGTGCTTTTCCTTTGGTAATTCAGTCCTCTGCTTGTTTTCTTTCTCATTTCTGAGTGTCATGCTGCTTGGGACAGACCCTTATTGATTGAGACCAATGAATAGAGCATAAGAAATAAAGATTATTACCTTCATAATTATCCTAAAGTAAGACACTACCAGAATATACATATTTCCAAAAAAGCTACTCATCTTCTGAGTTGTCACAGACTGGGAAGCTGTGAGACACAACCAGGTATCTTCCTTCTTAGAAATCCTTAAGACCACCCGGATTAATTAGACACCTGTGTGCCCAATAACACTCCAGGATCCTGGGGAACAGACTGGTGGGTCCAGGGATAGCCTAGGAATCTGCATTTCTTCAAAGTTTTACAGTCTCCTCTTGCCCCTTGAGACCCTCAAGAATAACAGCACAGGCACAGTGATGCTGTTCTTGTGACTTGGGTACAGGTTGGCTGTGACAGGCCCAGAGCATCAGGCAAAAAGAGCAGAGATTCTGCCATCTGGGGTCCAGATCAGCACCTGGAATTGTGAGTGCCGCCCTTCTTCTAACTCATCTGGACCAACACAAAAGATGAGTTCTGAAGCACGTGGTACCCCTCTGGGAAATCAGAGCTGAACACCTCTGTAGGTTCTGAGACTGAGGAGTATTTCTCAAGAGGCAGGGGGAGGTAGCCTGTTGGTGGAGGCCAAGAGAGTGACAGTTAACCAAGGGATATCGGGACTTCTGTCTCCTTCATCACCAAGGGCAGCTAGGAAGATGGGAGGACACAAGAGTTCCCTGGATGCTGTGAATCCCAGTAAGCTTTGGCAGCCCTGGAGGATGGAGTAAGGGTAAGGGGATAAGCTGCAGTGCAGGACTTCCCAGAATGCAGAAAACAGGAAGTTGCCAGGTAAAGTAAACTGCCTGTTTCATAAGACAGGAAAATAAAATCCATTTGAATGTGTTTGTAAGTGCTGAAGAAACGCTGGAACATCACTTAAGGTGTTAACCAGAATCATCAAATCAGAGCTACAGGGGCTTGGTAGGAGGGAAGAAAGACATGGCTGAAGGTATTTTATCCCATTTCTTATGGCATTTTCTGCATTTTGAGTCATATATTACTTAACCATAGTTTTTTTTTTTTTTTACTTTGGGGAACAAAATATAATGCTAACTCAACTCTATCTCCGGTCTAAATACTTAAACACTTTGAATTTAGACTATTTGCATTAATTACCTTCATAATACATATTCAGTCATAACACATACATGTATTATGTATGTATGTATGCATGTATGCATGTATGTATGTATGAGAGTAGTGCCACTAATGCCATGAACACCTCTTTCCCAGGCTGCCAGGGATGTCTGGGACCTGCAGTGGTTCTAGTCACTGTAACTTAAGGGTTTGAAAGGCTTCAGGATGTTTTGCCCTTGAAGCAAAGTCCATACCTCATCAAAAGTGTTGAACAAGTTAACTCTCCTTTTCAGAAAAGAAGTCTGCTTCTGGCTTGAATGGCTTCCTTCTTAGAGGTTGTGCAGGAAACTGGACTGCTGTCTTCTCCTTCCTTTTGCTAAACAAGTAGAGGACTTTGCACTTGGACCCACCTTTTCCTAGAGGCTGACCTGCCTGAAGGGCAGGCAGTCCTGCCCTAATGACTAACACCTGGTGCCATTATTTTTAGCTGTCAGTGGCAAAAAAAACTCAGACTGCGCAGGCTGGCCTGTGGAGGTAATGGAGCAGAGCCTGCTGGGGAGGCAACATGACAGCGTATCAGACAATGTTAGCAAAATCGCTCTCAGCTACCTGAGGGGCTGAACTGCTTCCACTGGGTTATTAAAAAAAAAAACTCAGAATGGTGCATGCCCCCTTGGGTAGTGGCCTCTGTTCAGGGAATGCTCTGTGGCTCGCTGCAATAGGAATTCTCAGGTACTTTAGAAATTGCATGTTTAACGTTAGCCTGATGTCCAGTCCGTGTTACTAACCAGATCTCCAGAGCTAGGTGATAGTTCAAGCTTGGATAGTTTCCAGTCTATTAATAGCGCATGGTCATCAAGGAGTATTTATTTCCCTTTACTGCCTCTAAGTGAGACAGGTAGAGCTAAGCGTTCCCTGGCTTATGAGGACACGGCCTTCCTAGACAGTTTGTCTAAAATAAAGTTAAAATCCCGGTATTTTTTCAGTCCTGTTGTCTTCCCATGAATTCCTGAAGCTCCAGGAATCATAGGCCTAAGTCAGGGGAGGAAAGTGAAGCTGTGCTTGCAAGCAGAGCTCTGTGGGTGTGAGGAATGGGGCAGCTGGTGTGCGGGGGGGGGGGGGGGGGGGGGGGGGGGGGGGGGGGGGGGGGGGGGGGGGGGGGGGGGGGGGGAGAGCTCCAAGGTGCCTAATGGGAAGGTCTGGTGATGTCTGTCAGGGGTATCTGAGCTCAGATGTAAAAGCCTTCGCTCAGCTTCACCCAGGACTAAAGAGCATGTGTGTCTGGAGACATATATATACCCTTTTCCCTTGGTGATCCCATGCTTGGAGAAACACCCTGGTCCTAGAAGCAGAAAAAAAAAATATCGGTGGCTTGCAAATGGTAACATGTGACACGATTTATTGTCCCTCTCTGTTTGCTTTCCTTATGCGCACAGACGTGACAGCTTGTGGGGACTGGAGGCTAGATTTTCTATTGCATAGTCCAAAGCAAGGTCCCCACACAAAAGAAGTTCCCCCCGCTTTTGTTTCGTTCTCTGGACTTACCTTCTCATGCAACATGAATAATAAAAACCCAGAGACAGAAATTGGGGTTCAACCCAAAAACCAGAAAAGCAAAGCAGCCAAGCAAATAAAGAATCTTACCAACTGGGTGACCGCAAACTAACTAAACTAAGCCTCTCTCTCCTCCCATTTTATATTCCCCCTAGTGCTGGGATTAAAGGCCTGTGACTCCCTAGGACTGGGATTTAAGGTGTGAGCCACCACCACCTGGATTTGTTTCAACATTGATCTTGTGTGTAGCCCAGGGTAGCCTTGAACTCACAGAGATTCATCTGACTCTGAGAGAGTCACCAAATCACCACTGCCTGACCTCTAGAGGCTTTGCCTTTGGTCATCAGGCAAGGTTTATTTATCAAAATACAAATAATATACCACCACACTCTCCCCCTTTTCTCCTCTCTCTTTTCAGACATGCCCAACCAATAGCTCCCACCATGCCTCTGGAGACTTCTGCTTAGAAGCGTCTGCTGTAGAAAAGTGGGGTTCAGAGCCCCACCCCAACTATACCTGACAACCAGCTGTGTTAGCAATGCAACAGAATTCCATTTTCTGTTTTGGGGTCCAAAATTCCAAGAGCTGAAAGTTTGCTTGCCCTAGGAGTAAAAGAGGCCATCCTGGGGCCAGGCCAAGCTCTCGTGGGAGCACAAGACGCTCTCTTTGGGCTGGAACAGACTGACCCGAAGCCTCTGCAAGTGCCACCCTGTGGCTTGCTCGCCTCTCCTTTAGATGGCACCATTTTACTGCAGGGAGGCCACTTGGGCTCCATTCCCCAGCGTCAATTAGTATTCGCTGTGCAAAAATCAGGAAATTCCTTCATTATGCCGGTTCCCAGTGACAATCTGACACTTAAGGTGGTGCTTCGGCATTTCCATTATAAACTCCACTTCTCGTGGAGGGTTGTGGTACAGCAATAAAAACTTGCCAGGAGGGCTTCACCTTGGGACACTTTAGAGCAAACACTGCATTTCCCTTCTGAGGGGTCTTTTTTTTTTCTTAATCATGTTATGCCCAGTCTGAGAAATTAATTTTTCTCCATGTGACGAAAAATAATTAAGAATTTACCTAGCGTTTTGGTAATTTTAATGCAGGCATTGGTTTGCCTTTAGCTGTGAAGAAACAAGGAGCATTTGAAGTAAATGCACCCATTAACCACCCTGATTTAATCATTACTCGGTGTGCACATGAATAGGTGTATCACATGCTACCCCAAAATTTGTATGATTTTATGTGACAATTAAAAATGAGAGAATGTAAAGTAAAATGTAAAATGCCAAAGTGTTTTAATTAAAAAAATGGAAAGAAATATTTTGCACTTACTTTTAAGAGTCACTGGTGATGGACAGTAACTCTGTTGGCTCGTTTGCTGCAGCTGTAACCAAATTTCTCAGGCTGAGTATATTACAAAAAAAAAAAAAAGTTCGTCTTACTAACAGTTTTGGAAGATGAAATCCCAAGATTGGATGACTCTCTCAGCTCAAAACCGGGGCCAACCTGCCAGTACATGGGCCTCTGTGATGCACACACAAACCTTTCAAACCAGGGTAGCTACCCAAACATGTTTTTTTGTTTCGGTTTCTGTGAGAATGCCATTTTAAAAAAAAATAGAATTTGCAAATTACATGTAATAAAATCATATGGTGATATATCAGTTATCTATCTTTTTGAAAATTTTACATTTGTCTATTATTTTAACAGGTATGTGTGAGTGAGTGTGCATGCCATGGTGTACATGTGGAGGTCAGAGGACAGCATGGGGATCTGGTTCTCTTTTTCCACCACATGAATCACACCAGGCTGACAGCAAGCCCCCTTACTCTTTGAGCCATCTTACTAGGAATTAGTTGTCTTTGTTGTCTCTCTGACGTCATACAGGACATAGACAATCTAATGGAGGAAGGATTTGTTTTGGCTCATGGGTTACAGAGTGATTGGTCCATTTTCATGTGTCCCCGAGCAGAGAGTGTGTGATGAAGACTTAGCGAACAAAGCAGAAGAAAGAAATGTCATATAGATGGACTAATTTTTTTTGAGTGAAAGCTCATGATTTTATTGTGTTCATAACAAGGTCAGCTTAGAACTGGATCACTTGGCCCTTTCTCTTCTTATCACCACACAGTTCAAAATGCTTGCATCTCTTAATAGCCAGCATCCTCTTAGATCTGCAGTTGGGCTCCACACATTCCAGTCTCAGCACAATCTTCTTTGTAGTTTTCGCCTTTTTGTAGAAACTAGGCTTAGTCTGCCCACCATAGCCACTCTGTTTCCTGTCATAACGCCGCTATCCCTGGGCATACAAAGAATCTTTGCCCTTCTTGTACTAGGCCACTTTGTGGGGTTGGTGCTTGCCACATTTCTTGCAGAATGTACGGTGGCTCTTAAAAACGTTCACCATGTTGGTGGGCGCGATATCGGCACAAAAAGAAAGAGGGAAGGCTAGACGGACTAATTTTAACTTTTGAATCTGTACAGGTCCCTAACCTATGGGAAGGCCCCACTGGTAGTGCTGATGGGTCTTCCCACCCTCAGTGAATCCTCTCTGGAAACACCGTTCCATATAAAGCCAGAGGTGCCCTTTACTGATCTCCAAGTTGAAGCCAAACTGACAGTGAAGATTAACCAACATGGTTCCACCAGTGACAATAGATATCTAGACTATGCATTACACAGATGATATTTCTCTACTCTTATTTGTGAGGTCAGAACAAGGTGTTCCAGGCACACATCAGAGCTGATCCACACAGAAAACTGACATCTGAAAGATCGTTACCAACCTCCTCTGCAAGTCACTATTATTTTTGTATAATGACAATGACTTTGCCATCTAAAAGGCAGATTTGGGACACAAGCAGGTTGCAATTCTGGAATTTGTAGCTCTAAGACCCATTTCAGTTCAGAGGTAGTTTATATATCTGGAAGCCCACGGTGATACTGAAATGAGGGGCAGACTTATAGTTCCACTGGGAGCTGACACAGAGTATAGAGAGAAATAGAGAGAGGGAGGGGAAAGAGCAAAAAGAAGGGAGCTAGACACTGTAGTTTACAGGTCTGTGTTACTTCCTACAATTATAGTTGATACTTAAAAAAAATTTCACAGGTGAGTCATAAGAATAGGAGTAGGATTACTTTTGTGTAACTGATACAAAGATTGAAAACAATTCCCTTCCTCCTCTTGTGTTGGCTTAGCCAACAACCTCTGTTTCCCAAAACACACATACATGCACACGCACACACAAACACACACACACACACACACACACCACAAGCTGGATTTTAAAATACTAATTTGTTAGCCAAGATTGATTTCCAGGAATCTCCAGAGACACAAAGGACTTACCAAAGGTGGGGCAGAAGTGTATATGGTTGGAGGACAGCTGTCGAGACTCCTTGTCCAGCGGAAGTGAAGCCAAGAAGGTACCTCAAATGATAGTTGAATCTAGATCGTTTCAGGGCAGAACTGTCGATGGCAGATCAGCCAGGGATTTGGATTCTTTAGGCCTGATGTAGATTTAATCCCCTTCTCTGTCCAACAAACTGTTCTTCACCCTTTAGAACCTAACTCCAATGCCATACCTGGATATTATAAAACAAACAGACAAACACAAGAGATATAAAGTACTGGGGAGAAGGTGGACAAAGGACAAGGCTCCACACAGCAGATGGCAATGTATGTTAGTGCAGTCTCTGGGGTCTGTGCGGGGCAGGCTCCAGTGATATCAGAAAAGAACTGCCATGTGGTCCCGCCATTCACCCCCCCCTGGAAAATCACTGAGGGAGTTGAAATCTCCAACTATAAGGATGTATGTAATTCCCATGTTTGCAGCAGCCGTATTCACAAGTCAGGTATAGAAACAAGCCAAGGCATCTGTAAGCAGATGAGTGGGTATGGGAACCAGAATGTGTATACCTACATGTACAGAGGGTGAGCCGGCCTAGAGCTCTGATGTGCAACATGAAGACTACCAGTCACTGTGTATGATTTGGGGAATGGTCTCTAAACTGGTAGCGTTCATCTGCCCTTGTCGCCGGCACAAATGAATCACTGCGTGGAAAGATAAATAGGTTAAGTTGCGTGGCAATGATAATCGTCTTCCTTTTTATCTTTGTATCCTATAAAATCATGTGTATTCTTGAAATACATAGACTAAAAATCATTAAGAGGTTGGGAGAGCAAATGTAGCATTAGCTCCAATGGTCCTGACTTTCTGTGAAAACCTGCTAAACCCTTCCCTTGCACCCCTGCTTTCCTCCGTGATGGTTCATCATATCTGTGTAAAAAGTGCTATAGAACACCAGCTAGGTAAGACTGCCATTCCTTCCTGAGGTCTGAGTTGTGTCTCCAAGATCTTGTCCAGGCCTTGCTCAGTATACTTGCTAACACAGTCAGACACTGGCTAACAAGTAGAAGGATATATATACACACATGGGTTTCCAAAGGCTCTTGCCTTATGATTGGTTTGCTATACTTGACTGATTAGGAGGAAATAATTAGTGGCTAAAAGCCAGCTTTTCATTGTGGCTACTAATGACACTTCTTGGCCTGTTTCCATCCAGCACCCTAGTTCGAAGAGAATGCTGGGAAGCCATCTGTGTTTCACTGAAAATGCCTAAGACTTCCTGAAACTGCAGATCAACCCAACTTAGGAATTTCACCATGAGTCCCAGGCCTTGAGCCAGCCCGGCTTCTCTCAAATTAAGATGGCCACTCGTTTGTGTGAAGCATTCGTCAGCTGGGAATGTGGTCAGTGGGCAGTGAACTGTTCAGATGCCTGGAAGGTATTTCCTAAGAGACCACACGTCAAGTACCTGCTGAATCATGAGCTTCCCTTGAACAACAATGGGATGCTTTTACAGGCCGAGGGAGGGCTGTGTCGGAGCTGATACCTGGCACAAACTAGAGCTGCCCAATCTGAGGTTGAGAGGAGGAAAGGGGAAACGGGAGTCTGAATCACCGAGACTGTACTTTTCATGGGAGTTGCTTCTCTGGGATTGCTGTGTTCCTGGGTCAGAAAGAGTCACTTAAACTTTTTACCTCACTCATGCTTAAAGGATATTCATCCACTCCCTTTAGTTCTAACCACATAGGCATCAGTGGGCTCTTAAGAATATATGTCAATCCAAAAAACAGAGAGGAGGACCAATGGAACAGAATTGAAGATCCGGATATTAATCCACACACCTTTGAACACCTGGTTTTTGGCAAAGAAGCAAAAGATATCAAATGGAAAAAGAAAAGCATATTTAACAAGTGGTGCTGGCGTAACTGGATATCAACATATAGATGAATGAAAAGAGATCCATAACTATCACCATGCACAAAACTCAAGATCAAATGGATCAAAGGCCTCAACATAAAGCTAGCCACACTGAAACTCATAGAAGAGAAAATGGGAAATACACTTGAACTCATTGGCACAGGAGACCACTTCCTAAATATAACCCCAGTAGCACAAACACTGAGAAAAACAATTAATAAATGTGACCTCCTGAAACTGAAAAGCTTCTGTAAAGCAAAGGACATGGTCAATAAGACAAAGAACTCAAGAAACTGATCATCAAAAGAACAAATAATTCAATAAAAAAAATGGAGTACAGACCTAAACAGAGAATTCTCAACAGAGGAATCTAAAATGGCTGAAAGACACTTAAAGAAATGTTCAAAATTTTTAGTCATCAGAGAAATGCAAATAAAAACAACTCTGAGATTCCATCTTACACTTGTAAGAATGGCCAAGATCAAAAACACTAATGACAACTTATGCTGGAGAGGTTGTGAGGTAAAGGGAACACTTCTGCATTGCTGGTGGGAGTAAAAGCTGGTACAGCCCCTTTGGATATCAGTATGGTGATTTCTCAGAAAATTAGGAAACAACCTTCCTCAAGACCCAGCAAATACCATTTTGGGTATATATCCAAAGGATGTTCAATCATGCTACAAGGACATGTGCTCAGCTATGTTCATAACAGCATTGTTTGTCATAGCCAGAACCTGGAAACAACCTAAATGCCCCTCAACTGAAGAATGGATAAGGAAAATGTGGTACATTTACACAATGGATTACTACACAGCAGAAAAAAATAACATCTTGAAATTTGCAGGCAAATGGATGGAACTAGAAAACATCATATTGAGGGAGGTAACCCTGACACAGAATGACAATTATCACATGTACTCACTCATAAGTGGTTTTTAAACATAAAGCAAAAAAATCAGCTCACAAATCACAATCCCAGAGAACTTAAATAATGAGGAACCTAAGAGAGACATACATGGATCTAATCTACATGGGAAGTAGAAAATGACAAAAATATCCCGAGTGAATTGGGAACATGGGGACCATGGGAGAGGGTTGAAGGAGAGGGGAAAGGCAGGGAGGGGAGGGAAGAGGCAGGAAGGGGAGCAGATAAAAATGCAGAGCTCAATAAAATCAATTTTTAAAAAGAATATAAGCCAATCTAAAAAAAAATCCAGTGTCAAGCATAGGAACCCTCCTTTCAAGTTGTTAGTCAGAGGTATCCATAGGAACCTCATAGGTTATTGCCATTGCCCTTGGTTGCTTCCCAGAACTCTAAGGTAAGACCCTATTAATGAAGAAATCACATATATTAGACACAGGATTCGAGGAACCAAGCTGTAATATGAAAGTCCCCTCCGAAAGAACTAGCTTTCACAGCATCTAAGTATCATAATGCACTGGGTAAGCTCCCAATGGTGAAAAGCCATTAATAGTCCACCCAGCTAGAAAGCCTGTGATCCACAATAACCAGCCCTGCTAGATATCCCCAATGGTGCAATAGTGGCATTTTTTTCTTGGGGATGATCAGAAGCTGTCTAACTGGACACTCAGTAAGAGGAAATTCAGACCCATAACTGTAAACCTAACCAAATACCCATGGTGGAGTAGTTATAAACCCTGTGGGAGAACTTACCACTGCCATCTTCCTAAACCAATAGAATTCCTAACTATATCCTAAATACTTATCCTTATACCAAGGTAAGAACAGCTCTCACACCTCATTAAAGAGGCTGTTTTTGCAGCAAACAGAGACTAGAACAAAGTTCCAAATTCAGAGCATAAGTGATCATGGGGTTTTTGGCCCCAAATAGTTCATCTATAGTGTATCTTCTACATCTTCTAGAGCTCGGGGAACATTGAGAAAAAGGGGGAGAAAGGGTGCAAGAGCCAGAGGACTAGGGCTCTCCTGTAGATAGTACCTTCTAGACATGGAAGTGGAAGCTGCACCCACAAAATCTCAACAATATGGTTACTTAAAAAAGGACCACATAATACTAACACCAACTGACATGACAATACAGATGATGGAGATTTCAAAAGGCCCTACTCCTGGATGAAGAGCTACAGGCAATCAATCATTGGCTCACGAGAAAGGAAAACTCAATTTGCTCCAGGGATGAACCTCTTGATAGGTTACTGAATCCCCAGTGGTTTGTACTTATGAGTACTACTAGCGGAACTCAGTAGGTTGGATTTATAGATATGAATTTGAGAGGGAGTGGAGAGACACAAGAGGAGCTGAGGAGGGAACCTTAAAAATAATGTGCTTTTGTTCAAAATTTTCCAAAAAATTAGGAATTGAA
This sequence comes from Alexandromys fortis, assembly GCF_014885135.2. NCBI lineage: Eukaryota > Metazoa > Chordata > Mammalia > Rodentia > Cricetidae > Alexandromys > Alexandromys fortis. The sequence continues at coordinate 4,837,783 of NW_026067989.1, forward strand.
AAAGAAGCCAAAAGACACATAATAGCTGCCTTTAAGAGTTACTAGCAAGGCACTGTAATAAGGACGATGTGACCGCAGAAACCATGGTCACGGTACATTCGTTTACTTGTTTGGTTACTACAGTGAAGTACCTGACTAAAGCAACTGAAGAAAGGAAAGGTTTACTTGGGCCCACAGTTCATGGTCACAGGTCACATTGTGTCCCCCGTCAGGAAACAGAGCAGTGTGTGCTCGTGTTCGGCTAGCTGTGTCTTCTTTCTGCAGTCTAGGATCCCAGCCCATTGAGCCGTGCTGTCTATACTCCCTCCATAGTTAACTGAATCTCAATATCCTCTCATAAACATACTCAGAGGCTGGCCTAATCTAAATAGTCCCTCACAGATGTGTCTGGAAAACTATCTTCTGGATGAATCTAGGTCAGAGTGACAATCATTACTGAGCATGCCACATCGTTTATAGTGAAATTTGAGAATAAACCCATGAACCTGTGGCCTATTGGTATTTAATTAAAATACAAAGGTATTCAATGTGCAAAATGATTTTAACAGATGACACTGAAATGTATTTATGTATAAAATGTCTGAAGTCACTGTACATCATGTATGAAATTAAATTATATTGTCCTATACTTATTTATGTATTAAAAATATTCACACTTTTTCATAAAGAAGAGTAGTCAACATAGCCCCACATGTTCTAAATGAGGAGCTTGATAACTCCTAAAGAGGACACCGAAGGTCAGTTTGTGGTAATAGCAAATCGTGGGCTAATTCCAGTAAGGCTCAAAGGAGAAATTTCAATATGCAGAGAAATAAATTAGGAATTTGAAGACATACAACTTTACAGCCAAAGCCTAACTGTAAGCCAACCTTTCTCTTCATGTTTTAAGACACACCTCGACTTCCTCTACAGATCCAAATGATCTCCTGTGACCTGTGACATCATCAAAACTCCAAAAACCCATAGAATCCAAAATAGCAAGGAACACACAACGTTTGAACCCTCATTTGAAATTTCACATCTTTGCCTCCTAACATTTGCAAAGGGTCATTTTGGCAAGGGTGACCAGTTGGCCAGCCTGAGAGAGGAAAAGGGTAGATTAAACTATAGCTTCAACTGTTGCAGAACCTCACCTGATGCAGGAACCGTGGGTTAGGACTACATTCACGTAGTAAAATGAGCTGCAAACCATATAACAGAGGCTTCTTTAAAAAGATAAAATTATTTGTTTTGTGTGTGTGTGTGTGTGTGTGTGTGTGTGTGTGTGTGTGTGAGTGACTGTGTGAGTTTGTATGCAACATATGTCAGGTGGGGTTGGCAGTTCTGGAACTGGAGTTACAGAGGGTTGAAAGCTGCCATTTTGGTCCTTGGTAAACAAACCCAAATCCTCCACAAAACCAGAAAATGCCCTTGAATGCTGAGCCATCTCTCTAGACCCAGACAGTGGCTTCTTTAGGAAAATGTTCCTCCTTGCTCATCCATTTCATCAAAGAGCTAATCTCCTTGCATCCTGGGTCTTCTTTCTCCTCACCTATAAACCTGAATGTCTCACAGGGAACTCAGGACAGACCCAGTCATCAGAAACCCTGGAGTATGATTCTTCGGCTCAGAATCTCACTGTCTACAGGCCTCTACCTCATTACAAGTTGCTTTCTTCTATTTTGCATTTCTGTAACTAAGTAGCTGGAGCTGGGTCATTTAGAAAGAGGTTCATTCTGATTCTGGAGTTACTTGAGTGGCTATACCTTGTGTTGCTTCAAATCATAGCTGAAGGGTTAGCATATATGTACAGAATAGAAAGAAATCAAAGGTGTGTGAGTGTGTGTGTGTGTGTGTGTAAGGCATTGTGTGTGTATGTGTGTAATATTCAAGTATATGTGTGAGCTTGTTTAGGGGTATACGTATCTATATGTAACTGTGTAAGGTGCCAACCATCATCTTTCCATCTTGTTTGAGGCAGGCTTCTCTCAGGCATTCTAAAATATGTTTTATGAAAATGCATTACATCTGAGGAATTCTTGCCCTGGCTTCTGTCTGGGTTTACCTCTCCTGCTTGAGCTAGCTTAGTGAGTTTTTATACTCCCATATACAAGGTGCTCATCAAAACTTTCCCAAGAGAAGTGGGGATAATGCTGGCTAGAAACCTGCAACTATGGAAATTTTATGTGGTTGGTTTGCTGTAGCAGAATTAATATGTGTAAGTGGCATGTATTCATTGTTTTTGTTACGAAGTGGTAGATATGAATAGGACAAATTGAGATGCTGCTATATGGACATAAACACTCAAACTTGTAAATGGAGTCATCTTGTATCCCACACCTCCATTGAGGTTCAGTCTGGCTCATTCAGCTCATTCAGAAACTCATTCAGAAACTCATTCAGAAACTCATTCAGAAACTCAGCTGGGTACCGACTTCACAACCAGGAACTAGAAGACTCTTAAGGTGTAACAATCAAGAGATTTTTATCTTAATTTACTTCCATCTCCGGCTACAGAATGGTGAAGGAGCTGATAGGAATCACCTTGTGTTCTGAGGTGCAGCATTCCTGACCACAATGAAGAGAGAGCACTATTTATCACATGGGGGTATTTTCAAGCGTAGAGATACACCCGGTGTTGAGACACTTCCATCGGGTAAACAGGGCCAGTCACAAATGATTGCATTACTGGGATGGGAACTAAACGTCCTGTCTTATTCCTGGAAACTGCTATCTGTGCAGCATTCCAGCCTGAAGGAAATATTGACACCTAGTAGTGGCCCCTTCTTTTGTTGCCTTCGGAAGTTTCTGCTTTAAGCCGCTGCACTTGGCAAATTCTCACTCAGAGCTCAGCTGCAATGGTGAGCTAATTTCTAGTCTCTCCACACTTTAATGAAAGGCTAGGGCACTCCACTTTATGGGCACGGCTGGACATCCGTCCATTTAACACGCGAAGCCTAAAATGGTCAGAGCACACAATGGGGTGCATTGCTGGAAGCAGGTGCCAGGGTCATCTCCTCAGGTTCCTTACCTGCTCAGATCCCTGGCTATGTGGATCCTAAGCACACCCTGAGGTCTGAGCCACCCTGGAGGATGTTTGATCAGTGCACCTGCCCCTAATCTTCTGGCTTCCATGTCTTGACAAATGAAGGCAGCATAATCCCATGTCATCAAAAGACAACCTTGATGAATGGGCTTGTGTCTTGCTCGGGGGCCCCACCTCTTTGTCACGCTCCCAGCCACCATTCCTGGCCAGAGCCCAGCTGGGAGGAGGTGGCCCTTCAGCAAAAGAAATAGAAAACTCGGCTGGTTGGGTGGGAGAAAGCTAAGCCACCTGTCTAAACTGAATGTTTGCTGCTGAACTGAGGTGGAGGGACAATGCCCTGGCTTCCCTCATTGGGAGAGCTGCATGTCCCTCATAGTGGGGGTAGAGAGAAGTTGCCCTTCCTAACCAAGATGCAGCCACTAAAGAAGATGTGTTGACCTTGATGTCCTGCCCATCAGGCTGGTACCCTGCTGGCAGAACAAACAAGGAGGAAGTGTTGTGTTGTGTGGACAAACAGGGCTGCTGGAGGTCTGCCTGTGGGAGGAGTCTCGTCTCCTTTTATCCAGGGTGGGATGGAAGTCTTGAAACTGACTTGAGCATGTGAAAGCAAGAAAAGATTCTGATTGTCTGCGCAAGGGTAAACATTTTCTTTCTTGTCGTCTCCTGGTGTGGACCACCTGCGCTGTTTCCCAACTATTGAAGAACACTGCTTCCTTGTGTCAGCAAACATTCCACGGGGGATGCTCCATGAAATCCGCTAGATGCTGAGGAGGACAGTTAACAGCAGCTCTGTCTCTGCCCTCACACAGCTCACACTCCTTTCTCCAGCCTAAGGAACCTTCTTCAGCCCCACCTCCTTTTCACTTCCCAGGACAGGACTTTCAAGCCTTGAGGGAGCAGGTGCAATGGGCATCACTCCCACGTGACGTCAGTGTACTGCATGGGGATTCACATCAAAGCTCATGAAGCTTGGATTGAAAGAGACCATTAGCACAGAGATACCAAGGCAGCAGAGTTTTCAAACATGCACACTGAAGATGAGATGCAGCCAAGACCCAGAGGACCTCCTAGGTGGGGTGAGATCAGAGCTCCCAGCTCCCCAGACTCCCTGTTCTGTGGCTACTGGATTTCTTCTTCTCCTTTCCCAGCTTGGCTTTCCATGGCTGAGGGCTTTTCAATCCAAATATGAACACAGAAGAAGTATTCATGTCAATGCTTTTTATTGCAAGAACAGCCCATAACTTATTTTTGGAATTCATAGCATTTCCCCTGAAATAACTCAGTAGGTGATGAATCACCAGGCCCATTAGCAGCCGAGTCTTGTGTGGAATATGGTCTGGTGCAGTGTGTGCCTTCACCACGAAGGTTTATACTGGAATCTGCTTTTCCTCCTGAGACCAAAAAAAGTAGCTACTGATACCTCAAGGGTTTTTTTAAATTTATTTTGTTTATTTAGTTAGTTTTTCTAAATTGTCTTTCTTTAAACTGGTCTGACAGCTTCATTTTGAGTTTTCCAGATAGCTACTTAACGGTTGAAAATAGAATTCCTCCCCTCCCCCATTTCATGTATGGCTGCTCATTTTTAAGTGTTCAAGCCTCCGAGGCCCCACTTGTTCTACCTTAGGAAGGAAAAGGGAATTATTGTTCATAATAATTGTGATTGGTGGAATTTAGTCTATCTGATTCTAGGAAAATGGTAAGAGATTGGCAAAAGAAGTATGGTGGGTCTAATTTAGGCACACAGAATCTAAGTGTTTTTATCTTTGGGATAAAACTGCCAGGGATTTAAAACAGTGTGCCTCCCTGAACAGGGAGTTGGGAGGGCAATGCTCAAATTAAAACTGGAGTCTCCTGGGTCTGGTTCCCAGATGCCGCTGCTCAGCCACGCTAAGCTCATGGCTGCCATTTTGCCATTTTTTTCTCCTCTAAAGATTACTATTGATTAACGTCAGCACATCCTTTTAGTAGACGGCATCATGAAAAGTAGACAGACTAATGCAACAGAGCGGAACTCAGAATTCTCAGCACATGGAAGATCAGTGTGTCATGAGAGAAGCTTTCAAGAGAAAAGTGGAAATCAAGATGCTCACCCTTATATAGTACCGTGCAAACACATACATGCATTCGAGATATATTTTGATTTTTTTAATGTTGAGGGTTTTTTTTTGAAAATTAAAAGAACTATTTTTATGGAACAGAATCAATATGAGGAGGGAAGATGAACACACAGTTTCGGTATAGGAGAATGTTGTATAACCATAGTAGCACAGACTTTCCTAAGTGTATGCCCAGAACCAAATATTATATCTGACTACACAAAATATTATTTTTTTAAATATTTGTGAGGGTATAATTACATTATTTTCCTCTTTCCTTTTCTCCCTCTAAACCCTCCCATGTACCTCCCCTGGTTACACATATTAATCTATGCATACACACACACAAGTGTGTGTAAGTGAATGAATATATACATATATATTCCTAAGTACACAAACACAACCTGCTCAGCCTGGATAAGACTACTTGTATGCATGTGCTTTCAGGGCTGAGCACTTGGTGTTGGCAAACCAGATGTGCTCTTCCCTAGGGAAGACTATTTCTCCCACGCTCAGCCTTAGTAACCTGTCGTTCTTTGTCTGGGGTTGAGGCTCCGAAGCTTGCCCCATTCCATGTTAACAGGTCTATTGATGTCATCCTAGTTCATGTCATACTTAGGTGGCCAAGTTGGTGAGACCGCATAGGTGTGTGTACCTTCTGACATTTCTAGGACACACAATCTTACAACAAACTCCCTGTTCCTCTGGCTCTTAGAATCCCCCCTCTTTATCACAATGGCCCCCCAAGCCTTCAGTGCAACAGTTGTTTTGTAGACGTATCAGTTGGGTCTGCGCTCCACAACTCTGCATTTTGATTAGTTGTTGTTTTCTGTAATGATCTTCATCTGTTGGAAAGAATAGTTTCCTTGATGAGAGTGAAAAATTATTAATTTTTGTGGTTGATGGGTAGAGAGACTGATCAGTGAATGTTTAGCATATGTACAGTCCTAGATTCTATACCAAGCACCACCAAAAATAAATTAATAAATAAATGCATAAATCAATGAAATTTCAAAATAGTCACTGTAAGCTGCACACAGGTTACATAATATATAGGGCAAAGAAAAGATCAGTATCCCTAGCATACAGATTTTTGTAAATGTGGATAAAAAGATACAGTGATAATAGAAAATTGCTAAAAGATATAAACAGGCATCCCACTAAAGAAGAGAGACAGAAAAGGGCAATAAAAACACACAAACTATTTATAACCTCATTTGTAATCAAGCGAAAGTTTTAAGAATTACAATATTGAAAATTCACTTTTATCATAACTTATTGTTATATATAAAATTGCATTTATGTTTATGCCCATAAATATTTATATAACCAGTTTATTATTTAAAATTTGTCAGTGTTTTTTTTAGTGACTATGCCTAGCATTTTTTAAATTTATTTATTTATTAAAATTTTCCACCTCCTCTCCTCCTTTCATTTCCTTCCCCCTCCCTCTCTCACCCCTCCCTCTCCATTTCTAAGAGAAGTCAGGGTGCCCTGCCCTGTGGGAAGTTCAAGGCCCTTCCCCCTCCACCCAGGTCTAGGAAGGTGTGCATCCAAACAGGCTAGGCTCCCAAAAAGCCAGCACATGCAGTAGGATAAAAACCCAGTGCCATTATCATTGGCTTCTCAGTCAACCCTCATTGTCAGCCACATTCAGAAAGTCTGGTCTGATCACATGCTCATTCAGTCCCAGTCCAGCTGGCCTTGGTGAGCTCCCATTAGATCAGCCCCACCGTCTCAGTGGTTGGACGCACCCCTCTCAGTCCTGACTTCCTTGCTCATGTTCTCCCTCCTTCTGTTCTTCATCTGGACCTTGGGAGCTCAGTTCAGTGCTCCAATGTGGGTCTCTGTCTCTATCTCCATCCATCGCCAGATGAAGGTTCTGTCCGGATAGATTTTTGTACTTTTATAAGCACTCTTCCCAGGTCACAGAAATGCAAATTGAAATAACAGTTCTAAAGAGGAAACTTGAAAATAAATAGATGAATTTTAAACATGTGGTCTTATGACTGAGGATGCAGCTCAGAGGCATAGAACTTGCCTAGGATGTGCAAGGCCCTGGGCTCAATTCCCAGCTCTGCAAAACAACACAAGAAAATAAATCAAAACACATTTAGCTAGCAATAGTGACTGAAATCTCACACCCTTGGTAGGCTGAGTCAGGGGTCTGGACTACCTAGGGAGAGCCTATCTCAAAAAGTAAAAAAAAAAAAAAAAAAAAAAAAAAAAAAAAAAAAAAAAAAAGGAAAAAAGGAAGGGAGGAGGGAGGAAGAAAACTAAGGGTAAGCAAGATGACTTACTTAGTAAAGCCCACATGAGCATGGCTTTTGAGCTGAATTTGATCTCCGATACTCACATGGTAGGGGAGAACTGACTCCTGCGAGCTGTCCTCTGACTTCCACGTGTGCATCATGACACGTCAAAACCCCCACACACCCCAAATAAATGAATAAATAAACAAAAGGTCTAACATAAAACTTATAAATTTCTCCATTAAGCAGGACATCTGTAATGCAAGAATATCAGATTATCCTAAAGATAAAAACAAAAAAACAAGGCATCAAGGGAAAGGTATTCACTGCAGCATTGTATCTTTTGCCAAAAGAAAGGAAGAAAGAAAAAGGGATAGAAAGGGAGAGAAAGAGAAAGAAAATGGAGAGAAATCATTTTGCTGTCCAATAGTAAAAAAAAAAGTTTAAATTGTGACATGAGTGCGTGAGATTAACATAATGTGAAGAAAGCACAGGCCATGTAGCCGAAAAATACGTTTTTACCATGGAAACAACAGGCAATGCAGTCTTTAAAAGAAGTTCTTCCAAAATGGAGGCCTGTTTATATATTTACCCACGTAAATACAGTTAGTTTGGGTGCATATTTAAAGAGACATAGCAATGGTTACTTCTAAGTGCTTAAAATTATAACTACCACAACGAAAGTGCATTCTTCATCTCTCCGTTGTTCACTTTAATAAACGTGAAGGGTTCTGAAATCGGGGGCAGTGGGACAGTGTAACATGCCATGCTCTCTTTAAAATGTCACCCTGTGGCCTTGCTTTTCTTCCGTCAGTGACAGTATGCTATGCTTTTTTTGTTTCTCAGAACTTCTTCTCTTAAGAACTAATAATAGCCCAATAGTTTCAGCTGCCTCCCCCACGCCCCAGCAATTGTCCCAGGCTAATTAAAGCGCTTTGATGCATGGCCTGTGATTTCAGCCACCACTTCCTGGATGCTTCAGAGACAGCAGGAGCAAGAGTTTGAGGTAAAGGGTGTGGTTCTAGGATGGGATTTGGCCTCTGGGTCTCCAAACCACACTGGGACTCAAAATCAAAACTCTTTCAGGTGTCAGGGCCATGTAGGGCAGCAGCATGAGCTGGACAAGTGAGTCCTGTTGACACCTTATGAGCTGCTTGTGTGCTTTCCTCCCTTGAGTGTGCATGTGTATGCACACATGTATGTGCATGTGCGAGTGTGTGTACTTGATGGCAGAGGACAACCTTGGGTAACAACCTGAGAATACCACCAACCTCCTTTGACTCTTTTATTGACCTGGGATTGACAAACTAAGCTACACTGACTGGCCAACAAGACCCAGGGGCCCTTTGTTTTCTCCCGGCACTGGGATTACCAAGTACACCATCATGTCTGTCATTTTTTATTATTATTTTTAATTTTATGTTTTGTTTGTGTGTGTGTGTATACATGTGGATATGGATGACCAGAGAAGTCGAAAGAGGGAGTAGGGTCACCAAGAACTAGAGTTGCAGATGGTTGTGGGCTGCCATATGGTTGCTGGGAACTGAACCCCAGTCTTTTACAAGAATATAGACTGCTCTTAACTGCTGAGGCATCTCTCCCTTGACACTTGTGTTTGTGCAAGTTCTAGGAATCAAACTTGGGTTCTCATGTGTGTGTAAACACATTACTGTCTGAGCTACCTCCCCATTCCCTCCTCCTTCCTTTTATGAGTGTCTTTGCATCTTGCAAAAACTCCTCAGCTTTGCAAGAGGAAATTCACCCTTTCAAACATCAAAGCTAAAAGTAAGATGTTCACTTCTAAGGGATTTATTATATTAACTACCTGCATTGGGAATTATGGAACATGATAAATCAGATCTCATTAGATATGATTAGATGTGTAAGGTATGGTTCCCTTTTTACAACAGATTTATCATTGGTACCTATGTGCCATCCCAATCATCTTTGCCCACTGAAACATCCTTTGACCTCCTTCATCCCATAGCTGCATGGAATCCCTTTCAAAGCCATCATCCTCTATTATTTCTGCCTTCAACTGCTGCTCTTCCTCAACCAATAGGTCTGAATCTACGCATTCCCTTCTCCCACAATCTGACCATTTTCCTCTCAACATTCTACTGAATGTGGCTTCTAAAGACCATCAAGAATCTAGTGGCATGAAGTCCATCAGCTTCCCCGTGCCTCACACAGGCATGGGAGATCACCCACTGCCTGCAGAGTCTCCCTTGTCTATTCGACAGCTGCTTACATCTGCAATACTGCTCACACTGGTCTTCAATGCCTGACTTCTCTTGCCCCTTGATATTCCTCTTGTCAACTTTCCAATTCTTTTAGCTTTATCTGTCTTCTTATATTTATGATTCTTAAGTGTGGACTTTAAGTTCGCCTGTCCCCTGAACTGATAACAATTCTGAAAGAGCTCCTCTTTCTCAGCCCCACTCCATCTCATCCCAATTCCTAGCTTCCACCCTTACTTCCCAGCAAGGAAGGGGTCCTCATAACCACAGCTCATCTTTCCATCTCTGGCATCAAGATACCCACCCCCACTCCATCTCTGTGATGGTCCTTAGAAGGATCACTGGGCACATTCAGTGCCTTTAAAGATCCAAAGAGAAACTTAGGACATACAAGTAGTAACTGTTCCTCCTTAAAACCCTTCACTAAGACCATCAAAGAAACTGTCACTGTCAGTATTCAGAGTTTTAAGGCCGGTGACTATAAAGTAGCTTCTAGCCCTGGACTTGCGCAGTGACACAGATATGCATAGGTATATCTAGACTTCTGGTTTGGTTCATAGAATTCCATACCACACTAACTAGGCTTCTAGACTTCTGGTTTGGTTCATAGAATTCCATACCACACTAACTAGCTGAATAAAATTCAGCTGTCAGATGTCCATAGTTCCAATACATGATTTTCTTACAGCAACATCTCTAAGAAGTAAGAAGGTTATGTTGCCTCAAAGCATGAGTTTCCTACCTTCTTGAAGCTTCTATTTATTGATATACTTTAAACACTATAGAACTATTTGGAGCAAGAAAACTGAATAGTATAGAGATTCAAGGTATAATACATAGAGTTGTATTTGAATTTACTCTTGAACATTTATTAATTGATCTTTTTCAAAACAAATTCTTTACTTCTATTCTCTGTAAAGTGGGGATACTATTGTGATTTTTTTTTTAGATGAGTCTCTAGAATTGTGAGCATTAGTGAAGCAATGTCTCTGCATCCAGGGCTCTCTGTGGCTGAGCCCTGGCTCCTTCTGAGGCTGGTGTTTTCATCTCTCCCATCCCTGTAAGAGGTTAAATTTGCATCACCTCCCTAGTCCTTACCATTCCTGTCTTCCCTGGCTCCTTTTGGGCTAACAACGATGTGAGTTGCCCTGAATATTGTACTTCTGCAGTGATCCGCAGGTGCTGAACCCACTGCGAGCGTTTGAGAGATTCCACATTATTTATACAATCAAGAATCTTTCTGGATGCTTGAAGAATTATAGGAAACTTTGAACTTGCAAAGAGCCCACAGAGGAAGGTGTTTCTACTGGCTCTGGATCTTTACTAAGTCACCATCCCCTGGGCCTGAATTTGCAGCTTTGTGTTGGAATGCAACAGAGCCCAGCACAGGGATCAGTGAAGGACTTTATCACCTTCTTTTTGAAAACCTTTCACAGACTTCCTGATTCTGACTGAATAAAAACCAAGAAGTGTTGACATGTGAGGTCTCTGCTCTGCAGTGGGGGTACCTGGAGGTGTCTGGACATTCCTTGCACTTCGAAGTTTTTAACAAAATGTACTGTTATTCCAATTTGTGGTTCGCACATATGCTTGTCTCTGTCCTTCTAGGCTAGGAATTCCACAGTGAATTTATTTCCCTTGCAGCCCACTGTGGCTGGCACAACTGTAGCCATCCACATTCGCCAGACTTCAGTGGGGTTTGGATTCTGGTAGCAACAAGAAGAACAGCCTCCGATGTGTTACGCTGACGAGCCCATAACTTCATTTGTCTTGCACAGAACTCTCTCTGGCTGTGTAACAACAGCCCTGTCAGTTTGTGCTCCCTGCCCTCCTCCCTTGAACAGCTTCCTTGAATTACATTCCACACACCACAGAATGTACTCATTTTAAACATGCAGTTCAGTGCACTGACTGTACCCCCAGCCTTTTGCAACACTCACCATACTCACATTGTAAAACATTCTGGACACTCCCCAGTGGAAACCCTGCGTGACTCAGCCATCACTCAGCACTCACAGTTCCTACTCATGTGAACCCTGAGATGCTCACTGAGCTTAGATCAGAATGGAACCTGGTGGTCCTTTGATATTGCTGAAGTCACAGACTGTATGCTCCTTGAGGAAGCAAAATTGAACTCTGCTGCACTGTAGGTTGTACTTCTGTTTCATTGCCAAGATAAACAGTGACTGGGTGTCCCCTTCTGCACCCAGTCTGCCCAATGAGCCATAACCTACAGACAAAACACCAACCAATGGGAAATAGGTGTGATTATATCCTCATTTACATAAAGCCCACCAAGCAGCACTAGACACATTGAAATTCCTAGTTTGTCTAAACAGACAAGAGTTGGCCCCTGGTGGGGAGTGTCTTCTACAGAACACTCTTTTTCTTTCCGCCTGCCCAGGTTCTCCTTCAGTCTGTGTGGAAGGATGGCTTCACTCAGTTTGACCACTGCATATTGTAAACAAGACATCCTTTTTTTCTTCTACTTCATTCCTAGTGAGGTTCTGAGACTCCATCTGATGGACCCTGATGTCTCTTGATTTGCTACTTCTGAATGCTTCAAGTGAGAGGAATATGTGGCCTTCCTTCATGACTGGCATCATGACTCTGCACTCGTAATTCCAAAAGACACCCCCCATGTTGTCATCTGATTCAGTGTTCCACTCCCTTTTATTGCTGAGCCATATTCTGTTGTGCGGCTATGCTCCATCTCTTTGTCCACCTATCGGCTAATGGCCATGCAGACTGATCTTCCCTTTGTAGCTAAGCACCTGCAGTGTTATCCTAGTGAGGCTCGGCAAGCAGAAGGCAGTTTCTGTCAGTGAACGATGTGCAGGGCTGAAGCAGGTGCCCATTGCCATGTCCTACTCTGCTGCCCTCATCTGCACACTTGGGTCCCTGCCCTTTAGCGATGACTCCTTCCTTTGCTTCTTAGCTCTTGCCATTCATCGAATCATGGTTTGTGCTCTGGGGGATTTTGCTAAGAGGTCTGTAGCTCCTACTTGGAACATCAGAGGCATTAGGGTGGGGAGAGCAGAGCCCTGTCCTCAGCTGTAAGCCTGTATTTTCTGACATCCCTGTCAGAAACAAAACAGGGCACAAAACTGTCCATCTACCTGTGCAAGAACCTGGGGCACCACAGGAATGGATTTCAGCTCCCTTCTCTCCACTTCTCCCCTCCACACGAGCATGCTCTGTTTATGTTGTTGTTTTTGTTGCTTATTAATTTGTGTCTATAAAGTTCTTTTTTTATTGTAGTCAGAATATCCATTTCTTTTCAGACAGCATTTGGAAACCCTGGTCCCAGTTCTGTTAATGGTGAAGAGCCTTCTGTTTTAGCGTACCCATCCATCTGCCTGAGAACCAGAAGCACAGCCTGGACTGGAAGAGTGAGTGAGCTTGTTGAGTTTTCCTCCAGCGACAGACACACTGTCCTCAGAAGTGATGTTCCTTCAGAGGTCTTCTACTAAAGACATGGGAACTATGTATTTGAAAAGTAGTTACTCTGGAGGCAACAGACGAAAACAAACAAATATCACCCCCACAAGAATATCATGGAGTTGAAGCTATCATCCGCCAGATGGCCTCTGTCTTTCTTTCATTTCATTTATGGTATGTTGTGCTCAAGTTGAAGCACCCTTGTAGACATACGCCCCATCGCCTCTCTTCTTTTTATGACATCATGCTTCCTTCTCAACTCCCATCTTCCTTCTCCACATCGAGTGTAAGAAAGGCAAGCCAGATCCCAAAACATGAGAGCGAGTGCCTCAAGGGTTTTTCTGCACACTCAGAAGCCTCCATCTGTAGCACATGGTACCCCGTCACCATCGTGACGAATATTGACTTAGCTTCAGGAAGAAAAAAAACTAATTAAAGATGTGGAAAAATACAAATGTGGTTGATTTAAACAGGCAAAGGGAATTATCCTGATGCCGTTTGCACTATCTCGGCAGTGTTGGCGTCCCTCGAATCAATTAGATTTAGAAATCAAACAAATGATCTTCTTAGTCTTCTCTTCGGATGCTTTGCTTGCAAAGGTTTGGTGAAAGCATATTGAACATAATGTGAGAATACCGGCTTTTAAGACATTTCTACTCTCTCTCTCTCTCTCTCTCTCTCTCTCTCTCTCTCTCTGTGTGTGTGTGTGTGTGTGTGTGTGTGTGTGTGTGTGTGTTTCTCTCTCTCACTTTTAGAGAGCCGTAGCCTGACATTACTGGCTGAATAGTTTGATTTAATTCACAGTGGTTCCGTGGAATCCACGATGGAGGACTTTCCCCCTCTCTTCTTCACAATACCTTTGCTTCAGAGTTTCATTTTGGAGTTTATCAGAAGGCAACGCTCTCAGAGCGCTGCCCCCAGCCCTGTTTGCCGACAAGTTCTACTTGAGTAAGCCGTATTTGGACAACCATATATTTCATTTAGGCCTTTTGCAATGACTGGGCCAAGGTCAGTTTCATATGCTGCAGAAATCATGGAGCGACACTTGAGATAAACAGAATGTTTACTCTCTCCCTGTGAGCTGGGGCTGATATGTAAATTCATCCTTATTCTTTCATCAAATTTGCATTTCCCCTCTTAACCAAACACCACAGGGATCCAAATCAAACAGTTTTAATGATGGTCAACTCTTTCTGACCGATGGCCATATCAGAGGGGGAAAAAAACAGCAATTTAGATTAAAATGAAAGCTCGATGCAACATAACTCTCCTCTCCAGGTTGCCGGTAATTGGAGAGGTGTTTTGATGCTTCGCTGCTTAGCAGTAATTACCAGGGCCTTTGGCTTTGCGTGCCTCCCCTTGCGCCCCCTTATCTCCCACAAACACGCCACATTCACCCACCAGCCCAATTTTAAAAATTTTAGTTTTCTGGTCAAATAAATCAAGGCTCACTAGCAGATTCTTGGTGTTGAAAAGAGGAAATAAAGAGCAGCCTGAAAGACTTGGCTCCTTCCAACCAGAAAGAGACCTAGGAAACAATAGGATTCCAGAGGAAAAGCGGAACCCTAGTTCTGTGGATGGATGATTGTCTTTCTTCATAACTGAGGGAAGGCTCCCTGCGGGAGAAAGTGTGTCACTCACTAACTCTGGGGTGAGATGGAAACTCTTACATAGGAAGCCAACAGTATCTAAATAGCCTGCAGCCCCTTGAAAAGCCAATAAATAGCAAGAGCTTCAATCCCTCTGAAGCAGCTAACCAAGAGGGAGCCTCTGAGAACTGAGGGGTAAAGTTAGTACCTGTGTTTGTTCTTCTTCCTTTCAGAACAAAGGGAACTCTTTCTCCGTCGTGAATCTGCAGAACACGGGATTAAACAACGGGACCACACAATTCATTCCCGTTGGTTGGGGCTGGGTGCCAGACTCCAGTACAGCACCCCCATCCCCGGAAACTGTTTAGTACTGCACCCGCCTCCCAGAGCCTGTTAGATTTTTTTATCCCTGCAACTTGGGCTGCTGGGGCCTTGCTTGGGGAGAAGGGGGGCTGCTCGCTGTCTCCACTGCCCATCTTGCGCTGGGTTTTGTTTCTGCACCCATAAGCGATGTTAGCAAGTTCAAAGCAAGGGGTCTCAGAGACAGGCTTCACAAAGACGGGGGTTGGGTGGGGAAAGAAAGTGGCATTCTTTCAGATGCTCCAGGGTTCTGTTTCCTGGAAGGAATAAAAATGAAGACTTGGCCCTGAGCCTTGCTAGGTTACTGAAGATCTCCCACTTGGAATGTCAGACACATCAGTAAACGACTCGATCCGGCAACAGAGCTAACATAATTCACGCCATTGACACAACAAGAGGAGTGTCTCTCCCCATCTTCAGTGCTTGTCTTTGAGAAAAAAAAAAAAAAGACAAGGGAGAAAAAGAAAGAAAGGGAAAGAGAAAGCAGAGCGGCGAGGGGGTGGGGGGGTAGAGGCAGAGGACACAGTTTCCTTTTCATCGAGCCTGTCAAATGGCTATCTAATGTGACGACTGGCTGCAGGGGAACAGATAGCTTCTCTGAAGCCTGCAAGTATTTCTGCCATTCAAGGGGCCGGAGGATGCCACACACAGTCTGTTTGTTCAACATAAGCAAACAGATTGTAAACTGGCTGATAATTTTTGTACTGACAATGTCATTTACAGCTGTCAGCCTTTCGTCTGCCTTGTTTGCTTTATTCAAATATGAACCAAGTGGACGTCCCTTCCAGCGCTTTCTTCTGCATTAAAATCACATCCATTCCCTTCCAAGCTGTCTTATCTAAAATTCATTGGAGGCCAATCAGTTGGCTGCATGCTTTGTTGTTTCCATGGAGGCAAGAAGTCTAGTATGCACTTGCGGGGATTAGGAAGTTTCAGATTTACAGGCTTGAAGTGCGAGCCGCTTTTGCCGAGCTCTTTTGGATGGCACAGAGGCAGGGCATTTAAATATAATTTTAGGTCTGAGCCGGGAAGCGGCACTTTGAAGCTACTCCCGCCGGTTTTCTGCTATGATAGACCAACTCCCTGCCTTTCCTCCCTGGTGCAGTTCCTGGATCGTGCTGTCCTCTCCGCATGTGCTGGAATGCCCTACCTGCCCTCTGCTGGGAATATTTCTCTCCTGGCTGGCACAGCTACCCAGCAGCTCTCCTTCAAGGAGCCTGTTCTGGCTCCTGTAGCCTGACAAGGTGTTGCTCACAGACTTCAAAGCCTTCTCCGTTTTTAGCCGATGTGGCAGTACTTTCTGTTAATGATTCACTTTAGCCTGGCCAGACGGGGACAGGTGGGCACCTGCAGCGTCATCACATTTGTGTGTGCTCCTATTCAAGTGTGTGCATGCTGTGTGTGTGCAGATCAGAGACAGCCTGAGTTGCTTCCTTGGACACAGTTACCTTTTGTTTGTTTGTTTGTTTGTTTCTGTTTGTAACAGCCCCTTTTGGCTCACCAAGTAGGCTAGGCTGGCTGACAAGTAAGCCCCATGAATCCACTTGTTTTTGTTTCATTGCCTTTTAAGAACAGTAAAGGTCTGCCTAGTTTCTTTCTTTCTTTCTTTCTTTCTTTCTTTCTTTCTTCCTTCCTTCCTTCCTTCCTTCCTTTCTTTCTTTCTTTTTTGGCATGGGTTTTGGGACTTGAACTCAGGTCCTATTGTTTACGAGGCGAGTATTTTACCATCTCCCAGGCCCTAGCTGTGACATGTTTTTCAGAGGGTCTTAGTGTGCTTTTCTTTGCTATAGTAAGTTATCAGCTCAGTTTGCCTCTCTCCACACATCTGGTGCTGTGACGGAACTGCTGTGCACAGCTCTAAGCCTGAGCTTGGCTTCATGGGCAGCATCGACCAGACACATCCACCCCAATGAGAAGGGGCTTCTTAATCAGAGGCTGTTCCCTGGTCAACCTGCCATTCCTGGTCTCTTACCACAACAAGAGACATACTGTGCCACCACCGGCCATGTCATGTGTGATTCATTGGTAAGACTGGAACTTGTAAAGCCCACATCCCTGACTGGTACACTATGATTTGGTTTATGATCGTAGAAATTAGTTTAAACTTACTTTTTTGAGTCCTTAAAACAGCCATAATATGAATCAACTCCAATATATGGATATTGAGAATGAACCATATGCAGTAACAAATCATACCATGTAACTATTTTGGATAAGTACATCTCATATATCAATTCCAGTTTGTCATTATTCCTTACGTTGTATTTAACCTCAAGTATTTGTTCAGTCGCAATGTTTAGTTTTGAAGATGTAAATTCAAGTAGATGGGTCAAATGGGTCACACTGATGAAGCCATTCCAGGAGTCTGTGAGCATCCCTGACTTCGTGCTGAATGGAACGTTCTGGAAAATGAAACAACAGTGAAGCTTTAGAGGCTCTTCACAGCTTGCTAACTGGAAGGTATTCTTAGCAAACATTAGAAACGTATAGTACATTAAGGTGGTGGATAACATTAAGAGCCGCTGTGCTATTACAGATTTAGTATGTCATTCGCTATTGTGTGAATAAGGGCAAAGGCTTTGACCTTGTCCGTTCTTCAACACAGAATGCTATCAGCAACATATTGCCCCCAAAGTCATGATGAACCCTGCAAACTTGGGAGGAGACCACATTCCCTATAGCTGAACCCTTGGTTTCCCATGATTTCCCAAAAGCCTTTCTTGTCAAGAGAAAGCACTCATCTCCCCTTATCATCTTTATGACATGAATTCTTTCTTGGTGGGTGGGAGGATATTTAGCGCTTGACTTCCTGCTATTTTAAATGACGTTAAAATTGTTATCATATTTCAGTAATAAATAAAACAAAAGTGTTCTATTTACTAAGCCTTCCATTCAATTTTAACACCTACTATCTCTAAGGGTTTTTATCTAACACCTATCCCCAACCATATTAAAACGAACAGTCGTGTACTCTATGTATGCAGTTCTAAAATGCAAGAACTTCTAAATCTGAAGACTGATGCTGAAGCGCCTGCATTGTGCACCAGGCATGTTGTTATTTGACTGTGAGATTTTGCTGCTAGCCCTCACAAGAGGTGTTTTAAATACATGAAATTCACTCTTTCGGATATTTAAATTGCTGTTTCTAAAACCCAGGTGAACTCAGGTTTTAGACCACATGGTACACACCTGTCTGGGGTTCCACAGTAATTACATAGGAAGCAATTTATCACTCTTGAAGACCATGAAGATTTATAGCTAAGGGGACTGTGCTGTGAACAGGCAATAAGAGACATTATAACCAGAACAGGGAAATGTCATTCTGTTTGTGTGTGTGTGTGGAGAAGACTTGAAGCAAGAAGGTGTTGCTACAGTGATCAGTTTGACCGGGACCACTGAGAGCATTCCTTTGTGTTTGGTACAGGAGAGGCAGACACAAGACAAACAGAAAAGTTGATACAGCAAATAAAACAGAAATGAGCATACAATCCGAATAAGTATTTGTAGTGTTTATTGCTATGTTAGACAACACTTTTGCAAATTTGAAGTTGCACCAAATAAAAAAAGAAATTTAGGTCAATAAAACCTCAAAGGAATCGACTAAGACAGTGAACATCCACAGAACAAAGAAGGCTCATGCACTGCTCTGCTTTTTTTTTTTTCCTTGCTGCTGCCCAGAGCTCAAGTGAGAAAGTAATACAGCGAGAAGGGAGAACGAGAGGATAGTGGGCAACCAAAAAACAGATGAGGGTAGGAAGAGAGACACAAGGAAACTCTCTCTGAAAACTGTGCTTTCACATTATTTAACGATTTTACCGTAATTACTGGGAGACCTGAGCACGTGTGTGTGTGTGTGTGTGTGTGTGTGTGTGTGTGTGTGTGTGTGCCATAGGGCACAAGTGGAGATCAGAGGACAACTTGCTAAAGTCAGTTCTTCCTGTCCACTATGTAGGAACTGGATATGGCACTCAGGTGCCCCAGCTTGGTACCAATGAGCTTTACCTACTGATCCATCTTGCCAGCCCCGTTTTCTTAATGTGTGCATGCTGGCTATGTCTTCATCTGTGAAATGGGTGCAATGCAGGCTTGCTCATCCTGTTGCCATAAAAAGTAGACAGATAATCCAAGATGAGTGTGGCATGTGGCCATACTCTGGTGTGATAAAATGTTGCCACTCTTCACTGTGCCCAGACCCCTGCAAGCATTAACTTCTTTTCATTATCTTTTTTAATATCTTGTAAAAAACACAAGGCAGTGCAGGGCAGACTCTTTGACACCAACCTTGGCAAAATATCATTAAATTAAAACAGCAAAACCACAGGCAACAAAAGCAAAAATAAATAAGTGGGTCTACCTCAAACTTAAAAGCATCTTCACTGCATAGCAAATTAAAATAAAAACACCTTGACAACTGTGCAGAATACTTGGAAATCTGGTAAGAGGCTAATATTTGAAACATGTGGGGTACTCATACAATTCAACAGCAAAAGAACCCTCATGTTTACAGTGTACAAGGTACCTGAGTAGGTGTTTCTTCAAAGAAAACACAAATGACCAATAGGTATATAGGTATGTGTATACTCATGTGTACATGTATGTATGTATGTATGTATGTATGTATGTATTTAAAATGTATACTATTAATTAACAAGGAAATTTAAGTCAACACTAAATCTATCTGCTAGCTCACATATCTCAGAAAGGCTGCTACTAAACAGACAAGAAATGCGACATCTGGGTGAGAATGTGAAATAAAGTGTATATGGTTGGTGGGAGTATAAACTGGTAGAGTCATTACGGAAAATAGTATGAAGGTGTCTTTAAAAAATTAAAAAATAGAATGCCCCTATGATTCACTTCTGGGCTTATGTTCTAAGGAGAGGAAATAAAAGGTGTGGAGAACCATGCACAACTCCATGTTCCCTGCAGCATTAATCATAACCAGAAAGATATAGGAACAAGCTAGATACTCATTAAAGACACATGACTGGGTAGAGGAATTTGGCATATTGTCCAGTCATTACAAAGAAGACAATCCTGCCATCTCTGACAACACCTGTGAACAGGAGACAAGGACAGAACAAAGAATACTCCCTAGTCTCACTGATGAGAAGAGTCTAAGAATTGATCTCATAGAACTAGAGAAGGATTGGTGGTTTTCACCTGCTGGGAAGTAGAAAAAGTGAGGATAGTCAGAGAGCACAAACTTTGATATAATATGAATACATTCTAGGATCTAATATATGCATATTGTGAATATGGTTACTAAAAATGCTTAGTGTTTACTGGAACACTTGATTAGAGCCAGGCCTGTAAGTCCATCCCTTTAGAGGCTGAGGCAGTTGGATTACTGTAAGCTTGAGACCAGCTTAAGCTACATAATGAGTTCTATAAGTTTCATTCCAGCCTGGGCTATAGAATTAGACCTTATCTCAAGAAACCAAAACAACAACAACAACAACAAAACTTGATGAGATGAAATTTTATCTGTCTTCGCTGCTGCCATGGTAACCTTAGGTAGTGATGGATGGATTACATATAGATCATTGATTCTAATAGAACACTTGTGTTGATTTTGCTGAATATTTTTATTCATGGTCAAACCTGGTTGGATGCGATTGCATGGTTGTGATTCAAATATGATCTTAAACCTCGAGGATTAGTTAATTCATGAATGTTATGGCACTCAAAAGAAGCTGCTTATCTTATTGATGAATATAGCTGCAGCATGAATATTGGTTTTTGTTTTTATTCTCTGACTATTCACACATGTATACAACATCTCTTGATCATATCCACCCCAAATTCCTCCCTCTATCGGAAGAGAGGACTCAAACTAATACATGAGGGCAACTGAAGTTTGGTTTGAATTTTTTTTTTCATCTGGTCAAGATGATTCAGTAGGGAAAGGCTCTTGCCACACAACCGAGTGATATGCTGACTACTGTACAATCCCCAAACCCAAGTAAATGTGAAAAAAGAAAACTGACTCCATAAAGCTGCCCCATGACCTCCACATGCACCCCCATACAAACATGCGTATGCGTGCATACATGCAGAAACCTACATACACCAATACCAAATATTAAGGTGAATAAGCTTGTAAAAAAAATTACAAATCAGCCCATGTAAAAAAAAATTACAAATCAGCCCATGTTTTATCCATTTCTTTGTTTTCTGTTAGTGATTCAGACACTACCTTCATTCTTCGTGCTAGCTTCTGCTTCAAGGAACTAATACTCTGTAAACAGTCTAATAAGTGGACTCACGGAAATGCTGAATTAAGAAAATGCTTGGGAAGCAATTAGGATGTGTGAGTGTGTGTGTGTGCGCGCGCACACACACATTTGAAACAGGGTCTTGCTGTGCTCTCCCAAGTTGACCTCAAAGTCGCTGTCTTCTCTGTCTCAAAACCTCCTTAGTGCTGGGATCATGGCTGAGTGTTCCCATGTTAGAATCACTCTCTGCTTCCCTGAGTTAAAAAATATGTCTTTTTATTCCAGATAAGGATTAGTTGGAAGAGAGTAATGCCCACTGAATCATGGGAATCAATGCAGAATCTAAATTGTGAAAAACAAATCCAGGAATTTCTTGGTGTAGGCTCCTTGCATGATGGGTGGCATGTACTATTCTGACGACAGCGCTTACTGCTCTGAGTTCCTGAGTGATGAGAAGCCCACTGCGGTGAGACCTCAGGCAGTGTAGGCTGCTTAATCATTATGGACTTCCCTGAAAATCCTTTCACAGGCTGAGCCCTGGGCTGGAGGGAGGAATGGAGGGTTTCTAAGGCATGACACAGCCAGTGAGGTTTGTGGGGCCCTGCTAAGATAGAGCCCTTGCCTTGCCTTCCTCATGCTTCTCTAAAATAGATGAGTCTCTGGCCTGGTTTTGGTGATGTGCCCTTTCTGTGGGTGATCTAACCTCCCAAGTCTGAATGGGTATAGGTGAGGGCACCTAGAGGAGGATCAGGATTCGCTGAGAGACAATGGCTGAAATTGCCGAACTATAGTTCTTGTTCTTCTTGGCATCCAGGAGGCATGGTCTTGATAACCCAGTTTGTATTTTGGTCCAAGGGCAGAACGTTAAAAGATCTCCTCTTGTTTGCTTGTTTGCTTGTCCGTCAGTGCCCTGCTGAAGCCAAGGAGGGCAAAGCAAGGTGTGCCGATTGGTGAGAACCTTTATGGAAGTTCAACTCACATAAGTGAGGACAATGGGAGCGTGCCAAGTAAATTTTCACAAGCCAGGTACATTCTGCAACCAGACCTAGAAACAGGGTAAGGGAGATAGATAGGGGATGGAGTGTGAGGCTGTAGTGGAGACAGGAGGGGGGAGAAGAAAAAAAAGAAATGAAAGAGGAAGAGGGAGAGGAACATGAGTCAAGACCCTTCCTCATAACACTACTTCTGACCAGTCATAATGGCTATAACACCAGCCCTCAGGTGGCAGAGGTGAAGGAGTTTGAACCTATACAGCTTGATAACATCTTGGTCTACAAGGAAAGACCTTGTCTCAAAAAAAGAAAAAAAGGGAGAGATAGAGGGAGTGAGGGAGGGAAAGAGGGAAGGAAAGAGGGAGGGAGGGAGGGAGGGGAGGGAAGAAGGAAAGTTCCAGAAGAAAGAGAGAGAGAAAGAGAGAAAAGAAAGAAAGAAAGAAAGAAAGAAAGAAAGAAAGAAAGAAAGAAAGAAAGAAAGAAAGAAAGAAAGAAAGAAAGAGGTCAACCCCGGAGGTTATACCTTCTTCAAATATTACCCACTGCCTTTCAAGTAGAGATTCAAGTTCGAATTCTAAGTGGAACCAACATTATTCTCTCTCTTGTGCCTGGCTTCCTTGCTCAGTCTTATCTTTATGAGACTTTGCCATACAGTTTTTGATGAGAACAGGAGAAGGAAACTGGACTGTCAGTTTAGGGTGGGGACTTCAAAAAAAAAAAGTACATTTCTGCTTCTTATCCTTGACAACCAGTCCTATCTTGGTCAGAAGTCAGAAATATCCTTGGTTCTTGGGAAACTCTATCCTGGCCAGAGACCAGAAATTCCAAAATTGTTTAGGGGCACTAGTGTGTGCTCTGACTTCTGGACTTTATCTTTCTTTTGCTTTTACAATGGCCTGAAAGCTGTGTCTGACCAGACACTTCATTGCTCTGGATAACACATTCAAAACTCCAGGGAAAAAAGATGCATGAACACCTCAGGGGTGGGATAACTGGACTGACCAGTTCACACCTATCTTAGCTGAAGTTTCTCTTGCTATGATGAAGCACCATGGCCTAAAGCAGATTGGGGAGAAAGGATTTATTTCATGTATATTTCCAGATAGCAATCCACCCCTGAAAGAAATCAGGGAAGGAACTCAAGCGAGGCAAGAACCTGATGCAAAGGCCAGGCCATTGAGGAGGGCTGCTTATTGGCTTGAATCCTATGGCTTGCTCAGTCTGCTTTCTGTGGCATCTAGAACCACAAGCCTGGGGCTGACACCACCCTTTATGGGCAGAGCTTTCCCACATGAATCACTAGTTAAGAAAATGCCCTACAAGCTTATTGAGGAATTTCCTCAGCTGAGGTTTCCTACTCTTGATGACTCCAGCTTGTGCCAAGTTGACATAAAACTAGCCAGCAATCCCCTATGCCTCAATCCAGTAACACTTTTATTGACCCCTAGATAGGGATTCCTGCGAACGCCTTTCTGGGGCGACCCCCCTGTATAGCAGGACCTGCTTTCTTCCTCTTTCTTAAGCTCTCACTTAATAAGAAAACTCCTTTTTGGAACTCACCCTTGCATTACCTTCAATACCCAAGGCAAAGTACCTCGAACTCACTCAGTGTGGTTTTGGTGACTGATAAATGTCTGGGACCCCAGTCTCCAGACTTATGCTCACCGTAAGTGAGAAAACCCCCATAGTACTCAAGGACACAAACTTGTATCCCTTTCCTTTTGAGCTTAACAGCTCCATCTTTTCCATTGCTGTGTGTATTCCTCTGTGTAGCACTGTATCTCTTCTGTGTAGCGCTGTATTCCTCTGTGTAGCGCTGTATCTCTTCCTTCTGTGAGCATCACTGTATTTCCTCTGTGTAGCGCTGTATCTCTTCCTTCTGTAAGCATCACTGCATCTCTTCCTTCTGTAAGCATCACCTCCACTTTAGGACATTCAGAAAAGTTTTTCAGACACAAGCACCTACAGGTTTCAAATCAAAGTTTGGAATCTTCTCTTTATTTCCTCCATTTTCTTCTGAATCTAATTATTCTAATGAACTTCCAATGGTGTCGTGGCCTTATTCTCCTTCAAACAAGAGTCACCTTAAAAAAAAATCACAGAAAACCACAGATTTGATCACATCCCCATCTGACCCCTGTAACTTGTAGTCTACCCACCCATAGCCCTCTATGAATGGTCCCTTCTTGTATCCTATTTATCCCACTTTGAGACATATAACCACTGTTTTTATTGTGGGATTCTGCCACCTCACTCTGAACATTTGGTCAAGGATCCTTCGGTGTAGCATTCTTGATTTCTATCTGTAACTGTCAGCAGCTGCTAGCTCAGCCTTGAAGGCACAGCTTACCATCCCCAATTCTGTTCCTAAGGCTGGATGACATCAACAGCCATTACTCAAGGCTCTGTATCTCCCACTGAGCATCGGGGCAACCAGAATCTTCAGTTTTGCTCCCAGCTTCTCTCTTTTGCTTAAGCATTTGCTTAATGTCCATAGGCTTGAGGTTCTCTCATATCATACTCCCTACATTCCATAGCTATTCCTTTTCCATTCCAGAATGATAGTTATGGGACATTAGGTCTATCAAGAGATAGCAGACGAAAATACATGCAAGAGAAAAGAGAATATTAAGTAAAGAAGAGCAAATGCTGTCTTCCTTGCTTTACTTATGAACAATAGCCTTTAGTCTAAGAATTTATCACAATTTATATCGAAACATGAGTTTCCTTATCTTCTACTATTCTTAGCACTTACTATGGCCTAGAGCCTTTCTTACTTGTGGGCTTAGCAAAAACACTGCAGTAGCACAATATATATGAAATACCTTACATGAAATTAATACAATCATATAAATCCAGAAATATCTCTTCACCATTGCTACTGGTTATACACCCAACATTTCCTGTCAGCTGATTAGATTTTTTTTTCTCTATGACTCCAGGAGAAAAAAGAAAAAGTAGCAGGACTCTCCCTAACTCAGTAAGGAAGAAACCAGGACACACTCATGTGAAATCCAGGAGGCTTGGTGAGAATAATTCCATGCAGATGATAGAAGGTGAAAAGCAGTGAATTGAACTTAGAGGGATAAAATCTCGTCCTTTGTATCAACAATATAATCCATTTCTTCGTCTTTTAGTATGTGACCTCAAAATGGTCACCTAGAAAACAAAGTTCTATGAAAACAAAAGTAATTAAGAGTGGACTGGGGGTTCTGTTGAATTTTAACTAGTTCATTTGTATGCTTCTTGTGTCCTAGGAGACCAAGTCAGAAGCAATGAAGAACATAAAGCCAGAGACAGCTGGAAAAAAAAAAAAAAAAAAAAAACCAAGTCTTGAAATGATCAATGTAATGTTTCACGTCAGCAACTGGAATTTTTTGCTGTGTTACCGTCTTGGCTGCTGACAGCATGATTTAATGACCCGGCGGTGGCAGAGTTGACATGGCAACGACGGAAAATGCCATAAATATCTGAGTTGTGGACGTGAATGGTATGTTTACATTGTGTGGGGTGTATTGTCGGACATGTGGTGGCTGTTGTCCTATCCAGTTGGAAACGTCTGGAACTGACAGCCATTTTTTAGAGTCATTTGGACTAAATGACTCTCAAGACAGACACTTTACTGCGAGTTTAGGACGGTGCATTTCTGTGTATATTTGGGGAATTAAACCGGGCATGTAATGGGCCAGAGAAGCTTATCACAATTTGCCGTGTGTCGTGAGCCACTTGGTGTTTCAGAGTTCAGACTATGTTTCTTCTATATTCAACAGAGAAACAAATGATTTTATTCAGAATGGAAACCTTTATGAACTTTCATAGACTTACCGAAATCCAAATCTTAGAATTGGAAGATTTTTTTAAAAAATTATTCCCAGATGAATGACTATCTTATTCCTTGAGTGATATAACAAGACAGTAGCATTTTTGTGCTCGCAACTCTTTAAAGAAAGCAATGACAGCCACACCTTCCTTAGGCTTGGTTAATCTTCACACTTTCAAAGAGATGTCAAGTTTGTACTGTCAAGTTTTGACAAAGAAGGGAAGAAATGATAACCGTGTTATACTGAATGCCGACTCCACTAACAATCACTACAAAACCTGAGTTATCAAACAAGACTGACAAAAGCCCAGGACAGTACTGCCTTCTTACCTCTTAGCTGTGTCTAAAGATGAAACTAAGATCAGTAGTGCCCTAGGACCTGAGATGAGTGACTCTCAATGTGGTTCTTGCCTTAAGAGAACTGATCCAGGTTGCCAGATTGGACGGTAGGGTTGGATTCATAGATACGACAAGACTGAGGCTTGAAATTGATCTTGTAGAGAAAGCTATGAGACTTAATAAGTAACTTGTTCGCTTGCCTTCTGGGGGCCAGCATTACTGAATATATAGCTAATTTGTTCTAATGGTTTCCATATCCTGTAGCTCAGGAACAGGAAAAAATGACTAGTTTCAGCCTTGTCTAACAGTATGACCTGACAAATTCTGGGTTTTGTTTTCTATAACCTTGGAGAAGTCATTTAATTTCACTGGATCATGAAACCCCATGCATTCATTCATTTCTGTGTTCTTCATTAGTTCTTGAACAAATTCCATACAGAGTACTGTCTCCTACAGGAGACACTAAGCTTTCTTGCTAACATTCTATCAGGAACCTATGTTATAGTCTTCAACTCTGTCACTATCATGCCCGGGTCTAGTGTGTCAAGAAGTTAAGTCAAACTCAGATGAGCCTTTTTATTGTAAACAGTCTTGAGTTTGGTAGAAGCAATATGAAACCATCTTGCCAGGTCTTATGGGAGTTAGAGATAAATTTTAGCCATAGTTATGACTGTTTCAGGTGTGCTGGTGGGGCCTCTCTCGTCTCCAGGTGGTAATAATGTGAATGGCTGAACAGAAACAACCAACATGGATTGCTAAGATTTTCTTAGGTTTACACACCAACTCAACGTGTCCTTATTTGTGGACAATGAAGTTCACAGACAGGCCACATGACCATGAATATAGGAAATTTTCTGGACCATCTTTACATGCTGCTCCCTTCAGACCTTCAAAGACTGCCAACTGTTTGGGGTGAATTTCTGCTGCGTAACTGAATTATAAACAATGAAAAGACTGCACGTGCACACAACCATTTGTTTCCATAGTTCCGACTAAATCATACTTCCTTTAAAGCCTTTTAATATTACAGATATTTAAAAATATTAGGGTGGAGGTGTGTGTGTGTGTGTGTGTGTGTGTGTGTGGTGTGTGTGTGTGTGTGTGCACGTGCACACATTTGCATGCATGAACACCATGGCAAACCAGAGGGGGTCAAAAGAAAGCTTTCAAGCCTCCTGTCTCCATTCACTAGGAGGCTCCTGGGGATTGAACAAGGTCCATAGGCTTAGCGCAAATGCCTTCACCCAGTGAGATGTTTCACCAGCCCATACCCTACTTCCCAATATCCAACTAATATCTAACATCTAATTAATAACATTTGACTCTCCATGGAGTTAGACTTAGCTCTCTTTGCTAAAAGCATTCTATTATTTTAATTTCTAATATTTTTTACTTTGAGTATGGAGGTATCAGCTGTATTCTTAGCACTGAAAAGGCAGAAGAAATAGAAAAATTACGAGATAGAGGTCAACCTGAGATATATAACAAGACTCTATCTAAAAAAGAGAAAGGAACGAAGGGAAGGGGGAAGGAGGGAGGGAAAGAAAGGAGGGAAAGATCTTTACTGAATGGTTCTATTAAACTCAAATCATTTATGAATGGCATCTAAATCTGCAAATAGAAACAAACAGAAACTGAGATGGGAGGTCTTGGACAGCGCAGTCTTTCTCTTCTTTGTTTTCTCTCTCACTTTAATCTTGGTTTTGTCGAAAAAGCAAAATATTGTCAATGTAGACTAGACAAATTTGTCACGTCTTAATTTGATGGTAAAGAACTGCTTTCAATCACTGACCTTTATTTCTTTGTCTTGGGATCAAACTGTAACTAGGGAGCCTGTTTTCACAAGAAGTCTGAGGAAAAAAAAGCATTTAACCTCGTTGAAGGTGACGAGCGTTCTCTTTCCCATGCTTCTCAGGTATTGACATGTTTGGTTTAGAGGCCCATTCATCATGGCCCAGAGGACTCATCCGTCACATGGAGATGGGGTGTTCATCCCCCAAGCTCCTAATTCACCTTGCTCCAAACTCAGGATTTACCCAGAAGCAGTAATATATATATATATATATATATATATATATATATATATATACCATTTTTTAATTTCTTGGAATTATATATATAAGCATATGTGTATATATGTGTATATATATGTGATATATCCATATACATATAATGTGACCATTTTTTAATTCCTTGGAACTATGACATAGAACATTCCTGTCTACGTTGACTCTTGTCCTGTAGACCCTGTAGCTGACTGCTGTGACTGTCCAAATGACAATGCTATGGAAGGACAGAAGTGGCCGTCACAGGTTAAGATGGTGACACATGTAGTATCTATATGTAAAAATGAAATGCCACTAGAAAAATGGTTCTCAGCATTCCTGATGTTGTGACCCTTTGATACAGTTCCTCGTGTTGTGACAACCTCAGGCATAAAATTATTCTTGTTGCTACTTATAGCTGTAATCTTGCTACTGTTGTTAGTCATAATGTAAATACCTCTGTTTCCGATGGTCTTAGATGATCCCTATGAAAGGGTTGTTCAACCCCAATAGAGCCACTGCAGTAGAAGCAAAAACACGCAGCAAGCCCAAATAGAGTTTGGTCTTGGTTTCTAGCATCATTCTCAAAAACAAGGGACTGGGGCTCCTGGGAGGATGGCTGATTCTCAGACTGAGAGTGGTAGCAAAGTGAGTCTGGAATAACATTCAGTGCTCTCTTTGGGGATGAAGAGGATCTGATGCAAGAAAGTTCAGGGGACTCATGGGTAAACTGAAATAGCTCCCATGAACAAAAACTGGGGTGATTAGAACATAAAATAATTGCCTGTGGGTTCATATATATTATAAAGAGATAGATGACTGACAGATAATAGACAAGTAAATGATACTAGGTAGCTAAATGATGATACATATCATATGTATGATATATAATAGATAAATGATAGCTATCTAGATGATAATAATGATGATGGGAATAGATACATGGATAATTGATAGACACAGAAGACAGATGATGGTAGATAGATGATAGATAGATAGATAGATAGATAGATGATAGATAGATAGATAGATAGATAGATAGATAGATAGATAGATAGATAGATAGATAGATAGATAGATGTAGCAGAGACTAATATTCTATGCAGAAAGATCCCATACCTTGGGATATGTAGAAGTTTCTCCTACAGAAGACTTTACATAACTTCCTTATGTGTGGGCTGTATTATTGATTTCCTTCCAAAGAATACAATATAGAAAGGGAAAGAAGTCACTTCAGAGTGATGGAAGCTAATTGTGATGACAGAACCTCCTTTTGACATGATACAGTGAAACATTGTTTGATAGTCTTCTTCCCAAAAGCCTAGAACTCCAGTGTAAACATAAGCAAAATATCAGACAGATCCAAGAAGGGACATTTGATAAAATGCTGTACAGGCCCCCCTTAAAAACATCAAGGTCATCCGAAATAAAGAAAGGTTAGGTAGATGTTAACACAAGTTAGAGTCATTGAAGAAGAGGGAGCCTCAAGTGAGAAAATGCCTCCATAAAGTCAGGCTGCTGACAAACCTGTGGCACATTTTCTTAGTGATTGATGGGAAGGGCAGTCCATTGTGGGTGGGTCCACCCCTGGGATGGAGTTCCTAGGCTGTAAACGAAAGCAGACTGAGCAAGTCCATAAGCAGTACCCTTCCATGGACCCTGCATCAGCTCCTGCCTCCAGGTACTTGACTTGTTCGAGTTCCCACTGACTTCCTTCAGTGATGAATAACAGTGATGAAGCATAAGCCAAACAGCCTCTTTCTTCCCCAAGTTGCTTTGATCATGGTGTTTCCCCACAACAACAGTAACTCTAACTAAAACAGGGGCTAAAAACATTGCTGAGTGTGAAGGCCTGAGTTTGGATCCCAGGCAAATAAAAAGCTGTGACTGTCTACCCATGCAAGTGTCTGTAACCTCAGCACTGAGGGCAGGGCAGGCGGGGACAGCCAGGAGAATTGCTGGGCCTTGCTGGCCACTAGCATAGCTACCAATTGAGTAAAAGACTGTGTCCCTAGGGAATTCAGTGGATAGTGAGAGAGCAGGACATCAAACTTCTTCTTAAAGACTTTGTGAATACGTGAGTGTACACACACACACACACACACACACACACACGTAAGAAAAGGCTGGGAAACAGGTACTTGAAAAGCCATGACTGCTAACCATGTGTGACCATTTGAAGAGAGCCTCAGACAGAAAAAGAACACTAGGGAAACACCAAGAAATGTCTGTTAAGGCCCCAGTATAAATGTTTGAATAATGATATATTAATATTGGTTTGTTAATTATGATAAGTGCATTATAAGATGGTACTGAAAGGAGAAACACAATAAGGCAGTGTATGAGAATTCTCAATGCTACTTTTGAAAGCTTTCTCTAAATCTAAAACTATCCTAAAAGAGAGAGCTTCTGTTAAGACATGGTCCCATCCCATGTTTATTGTGCTATTTCTATAACAGTCAGGTTATGGATTCAGCCTAGATGTCCATCAGTAGATGAATGAAGAATGAAAGTGTGGTATATAAACAATGGGGTATTATTCAGTCATAAAATAAAATGAAGTTATGTTATTTTCAGAAACATGTATAGAACCAGATATCATTGTGCTGAGCAAACTAGGAAATATCTGAAAAACAAATACCATGTGTTTTCATATGCAGAATCTAGACTCTACATTTTTGGTTTTGTCTAAGGCAGGGTGTCACCTGCATAGCTCAGGCTGGCTGGACCTCACTGTGTAGTTCAGACTGGCCTTTCCCTTGCAGGATTCCTCCTGCCTTTTTCTTCAGTGTCTTGGGATTACAAGTGTGTGTCTACTTATCTGATCTTATAATTTAGATTTTTTTTTGTCAAAATGAACAAGCAGACAAAACCATGAAGAAAGATGGAGGACTATTTCAGAAAAAGAGGATCAAGGCACGGGAAGGAGGTAAAAAGGGTAATAATAATAAAAGCTATCAAGGTGCTTAATATTCTAAGGAAACTCGGTATTCCATACAACTATCATCTACTAGTAACATAAAACTGTACTAAATTAAAACTATATAATTAGGGTTATGGTAAAATTCGGAGAGAGTAAAGGCAAGTCTGGTGATCTGAGTTCAATTCCAGAACCTGGGTAAAGGTGGACGAAGAAACTACCTCACAAAGTTGTCTTCTGATGGCTTTATCTGTGCCTCTCCACACACACGGTGCACACAAATGTGGCATACACACAATCTGTGAAAGTCAACTAAAGTTATGCAATAAAACGTCATGTTAAAATTGAGTTTATATTTAACAAATAGTACCTTTAAAATGTAATTGGTATGTTGAATCAATTTTAACAATTTTATCAATATCATTCTTAAATTCGCCTTTTGCAAAATATACAAAGATGTGCTAGTTAGCACAAAAGGAAAGTTCCAGCCTCATTTTCTAAATTAAATGGTTTGTTCTCACATCTCCTTTCCCTTTGAGCAGTCAGCCTGGGTGTTAGTGGGCCCAGCACCATCCTACTTGGAGTCTGTCAGCATTTTACAACACCGTGTTTCCTGTCTCTGCTTTCAGCAAGACTGAGATCAAGCAAAAGCAATTTACCTGCTATTTCCAGAACACTGGGTCATCTACAGCAAGGCCATGAGCTACCCACCAGAGGTTCACTTCCCAAGATTTGCTTCAAGTGTCATGGTCAGAAGTTAAACACGGTCTGTCTTAACATGGTCAGAAACTTAAAGCGAATAGACTCTAAATCCTGCCCAGTCACAAAGTGATCCCACCTTGCCAGGCTTGCCTATAAATCCCCAATTCAGGCCCATCACCTCCTCATTTCACACGCCACTGGGATGACGGAGGTGACACTCTCTCATGCCCCAGTAGAGCTAAGAAACTGTATTTGCTTTGTTAGTGGTTTCATAAGAGGTCTTTAGGGAACTGACAGCTAAAGTCAAGGTTGGGGCCAAAGAGCTCAGCCTTGTTTTGAACAATAACTCAGTATCTTCCACTCCCACAACCCCACATTTTGGGTAAACATGGAGAACCACAGTCCTATTTCTGCCTGGGAGTGTCAAATTGGGGTGTGAGCTTCTCCTGGGGAGACAAGGAAACATCTATTCACTCCAGAGAGGGCACCAGAGACAGACCAAAGAAACTTCCTCTCGAATCCAGGTTGGTGAACGAAACGAGTTTCACTAGAATTACTTGCAGGAACATGGGCAATTTATGCATGGTTAACCCACCAAAGAAGTATCCCTTCTTGAGTCATGTTAACTGTCTATATATACCCAGGAAGGGATGGGGGGGTCTCACGGACCCCTCCCCCTTCTCCATGAGGAACCCAGTCTTGGGTGGGTCTCACGCAGGTGATCACAGCTGTTGAGAGTTCAAGAGAACTCTCCCTCCTCCTTCCCTCCCTCCCTCCCTCCCTTCCTCCCTCCCTTCCTTCCTCCCTCCCTTCCTCCCGCTCCTCCTCCTCCTGCCTCTCTCTTCACAGAATCCCCTGAGTTTGGACTATAAAACCAATTTGTCCTTCAGTCAAGGAGCTAACCTAGGCTGGAGGGAGCATTCCCTCCCCCAACACACCTGGCAAGCCGCCAGCCTTCAGCTGCTGCCTGTGTTTGCTGTGAAGCCACCCACTTCTCTAACGCAGTCAACACAAGACTCTGAGGCTCGGGCCTAATTTCAGCCTTGTCAGGCCATTGTGCCATTGCCATTCATCCGTGGCCGGCCTGTGTCAAGTCAGGGCCACCCTGGATGTATTCTCCAGCCAGAGTTTCAAGGTTTTGGTTTTCTCAGCTTACCACCTCACTCCACCCAGGACTCAACAGTCAAATAGAGGATATCAAGTCACAGACTTCCTCCTGCCTTGCCTCTCTTCCCTCTGCAGTGCCCCCCTGACAGAGACACAAGATGATTCCTTTCCCTGCAGTGCTGGGATTTCTTTTCTGCCCCAGCTCCTTCTACTGAGGTAGCATGAAGTCTGTGACAGACACAGGGATGTGTCTCTCAGATACCCTTCAAGAAAGGAAAGGTTATCCAAACAATAGAGTGCCATGGTTAGCTGTTTACCCTCTGCTTTGGTTCAGGTTTCTATGGGTGTAATAAAACACCATGACAAAGAGCAAGTTGGGGCAGGAAAGGGGGTATGTTAGTTCCCAGTCCCACATCACAGGCAATCATGCAGGGGAGTCAGAGCAGGAACTCAAACAGTTCAGGAACCAGGAGGCAGGAGCTGCTGCAGAGGCCATGGAGGAGTGCTGCTTACTGGCTTATTCAACCTGCTTTGTTATACTCCCAGGACCACCAGCCCAGAGTGGAAAATGCCCCACAGACTGAGTTCCACAGGCAAATCTAGTGGGGACATTTTCTAAACTGAGTTTCTCTCATCATCACCGATGACGCTAGCTTGTATCAAGTTAACAGAAAAGTAACCAACACACCACCACTGATTGGCTGGGAATTTGATGTGAGCCTGATGGGTGGTGCTTGAATAGTGATGAAGTAAGATAGTGGCTTAAAGTATAGAGCACTCCCTTCCAACATGGCCACTCTATGGCTAACCTTACAGTGAAGGTCTTTGTGTCTTACTGTGGTGTATCTGAGAGGTCTCCTTCCAAGCTTTCCTTTCCTCTCCTCAGCTCACAGACCTTCTTTATGTTCTGAGACTATGTGTCCTGTCTATTTCTGCTATGTCTCCACTTTGTCTTCCGCAAGTGTTGACCATAATATATTTCTTTTTCTTTTGCCTTCATAGTGATATCCACTTCCTGAGGACACACTCACCTCCACTCCCAATGATCAGTCATGATGGGGCTTGACAACAGAGTTTATGAAAAAACAGGCGAGAACCCCACAAATATATACAGTTAACCCTCCTGGGAAAAGTAAATCTGTGCTGGACATTTTTCTTTGGCTCTCCAGGTGTGCCCCATCTTTTCCCACCCACTTGGTCCTTAACTGCCTATGCCATCTGCTCTCTTCCCTTCTGTCACTGCTGCTTAGACAGTAGGAATCATCAACGGGATACTGGAAAGTGACAGAGAGGGACATTCAAAAGTGCTCTTCTTAGCTTTTTTCCCACTAAGTCTCAATGGACTGTCGGTGTCCCCTATTGAAAGCTGTATCTCTTACCACTGAGTGTAGTCACTTTCTGCCCTGGTAACTGCCCCATCAGGCCCAATTATGTAACAGCTCCCCATGTGGCTGGATCTGGGTACTGCACCA
Source organism: Alexandromys fortis (assembly GCF_014885135.2). Classification (NCBI taxonomy): domain Eukaryota; kingdom Metazoa; phylum Chordata; class Mammalia; order Rodentia; family Cricetidae; genus Alexandromys; species Alexandromys fortis. Next base: position 4,872,401 of record NW_026067989.1, read on the forward strand.
TTGCCGGAAAGTCCCCCAACACTTCTCACACTTCCAGGACGTTGTCTAACTTAACCATAATTTTAGAGCATCCAGATCCACTTAGAACAAGAACAACAAAGAAAATCCTAAACTGTTATGTTTAAATATCTTACTTGGACACCTAGAAGAAAAAGATACAATTGCAAGCAGATTATAGTTCTATAGAAGTATTGATGTAACTATTGAAAGGAAGTCTATTTGAACTTTGCTACAGAATTATTGGTAACATTTGACACCACAGGAACAAAGAGTATAACCAATGGTCATATTTGTGCTTATCAAAATTTAGCATATTACCTAATATTTTCTTTTAAAATGCTATCCGGGACACAAGTTTCTCAGGTTTAAATAAGGGAGCCCTGGTTAAGGTGATTGTTTTCAACTTTTGAACAAATAGCCCCATATCCAGAAGGATTGAAATTTCTCTCACACATCATATTGTGAATTGAGCAAGGTAATGCAAGACAGCATTTTTAAAACATTTTTTTTAATTTCTTTTACAGTACCTTTGAGAAGTTAAAAAAAGGGTTATGAACTATCTCTGTAGACACACTCTAAATATGGCCATGTTCACAAAACAGATCTATAATTTCAAGGGGTTTTGAAAAAGCTTGTGCCCCATTGGCTTTGTGCCTCAAGTCACAAACTACTGATCTCCAGAGCAGTAGGGGAACAGGATAACTAGAGAAGACTGTGTTTAGTGGGCCACAACTTGATGCAGACTCACAAGTATGTGTGGCGCACACACATTCAGATATACATAACTATGTAAAGAAAGATAAATAGGGGAATATAAATAGACATAGTACATATAGTTTTTCAGCTCTCCCCCTTCCTGTGTGTGTATGTATGTGCCACAAATGTCATTTTAGCAAACTTATATTTCAAAATACATGTTGTTATTGCAGAGGTTTATGATTATAGATTAAGTTCCATGTTTTGCAACAAATCTTTGTAATATTTACCAAAATTTGAGTGTTTTCACCAGAGTACATATCATATGCCTCTAAACCCTTGTCTGAGAGCCCCATCAGCTCTGGGTTCCTTCTCAGATTTCGAACCATCACTGATAAACAGAAAGGGTTGGGAAAGAAAGTATGTTGGTCAAGTTCCCAAGAAGAATGAATATGATTGGATGAACACATACATTAAAAAGAATTATTAATTCAGTGTATGTTAAACTAGTAAGTTTCACCCCTAAGAGACTGGGAACCTGGTAGTGGCCCCGACTTTAGGTTGGGGTCTAAGCAGCTGCTGTAAACCCCACCGCAGTCTTTCACTGTGAAAACAGACAGCCTGGTAGTTGATCAGTTGGCAAGACTGGGTGATTCAGCAGGCTCAGTCTGGAAATCTGGAAGGTTCCTGGAGAGCTGGAGGTGCTTAGTCAACAATGGGAGCTGGAAACCAGGATGTTGGGAGCCATGGATAACTCAGCAGCAGCAGCAGCAGCAGAACCAGAGCAATCAGCTTATTTGCATTACAGAAGGCCAGAGGAGTGAAGACAGCAAAGGTCTCCTACCACACCCTCTTTTTTTCTTTTCTAGGATGCTTCAGGAAGGTGCCTCCCACACTCAGGATAGGACTCACCACTTACCACATCAATTAAGGTAGTTAGAACAATTCTTTGGGTGGGGATCCCTACTCAGGTGATTCTAATTTGTGGCAAGTTAACGTCAAAAACAACCATCACAAAGAGTGAGTTTGATGATTTCCCTTCCCTATTAAAATACGTTTTGTTTTGTTTTGTTTGTTTTGTTTTGTTTCTCAAGACAGGGGTTCTCTGTGTTACCTTATTGGCTCTCCTGGAACTCACATTTTAGAGCAGGCTGGCCTCAATCTCACGGAGATCCGCCTGCCTCTGCCTCCCAAGAGCTGGGATGAAGGCGTGTGCCACCACCGCCTGGCTCTGTTAATGTATCTTAACCATTTTTAAGCATCTCACACCTGTTCTTCTTTTCCTAGTCATTGTCCAGGTGTCCAGTGTGTGGGCGGACACACTCATTTTGCTCCACCCCTTTGTCAGCCTCACAAGGCCACTGCTTATCATTCTAAGTGCTTGACTGATCGCCTCTCCTTGCTTGAGGCTGCAAACAGCTTGTTCTTCTTTTCTTCCGGAAGGAGTGCCTGAGCTCTCTACCACAGGGTGTGAGGACACACTCTCAGCTGGGCCTCTTCTTTCCTCTTTTCCCCTCTATGCACACCAATGGCACTAAGTCACTGCTATTTCTCAATGCCACGTGTCTTTTAGCCTCCTTGTCTTTGCATATCAATCTACCTACCTTGTGTCTTGACTTTCACCTGCGAGAGCAAGGCCTTCTCCTCTCTGAAGTCTCCGTCTAATAAATGCCACACACACTCTCAGAAGTCCCCAGTGGTAACCCTCAGCCAAAGTCATCCCTGTTTTCTGTCACTGCCTAACATCTTGCTTCTTTAACAACATACATTATAGGGCAGGGAACCAACCCATTCCTCCACATTTCCATTTCTACCAGAAAGGTGTGCTCTCTGAGGTGGGGCCAGATGTTTAACCAATCCTAATGGTTCAGCTGCCTTCCTGAGGCTTGCCATATGGCAGACACCACAGATGGACAGCTGCGTTTCTACATCTGCTTAAAGGAAGTGCAGCTCACTATTTGTCCTTACATGCTCCTTAAAACAAAAAGCCAACTAATCATATTGTTAAATAACATTTTTCTCATTCTAACATCTATATGGATTAGGTTGTGAATCTCCAAATGACAGGGCTAGCCAGGAATTAATCAGGAAGGGATGAAATTTCTGTTGTGACTGGGAATTCCTAAGGCTCAAGTCAGCGCCAAATCCCCACCTTGGTCCTTTGCATATATCCAGGTACAGTGGTTTGGATCTGAGATATTCTCAAGGGTTTCATCCTCAGGAAGATGCTATTAGGAGGCTGTAGAGTCTTTCGGGGTGGTGCCTAGTGAGAATTCTTTGGGTCTTAGGGGTACAGTCTTAGGGAGATGCTGGCACCTTGGTCTGTTTTAGTCTCATTCTTTGCTTCTTGGTTGCCACCGAATGAGCAACTTTAGCCACGCTGCTCTCCCACAGTGATGTACTTACTGCCTCATCCCAGGCTCAAGAGAGATAATATCAATCTACTGTGCACTGGAGATTTCCAATGCTGTGAGCCAACTAACCTTTTCTTTTCAGCAAGTTGATCCGTCTCATGTATTTGTTACAGTAGCAGACTGCTAACATACTACACCTATTCTCTCTCTCTCTCTCTCTCTCTCTCTCTCTCTCTCTCTCTCTCTCCACATATATATATATACACACACACACATATATATGTATATATATACACTAATACAGATTTCTATGCATGTGCATATTTGCATCCAGACATATAAGCACATGTGTAAATTTCCAAGGATGTTAATGCCCGAGAATGACCAAGAGGGCACCTTGTAGAGACACACCTAAAAAGAACTTGGTTTCTTCTGTGCACTAAACTATTTAACATATGAATGAAGTGTATCGTGCAGACAGGTACATTTACATTAGAGATAGAGATTATAGATACACTGAACTATAAAGGGATGGGGAAACCTGCTGAGCTTCTTGGTGAAATTTTCACTTTACCATCTGCTCTCCCACCACCTGCTTCCTGTTTCAGTTCCATTTTCCTAGCCCTACTCTCCTTCACGGTGTAAGTAACACAAATTCACTTCTAGGGAGGCAGGTTGTTACAAACAACAGGATTCCTTCTGGGTGAGAAGCAACTAGAAAAAAAAAATGATGACACCGGTCAAAGAGGCTCTGGCCTTGGGAGTAGAGGTCAAAGAACACACAAAAAGGGAGCAATCAGATTTGCATCACATTGTGGTTGGAGATGAGCTGGTGTTAGGTTACTGCTCTGTGAAATGCTAAGTCAGGTTTACCTTTTGGAGTAAAGAGGGCTCGCACTAAAGACTTAAAATTTTCTTCCAATTGACCTGCAGATTTATCTGCAAAGTCGGTGCATAACACACACTCACAAATACACATACAACATACACACACATACATATATGCCTATAAGTTGTATGCATTTTCTTCAAAAAGTAAACTATCTAAATCTATACAAGGGTGCACACAAACACAGGATCACACACAACACTTATGTACACACACAACCATACACAGATATTGTCTTCATTAATATCCCTAGATTTGTTCCAACTAAAAACTGGACTAATGTTCTAACAAACTTAAGAGAAGCCTTCTTCTTTTAACTCCGATGCTGACTGCTTCATTAAAGGTCGGTCACAGATATTTCCTTCTTTCTTTCTATTACTTGTATTGAATCTGTTCTTTAACAACTTCATGTCTCTGTACAGTGCGTTCTGATTACCTTCACCTCCCCCTTCCCTTACCTCCCTAACACTCTTGGCAATGCTCCTTCTTCCCTACAACCCCTAGTCCATGGTCCTGTCTTATGTTTATTTGTAACCCACCTGCTGTAACCAGGGATGTCTGTGTGACCTTGAGTTTGTAACAATCTACTGGAGCCAGAGGAAACAGGGAGATTCTGGATGAGGTGCAGTCCCAGACTGTGTCTAACTAAGGTAGATTAGACTCTCCAAGCAATTAGATTGATAGAACAATTCAGGAACACCAAAGGAATGCCATGGTCTGCTAATGCAACACGTGTGTCCGTAAATCCAAGAAATGGCACCGCAACCTTCCTCTCCCCAGGAGAGAGAAGAATTCTAGAAGGCTCTACTCCACTTGTAAAATAAATAGTTAATGCTACATAAAGCGAAGCAAAAGCAAACCCAAGCAGGCCCCTGGAGGTAGATCCAGAGTAGACTTACAACTTGGGAGGTCATCACACGGTTTGAAGAACTGAGAGCAAGTATCTGAGCTGGTTGAAACTCTCTTTCCTGTGTTAATCATGGACAGAGCAGGGATGGAAACCACTGGTCACAAAGGTAGAAAATGAGGAGCAAAAATAAGGCAAACAGTAAGGAACACAGCTGAACAAAAAGACCAGACACTTCCAACATTCATTTAGATGCAAAAATTTAAATCTGTGTTTCACCCAGCCTTCTACGAGCATGCAGGAGAAACACTTCCTGTCACTGTGGGCTCTGGGACTCACAAAGCAGAGCAGTAGACAAGAGGCCAGGAGCCCAGGCATCCAGCTCTTCCCTACAGATACTGCGTTAGTCATTTGCTCTGGTCACCTGATCCCTGAGTGTCTGTGATCTTCTTTATATATGACTGAGCCGACTAAGTTCATGGTTCCAACACCCTTTGAACTTTCTCTCTTTATTTCACCCCTCCCCCCAGTTCTTCACTTGGTTATACCATCAGGAGAAATGTTCAAACATTTGTCTCCTGGCTTCTTACTTTGATAAATCTTAGCCTTTTGAGCCCATGTACACATTTCTGGGGGAAAAAAGTATTCAGAATCAGTGAGGTAAGAAACTATAGTAGACCATCCATAAGTAATCTGAGCCCATTACCCTACAGACCTAATTTCAAGGTAATTGGCAAGTCACACCCTGAGCTGAGGATGTGTGTGAGTGGCAGAATATTTATGAAGCATGAGTGAGTCCCTGGGCTCTCTCCCAGCGTATACAATAGCAAAAAAATGAAGTAAATAGATCAAGTATCTTGTGTTGAGGTGCTAAGATGTACAGTAAAAAAAATTACTAACTTAAGATAGAAGTCATTCTAAAAGTTTGATAATAGTTCTGCTTTTACAAATATAATTTTTCAAATCGAGGTGAATGTTTAATAATTTTCTATATTTTATTATCATTTTAAGCATAGTACTGTGGCCTCGGTGTGTAGCATACATGGATTGAGTGTCTGTGTGACTCCCACATCCACGTGATGAAGGCCTAACCCTGACTGACGATATTACGAGAGAGGGCCTTTGGGAAGGTACCTAGGTTTGATGATACACAACAGGCCCCTGTGATAAAATGAGTTGTCTTTCAAGAAGAGGGAGAGAGACCTAAGCTTTTCTCTCCATCATGTGAGGACACAACAAGGAGGTGGCCACCCCAGCTCAGGACTCTTCCTACAGTCTAGCAGCTTTAATCCTGGATTTCACAGCTTTTAAAGCTGTAGGGAAGGATGCCTACACGTTTAGAAACTGTCCGCCCGTGGTACTTGGTTACAGCAACCTGAGCTATGGCTGTGTCAGTAAACAGTTTCCAGCGTTAGAAGCAGCAGCCTCCAATTGCACTAGGAAATGGACACTTTCCATGGGGGGGGGGACGGACAATGGGTTATCTGTAAAGATGGAGAAAACATGTCCTGGGGAGCTCACATAATAAAGCGCAGATGCTGAGTTGTGGGCTGGAAGTATCCTTGCACTTCCAGGAGCGTCCTAGATGCTGATCTCTCCTCATTTTCTTCAGGAGGATGAAAAGATGAGTCATAGGAGATGGGCATGGACACATAGCTTAACTCTTCTTCTTAGATGTTTCTTCATCCCTAGTAGGGCTTCTAAGGGAAATCTCATGAGTATTGCAAGGGTTCCTTTTGTCTGGGTGGTTCTAGAACCACTTTTATCTTCTAAATAAAATGTATTTGTCAGGTTTGTAGCCTATCACATAATAAAGAAGGAGTTCCTGTTTTGATATCACAGAGTCATTCAAACTCATATATTGATATGTAACCACTAGCCCTGATTTGGAGAAAACCTACACAGATCACTTACTGCTATCATCTCTCGGGGTTCTGCAAGTTGCCTAGGTTCAGCTGGCCATTTCTTACTTGGGATCTTAGTCCTGTCTGTTTTCTGTTGTAACTGAAATGGAAGGCTGGCAAGTCCAAGAGCCTACCGCGCTGGGACCCCGTGAGGGCCTTCGTGCTGCCTCAAAACATAGCGGAGAACCGCATTGTGCAGTGCAACTGAGCAGATGTACCCTGATTTCCTCTTCTTAGAAAGTCACAGATGCCACACTGGAATCTCCTCCCCGTGGCATCTTTTACTTCTAAAAGCCTCCTAAGTGGCCCACTTCTACATTTCATTAAGCTGTGACTTTGGGGATAACAGTCACACATGCAGAAACCGTCAGACAGTGAATAGAGCCCACTCATGGGAAGACTCAAGCATCTGGGCTCATCAGGAGTCCTTATCTGTATGTGGGGCCCACTGCAGTCTCCTGGGGTGGATGTTCTAAGAAAACATACTGGATAGGAACGATCACCCTTTATCATGTATGCTTAGACGTTCCCATAGCAGTCCTACTACCTTATCTTAGTTAGGGTTTCTATTGCTGTGAAGAGACGCCATGACAACAGCAACTCTTACAAAGGAAAACATTTCATTGGAATGGGACCGTTTCTGAGGTTAAACTGAGAGTACACTTTATGAAAGGTTTGTGTCGATTCTTAGTCACAGCTAAGTTTCCCTGCAGTGGTTAGATGGGCCTGAAGACTGGGGGTGAGGGGTGGCAGGGTGTGTGTGTGTGTGTGTGTGTGTGTGTGTGTGTGTGCACGATGACACTGGGTCTGATGAGCTCACCTGGACTGAGTCTCAGAATGCAGTGACCATCAAAGGGTCCCACAGAGCAAAAGCAAGCTCCTTGTGTCCAGATGCCCCAGGTCATCATGGACTGTCTGGCCCTGGTACCACTCAGGCAAAGCAAGGCTGGAAGGTGGGTCCAGTTTCCTGCCTGGTCCTGCTGACAGGCTCCAGCCAGCCTTGTCTCAAGGAGAGCTTGTTCAATTGAACTTTCAGCTCCCTAAATTGGCTCATTCCCCTACCAGAGAAAACAGCCCTATTATAAACACACAAAACTAGAGTTAGGAGGGGGCGGGGGTCTCCAGGCTCTTGCCTAAGTCTGGCCTCAGAATTGACTTTTCTGTCAAGTGAGAACACAGAGCTTTGCTTTGACTTCTCCTGTGTGCTTTGGCAGTTTCGGCATGGCTGTAAAATTTATCCAAGGGAAAACTGGCATTTATCTTGGGTTCACTTGCACTGGGCTAAACTGATAAACAGATGGGGGTTGGCCAGGCCACGGGTAATTTGGTTAGCACTTTACAAAATACAAATGTCACCTTTATTTCTGCAGGGATTATTTATTGCTAATTGGGAAGTTATTGGTTCTGTTAGATTCTGACAGGATAGTTCACGCCGGTTGAAAGCCATCTACTTCCTGGTTTTTGTGAAGCAATATCCATTATAAAGGGAAGGGAGTGTGCTGCCCTGGGTGGGAAGATCTGACATTGGTAAACAATAAAAGAGTAAAATGATCTTACTGGGTCTGCATATGCACACAAAGAGCACTATCTGTAAGGCTGTGGAAAAAAAAATAGGAGAGAAAGGAAGAAAAAAGAAAAGAAAGAAATCCACAAGATCTGAGGGAAGCTTGCAGAGGAGGCCAGAATACAGAACAATGTCCTTCCCTGCCGACTCCGGACTTTTTTTCTTTTGTGTCCGGCTAAAGGCAGTGGGAGGATCAGAGACCTCATCCTGGCTCTGTTTACTTTGGGAACAATCGGTGATATATGAATAATAATGCCTCCCTCTGACCATGACTAATTGAATTGCAGTGAGCACGGTGCCTGGGCAGGGGCTTTGCTGGCCGGTCCATCAAGCCATTTCTCAAGTAGCTCGGGACAGTGATTGATGGCCTGGGTCCTTCCAACGAGCACCCTTGAACACCTAAGAGCCGGGGTGTGAACCTGCATTCCAAGTTTCTATTAACCAGGGCCTCAGGGAGCAGTTGCTGGCGGGAGTCAGCGCTAAAACCGGTAACGAAAAGGGCAACTGAAGGGAGAGGAAACCTTCTTACCCGGTTTCTTACTCATACCTGACTTTAGGAGAATCTCAGGCTTGGGAATGGGTAGCAAAATATCCTACCAAGGTACACCAGGTCATCATGAGATCGTTTCCGCTGCAACTGACCCTATTAACGTCCTGGGGAGAGATAGGAGGTAGGAGTGCTGGCCTGGGGGGGGGGAGGGGCAGGAGCGAGTTCAGGGAGAAAGCTAGTGCGCAATTGGAAGCAAGTCTACAGCCACGTCTATAACCTAACAATGGAAAGCCCGGGACCCTAACGTGGCCGGCGGCTGTCTGCGCTGTGTTTACACAGCGAACCGGCAGCTGGGACCCTAGTTCGGCAGGACTTTGTTCTCACAGCATGAAGGTGACCTGAGTGACCTGCCGCCTCAGTCTCTAGGGAGGCTTGGTGCAGTGGAAGTCCCCCACTGGGAGGGTCACAGCCGTCCCTCTCAGGTGCATTTAGTAGGGCCAAGCCCTGTGTAGGCACCTTTTCATCCTAGCTGTGCCTGCTGCGCCTGCCAAGCTGGGGGACAGATGCTGACTGGAAGGGAGCTTGCACGGGACTCCTTGAAACATCTCGAGAAGCAGAGGACAGCCCAAGGGACTTTGTACTTGCCTGATATTGAAAGTCTTAAACTGTTAAATTCCTTCATGCAAGCTCAGGGCAAATGTCTCACCTGCCTCTTTGTGTTAACAACTACTAGACAGTATGCCACCAGAGAGTTAAATCTCATTTACAAATAACGTATGTTTATACCCAAGTTGAACATTATAGGTGTAACTGAGGTATCCCATTCTCATTAAAAAAAAAAACTTTTTAAAATAAATATCCAAATGATTACTATTTTTACATTGTTTATTTTGTCTGTAAGCTGGCTATAATCTATTTATCAGTCTAACTAGCTACTAGTTAACAGTTCAGCTATCCATCTATGAATGTACCTATCCAACCCTCCCATCTACCATCTGTCTGACTAGTTGAGGCGATTGTGTGCTCTGAGAAAGCAGCCCCTTCTTCAGGCAACAGAGGGAAATGGGGTACAGTCCCACGCTTCTTTGGGTCTCTTAAGCCAAGCAGAAAAGTTATTGCTTTCTGCATTGTATATCTTACTTCCTAACCCCACTTGACCAAACAGACAAGATATTCAAGGAAAATAATCATCTCCCTATGCTTATAGCCACATGTGAAATATTTCTAATCCCTTACATTAAAACTGTGAGAGCCTTTTAGTCCCTGTCTTCCAATCCCCAGTCCATCCTGCTAAACAAACAGTCTGACCACCCGGCGTGGGCCACACTCCTGGGGTTAAGATATTCCACCCAAAATCCCCTCACTCTTTCTTTGCTGATATTCATGGCCACTATTCTTGTGCTTTGAATACCAAACAAAGGGAGAGAGAACTGGCTTAGTGGCTGCACTAAGTAAGGGAAAGGGATGGGCAAGGCGGTGCATTTACCCCTCTGTTCCTGTTTAGAGTATAAATATTCCAAACCCTCACCCAGGATCCACGTTCATCCTGTCATTAGGAAGTAACAAAATGTATTAATAAGAGAAGGCAGAACCCAACCTAATTTCTAGAAAGATTGCAGAGGACAGCCTCTCTGGGCTCTGAGACTATGCCCAAATTATAACCACCACCTTCTAGTGACCTCTGGTGATCTCTAGTGCAAGGAGCAAAGTGTGCCTTATGATGGAGGGGCTTCAGATAGAACCATCATATAGTCTAGCTTCGCATGCTGGGCCTAGACTGTGTCACAGGTCCCTCTTTTAGTGCGTGAGAATAATGCTTGAGGGGGCATTTAGAGAGAAAACGAACAAAGATCTAGGGGAGAGATAATTACAAAGAGAGATACACACACAAAAAAAAAAAAAAGAGCAAAGAGTAACAGTAAGAGAAGCCAGATGGATGGGCAGTGGTTGCACCTGCCTTTAATCACAGCACTTGGGAGGTAGAGGCAGACGAATCTTTGTGAGTTCGAGGCTAGCCTGGTCTATAAGAGCAAGTTCCAGGATAGGCCCAAAGCTACAGAGAAACCTTGACTCAAAAAATCAGAGAGAGAGAGAGAGAGAGAGAGAGAGAGAGAGAGAGAGAGAGAGAGAGAGAGAGAGAGAGGATCCAGCTGAAAATCAAAGTTTTTTTTTTCCCTCGGGCTTAGTTGTCACTGGAGCTGGACTTGGTTTCCAAACCCTGTAAGGCTGTGAGCCTTCATGTGAGCCCTTAATGATCAAGAGGCAAAGCCAAGTTGCCTTTGAAATGCTTCTACTGTCAAAAGCAAATGGCATTAGTTCCTTCAGACTATGAAGAAGCGATGCTTCCCACAGGCTGAGTGCTTGATACTTCTAATCATCCACAAATATGCCACTTCTCCCAATAATCTAGCAAGAGGCTATCACCATTTCAGCACTATAGATGAGGCAATCAGGAACAGAAGGGTCAAGCGCATGTCCAGTACATCTGACCCAGCCTACTCTGCATTTCATTAATTCAGATCAGTCCTCTGGGCCCTGATTGCAGTACTAATTGGATTCCTCCATCCTTGCCATGAACGGCTGTTCTGAAAATATTCTATCCTAGGACTTGAACTATAGTGAACACAGCTGATAAGGCCCAGTGAGGTTGTGTGGGAAACCCCTGCTCTCTGAGATGCTGGTCCCTGGCAACGTAACACAGGCAAGACTCAGGAGGTCAAAGGCAGATTTCTCTGCCTCACAGTGGCATAGAAATCTGGGGCTCCTAAAGCAACTGCCTCCCAGGCAGCAACAAGTACAATTCAATGACATGTTTTATAAGATGAAATAACTGTTCTGATAGTTTTATTATAAACTGTGTGCAAGTACATCTTTTTATTACCTAGTCATTCTGTGTATGTGTGTGTGCACACATGCATGCTTATTCCACAGAAAATACATAGCTTTGCAAAGGTCTATTTAAGAATAACCACCATGGTTTCATCAAAATGTGCAAAGAGAAGGCACCAGATACATACGTCAAAGAGAATTGTTGCGGTAAACTATTTGCATATGTATATCTGCTGAAAACAACAAAATACCTCTGTGTTTGCTAAAGTGGAAAACTGCCCAAGATAATTTGAGTAAAAATCTATACGCAAATATCATCTTTTATAGACAATTGTTTTATAAACTGTAATTATACCAGGATATCAGGGAAAAGGCAGATATCCTAATGAATCGGAAATTGTTATGATTGTAAATAAAGTCAAATGGGATAGACTCTTCCTACATTATGTCAGATAGTATTCTTTATATATATATATGAATGTGTTTATAGAGGCATATATGTATATATGCATATATGCATACATTCATACACACACTCGTGCACGCATGCATGCATGCAGCCTCTTAGTTTATGGTCTAGGCTGCTCTTAAACTTGTGACTCTCTGCCTCAGCCTGCTGGGTGCTGGGATTGCAGGCATTCATCTCTCATACAGCTGGACTATTTCCTTCTTAATGGGTCTGTATGTTTAACAGACAAAAAACAAATTTCAAAGTTATTATTTATTGTTTTGGCTTGAAGGTATAGCTCAGTGGTAAAGTGCCCGTCAAACCTGTTAAGCAAGCATAAGGCCTTTCAGCAATGGGGGAAAAGTTATTGTTTTATTCAGCAGATACTCAGTGACTACCTGAGGGAACGAGAGGAAGCCCTAAGTGAATGCAATCCTGAGTGGATGTGTATTGTTGACATGGGCACAGCCATGCCCAGGATCTCAATGCTTCAGCCCCAGGGGAGTGGAAAATCCTTCCCCTGGTGAAGCTCGGAGGAATGGCAAAGCCCTCCTCTGGTCCTAGTGCAAATATTAACAGTGTGTGCAGACTATGTCCACTGTAGCTTTCTCATCCCTGGATGTTTATGGCCTCAAACTGCTTCCCTACAAAGACTGCTCTTACCAAGATTGACCAAACCTGCCTCCTCGTTTATATACCGTAACTCCCATTTCCTTGATTCAACTGTATGCAGAAACTCCTCCCTGTTAAACTTACATAATAAACACTCTGACCTCCCTGGGCACTACAGCTGCACCATCAGAGAACCCAAACCCTAGTCCCAGATTTCTGAGTGAATAATTGTCTTTTCTTCAGTCCCTCACTGTCCCAGTCAGACCAAATTCCTAGATCTATGCAGAGTTCCGCAATTCCCAATACCATCTACCAATCTTGCTTTAGGATAGTTTCTTTTGAGGTCATTTAAACTAGCAAGCTAGGTTCTTAAGAGTTCTTTGCAATTAGACAAAATAATGATCCCCTGTTCCTGCCTCTTCTCCATACCTGTTCTTCAATCCTGTTTTCCTCTTGTTCTTGTCAGTATTCTAATGAAGTTCCTTGTCATTATCCACGAATAGATATCTGTGAACTAACCTTAACTCAACGATGTTTTCTCAACCCCAAATTAACTCTAAGTCACGTAGAGATGTGCATCACATCTCCAAAAACAGTGAATTGCCCAGGGACTGTCTGCAACTGAGGCTGGTCAAGGCTGCACTCTGCCATCTTGTCTAGCTCACACACTGTGACTGGGATCATTCCCGCAGTCCACTTAATGCTAGGTTTGTGTGTCTTTGGGCTTTTTGATAGTGATGATATGGTTTCAAGTGGCCTCCAAGGTGGTATGAACTGCTACCTAGGTCTCCAGAGTTAAAAAAATCTGGCATTTGCCTTACAGAAAACAATGCATTTTAAATGAACTTCATCCAGTCATGAATTGTAGGGCTGTTTGCCATGAGTTCATTCTAGACAAATTAATGTGTGCATAAAAAATATAGTGTACATAAAAAATAAGGTTTCTCCTTAATTAATTAAACATAAAGTTTCTTAAAATCAAGCTATGTTTGTTTGGTTTGCTTTGATACTAGAATTGAACCCAGGGCCTCCAGCATACTAGGCAAGTACTCTACCACTAAGCTACATCCATCCCAAACCTGTGCATTATCAACTTATGGAAAGTTTTAGCAGAGGCTGACAGAAGCCAACCCTGTCTTTGAAGGGAAGAAATGGTCCTTGTCATGCCTTAAATCTGAAGTGACCCCTAAAAATTCCCGTTTTAAACATATATATTCCTCAATATATAACATTTTTGGGGAGACCGTGGGACGTCTGAGAGATGGGTCATACATAGTCTGCGGAAGTAGGTCACTGGGTTCAGGGCTTTGGAAATGATTACCACATGTATGACTATACCATCCTAAACACAACCAATCTTGTCTAAAAGTTATTCCTAGCCTCTGGTTGTGGCTTCTCACCTCTGTTTCCTGGTCTGCAAGTGAAGTGAACAACCTCCATCACATTCTCCCATTGCCGTGAGCTGAGCTAACCTGAAATACCTTCCTCTCCACGACGGACTGAAACACTCTAAACCCACAAGCCAAAATAAATCTCTCCTTCCTTCCTTAAATGATTGCTGTGCAGTATTTTGATCATGGTCACACAAAAGCAAATGATACATTCCATAGATACTAACTCAGTGTTTGTCACAACTATGCAGGACACAATTTTTGTGAAAGGCTTATTGCTGTAGAGTTGGCTTTCTATATTCCCAGCCACCATGGTCACAGATTCAAATCAACAAAAGATGGGAGCTGCTTGGTAAAAGTCTCATCTAAACTGAATGTAGGAAGACTCTGAGAGGCAATGATGCCAACAGCAGAGTGAAGGCTTCTTCTCTAAATGATAGAGGTAACTATTTATACCATGCTTACATTGCATTAGGGATTATAAATTATCTAGATAGCATTCAAATTTCATAGGAAGTTGTGCACAGAGTAATACAAACACTCTTCTATTTTGTACAAGAGGCTTAAGTGTTCATGGATTAGTGTGATCTAGGGGTCCTTGTGGAATGAGGCTTGGAACCAATGCCCTAAGGAGTCCAAGGGACTGTTTCAGTCTGGACAATATGGCTGCATAAAGGGTCAAAGGTTTTCCTAGTTGGTTCCAGCTATCATCTTGACACATCCCAGAATAATCTGTGGGAAGTTTCAACTGGAGGATTGTCTTGATTAGAATGTCTTATAGGCAGGCATGTCTGTGGGCCATTTTACTGATTGTTAATTGTAATGCAGGGCTCAGTTCCCTGTGGGCAATACCATCTCTGGGCAGGTGGGTCGAGGCTTTTTCAAGGAAGTTTTCTGAACCTGACCCAGAGAGCAAACCTGTAAACAGTGTTATTCTGTGGTTCTGCTTCAGATTCCTGGCTTGAGTTCTTGCCCTGACTTCTCTTGGTGATAGATTATTGCCTAGATATATAAGTCAAACAAACCTCCTCCACGTTGCTGTTGGTCATGGTGTTTATCACAGCAACAGAAAACAAACTAAGACACAGGTTAAGCACCATCTCAGAGCATACATTGCTCTGTGAAACCCAGCAATTGCACCTCCAGGATAAGAGGAGTTCTCAGGGAAGGGCAGGCAAACCAGTGGCTCAGGAGCACACAAAGAGAAGGAGAGTGATGCCGTATCATGATGTTCAAGACCTGGAGAAATGGAGAGATCCTCTGCCCTCCATGAATGGTACACAGTCCTCTCATGGTGTTATGTCATGTCTCCCTGGCGTTAGTAGTGGTATCCAGGTCCAGTTAGTACC
Organism: Alexandromys fortis; assembly: GCF_014885135.2. NCBI lineage: Eukaryota > Metazoa > Chordata > Mammalia > Rodentia > Cricetidae > Alexandromys > Alexandromys fortis. The sequence continues at coordinate 4,887,774 of NW_026067989.1, forward strand.
AACCACTGATAAGAGAATACCAAGAGCCTGGGCTTGCCTCTCTGTGTAATCAAAGTCTCCCTGCTCACACTGTACTGACCTTGAAAGTTGTCCCCCCATAGTCCACAGGTAGAAACACCTAAAAAGACAGTGATGAAGGATGCTGAGACAATCCCAAAGGAAAGGGCTGGAGCTGTCCCTTGACCACTTGTTAATTATGGCAGTGAGAGTCTGCATGAGAGGGTTTGCTCTGAGACTCATTTTCAGAATAACTTACAGTTAACCTTCATCACATCCTACTTGCTGGCAGACTCAGGAGAGTTAGGTGGCAGCAGATTGGTTTAACTTGTTTGACATTCTCTACTTAGAGATCCCCTTTCTGGCCACATAGCATCCACTGTGGCCTTGAAAATCTCTCTAAATCCATCTCTCAGCTTTAGAGTTAGTGAAATACAAATAAAGTGGCAAAAAGTTCCCTGCAAATGTTCTGAGACTTGTCTAATCAGTTCACCTGAGTGTCCTTCAGTGTCTGAACCCGGATGGGACGTCTCTCCATGTATTCCATCACTTACAATAGAAACCTAGAAATTAGTGGAGTGTAAAGCTATTGCTAGTAAATTTGCATTTGCATTTTTATAGTTTTCAAGTCTAAAGTCAGGCAAGCTAAATGAATTAATATTCTCTTGCATGCAAAAAGTACATCTTATGTCTTGATGTACATTTGGGTTGTAAATATTTTCATTTCTCAATGAAAGGGGGAAATGAATGAAAATTAAATCTTGTCTATAAAGAGTTGGGCTCTTAAACTTTGTATTAGCAAATGTCAAACAAGGGTTTTGTATATGAAACACTCCATCTTATTATATTTCAGTTTTGAGACAGGGTCTGACTTTATATCCTTTGATGGCATGAAACTCACTATGTAGACCAGGTTTAAACACATAAAGATCTACCTTCTTCATATTTGGATTAAAGATACCACCACACCCAACCAGAAAGATTCCTTTTTAAATACCTCCAGGTTTATGGAATGAGGATGGTAGGGGTCCTCTGACCAAATAGAAAGTCAGAGGGCTCGGAGAGCTAACAAGCCCTCCCTACTGAAAGGTCACTCTGAACTTTAGCAATGTGGGGGTGGCCACAACTGTGAGGGAGATGCTGTCATCAGGTGGCTAGTGACTCTCTGAGGGGCACTGAGAGGCGCTGTGGATCAAGCACTGAGCGCTGGTTCAAACTCCAATCCAAACAAAAGCTACATCCTTAAAGAGACACCATCACACATTCCCAAACCTTTCCATCCTCAGTTCTTTCTTCCCTTTATCCTAGCTGCTGACTTCTGGAATAAGTGAAGTATATACTTGTTAGAAAATTTTTCTATTTGCATAATGGGAAGAAAATAACTACTTTTAGCCTAAAGAATTATAATAAAGAGAAAATAATATTGTTACTCTGGTAACATCTAAAACAATTTGAACATTTAGATAGATTCTGTCAGTAATAAAATTATGGTTCAGGACTTGGGTACAAAAAAATTTAAAGCCTTATTATTAATGATACAATGCCAAAATTACGCTGCCTAATTTTTATCATAGTTCTCTCTGGTGAATCACCCACACAGAAGCAGTGTGCCGTTAATGATATAATGCCAAAATTGAATGTGATTATTGATGTCTGTGTTACGTCTAGAGACACTTCCCAGATGATCTATTTGTCTGGTCTCTCACCAAGGCCTTGATGAGTTAGGCAGTGTGCTCTCTAGATCAGAGCATCTTTAGAAATCGCTATCATGGAGGCCCATGGATGACTCAATTAAAGATAAAACGATCAGCCACAGTCACTGACAAAAGAAAGGATGCAATAAGAGGAAAATGACTCTGTGCTCTAACTTTCCAGTTGCCTCCATTCAAATATCCAGCCAAAGTCACAGGTCTCCTAATTGGAACTGGTTTACTCAGCCCACGTATAGACACTGAAATCCGGGCCAACCCGTTTTGCATGACAATTGCAGGTCTGTGTACATTCCATAACTTAACTCCCCTGTAAAATTTCCACAGGGAAATCAGCATCTGCCTGGATATTTATTTGTTTGTTTTGTGAAGTCAGGTGGACTGTCTGTGTTTATCAACTGGGCCTGGCTTGCATATATCTTGCAGATAAGGACAAATCAGGATAGCACTTAGGATGCTGTGTCTTTGGATGCTGTCTTGTTTCTTAATATTTCTGTGATTGGGAGGGAGGTGGAGAAGAGACAGAGAGAGGGAGGGATGGAAGAAAACACTACTGCAGCTTGCAGTTCTATTTTCCTCTCGGAGGAAGATCTGCTTCTTCTCTCCAGTGTAGAGAGAAGAGTGTGTATTTTTGAAGAGGACATAGCACTCCTGCATTTTGCTTCAAATAACAGGAATGAGACAAAGGACATTGGGCTGGATGGTACATGCAAAACTACAGCATCTCATTCTTATGACATTAGACTGTCATGCAGCTTCTGAGAGGTAGCCGTTCAAAATTCCTGCCACTCTCCCAAGCCAAAAGGTGGGCAGCCCAGGATTTCAATTCAGCAAATGTTTATTAACTATCCCTATCTGAGCTAGATCAGGATTGTGTGTTCTTTTTTTCCTCAAGTGACATAGAATATGATAGAAAAACAATTGCCTATGTATACAAATAGTTAAAGTTAATGATACGTGATGGGTCAAAAAGTTCTGAAAAAAAACTGGCAGATACAGTATATAAAAGTAGTGATGTCAAGAGGTTGAAATCACTTGTAAAAGCTTGGAAAGATGTCCTAGGTGAATCTCTTTTGTTATGGGCTTTGGGTTGATAAGGAGAAGATTAAAAAGACCATTTCCAGCCCAGGGAACAGCAGGCAGGAAAGAATAGTATATGTAGGTGAGCTATCGAGGCAGATAATGGACAGCATGCTCATCCCCATACCCTGATTCAAATATAAATGAGAAAGAGTAGGTTCTTTTAATCCCCCACCAAAAAAAGTTAGAAACTAAAAGACATAAAATCAGAGACTCAAAATTACTGCAAGACTAACACACTGGACAAAAGTAGAACTCTGTCCAAAGCAAAGATGGGGATCTATTGACTAACATAGCCTTGCCTCTTTTAGAGGATGGAGTCATAGAAGGGGGCTGAAGCTCTGATGTGGCTGTGAGCAATGGTAAAAAAAAAAAGACGTAGGGTACTCAAGGGTGATAACTTGGTAGCTTGAGAGGCTGAACAAGAGAAGATCCTGCCTTTATTGCCTGCACCAAACTACAGGCAACAAAAGAGACCACTGTGAGGTGGAACTAGAAGGTGAGATCCCTGGCTAAGACAGGGGAATTTGGTGGTGGTGAGAACATTGTTGATGCCAGGAGGCAGTCAGAGACCCACTCTTGAAAGGGTGGCATGAGTGTACCATTTGATACCCAAGTTACAACATGAGGAGCAGGTAGAACAGACAGGCTTCTTCTGTATAAGTAAATGGGGAATTTCAAATTTGAGGACACATGCAACCAAGATTGTGTAACGCTGCTACAGTCTGAATCTTGAATGTGTCCCCAAGGTCCATGTGTTGACCATTGATGTGTTGTACTTTTAGGGATGATGCAATTGTTAGTAAGTAAAGGGAATAGCGGGGGCATGTCAGGCTACTGGGAAAAGACCCTGGAAGGGTATCAGGACATTGCCCCTTTGGTCTTGGTCTTTCTGTTTATAGATGTGGTGGTAATGGGTCTCCTCTCCCACATGCTCCTTCTACAATGTTTTGTGTCCAAAGCAACAAGGGCCATGTGACCCTGGACTGAATCCTTCTGAAACCATGAGTCAAAACAAACCTTTCCTCTTACTAAGTTGATGATCTCAGAAATTTTGTCACAGTAATGGGAATCTACTTGACAGATGCCCAAAGGCAAATGTCATAATGGCTAAGATCAAAAACACTGATGACAGCTTATGTTGGAGAGGATGTGGAGTAAAGAGAATACTTTTCCATTGCTGGTGGGAGTGCAAACTTGTACAACCACTTTGGAAATCAGTAAGGTGGTTTCTCAGGAAATTGGGAATCAATCTACTTCAAGACCCAGCAGTACCACTCTTGGGCATATACCCAAAGGTTGCACAATCATTTGCACAAGGACATTGCTCATCTATGTTTACAGCAGCAATATTTGCAATAGCCAGAATCTGGAAACAATCAGATGCCCATCAATCAAAGAATGGATAAAGAAAATTGATACATTTACAAAATGAAATATGTGGTAAAAAAAAAAAACAATAAAAACCAAAAACAAAAAAATCTTGAAAGTTGCAGGCAAAGGGACCAAACTTTAACAAAAATCTGCATGAGGTAACCCAGGCACAGAAAGACAAGCATGGTATGTATTCACACTTAAGTGGATATTAGATGTAAAGCAAAAAATAACCAAGCTACAATTCACAATCCCAGAGAAGCTAAGTAAAAGAGGGGGACCCTAAGACGAACACACAAGGAGGGGCCCAGGAAGGAAAATATTTAAGATCTCCTGGGTAAACTCGAAGGGGATAGAAGGGAGGGGATGAAGGAATGGGAACATGAGGGATCAAGAAGACTGAGTTGAGGGCTGGAGAGATGGCTCAGTGGTTAAGAGCATTGCCTGCTCTTCCAAAGGTCCTGAGTTCAATTCCCAGCAACCCTCGCAACCATCTGTAAAGAGGTCTGGCGCCCTCTTCTGGCCTTCAGGCATACAGACAGAATATTGTATACATAATAAATATTTAAAAAAAAGAAGACTGAGTTGGGGGAAGAGTGGAGGGGGAGAGCAATGAAAGAGATATCTTGATAGAGGGAGACTTTATGGGGTTAGGGAGAAACTGAGTGTTAGAGAAATTCTCAGTAATTCATAAGGATGACCCTAGCTAAGTAAGACTCCTAGCAATAGTGGAGAGGGTGTCTGAAAGGGCCTTACACTTTAATCATATTAGTGACTATTCTAATTGTCATCAGAGAACCTACATCCAGTAACTGATGGAAGCAGATGCAGTGACCCACAGCCAAGCACTGGGCTGAGCTCCTAGAGTTCATTGAAGAGAGGAAGGAGGGATCATGTGAACATGGGGGGTCAAGAGCATGATGGGGAAAACCACAGAGACAGCTGACTCGGGCTAGTGGGAGCCACAGATTCCAGACTGACAGCTGGGGGAATTGCATGTGGATGACAGTTATATGCTTTGATCTGTTGGGGGGTGAGTGGCGGTTGCAACAGGACCTATTGCAGGTGCATGAACTAGCTTTTTGGAGCCCATTCCAGTTGGTGGGATACCATGCTCAGTCTTGACACAGGGGAGAGGGGAAGGGGCTTGCCTCAAGTTGGTATCCTAAACTTGTTGATTCCCCAGGGAAGGCCTTACCCTCTCTAAGGAGTGGATGAGGGATGGTAAAGGGGGAAGGGGGTGGGAGAAGGGGAGGGAGGGGAAACTGGGGTTAATATATAAAATGAAAAGTAAATTTTTTAAATAAAAAAATGGTAAAAGAAGAAGAAGGAGAAGGAGGAAAAAAGACAGCCAGGGAAGAATGTTGACTCGAGAACCTTCGAACACCATATAAAGAATCTCAATTGTCCTAAAATGTGTAGATAAGGAAGGATACTAATGGGAGGTCAGGGTCTGGAGTTAGTTTGGGAGGCCTAGGCAAAAGTCCATGAAAATCTGCAAACTATATAGGTGAGTTGCAAAATGTAAGTAGTCTTGAGAATGCATGCTTCTCCATATCTGTAACTGAGCTGGCTTTTTTACAAGGGGAAAGTCAAAATCAAAATCTCTCCACAGGAATAGTGGAGAGATTCCTTTTAGGACATAATAAAGAGAAGCCATAGAAGAGAAGAAAACGCAGTCCATAAACGAGACTCCAGAACCGTTATCCAGGGACAAGCTGCAATAAAAACAGATACAATGACTCACAAATTCCCAAGATGGAAGCAAGCATGAGGGTGTGGGACAAGAAGAACAAACAGAAGCTTGACAGAAGCCTGAGCTGGAAGCAGGTTCCAGCAAAGCACATGCATAGAAATCCAGAAGTCTGGGCCCGCCTGCCACCACATCCCAAGAGCAAGATAGAAAACCAAAGGCTCAGCAAGTAAGAGATGGAACATACTAGGGTCTTGGAAGTGCTAAGGAGAGAAACCAGTTGATTCTTTTAAGAATAACTAACAACTAATAACTCACAACAAACCAGAATAAAGGGCATTTCTGAGTCATAGAAATACAGTGGAAACAATATATTTAAGACCTAATTTTAAATTTTTTGTAGGCATCACGTCACTTTTAAGAGCATTAAAGACGAAGTGAAATAATTTTAACAATTTCACTTAACCATTGTATCCAAAATATTTTCATTTCACTATGCAATTTGTCTAGTAACAAAACATTTTTGCACTCTTCTTTCTGCGTCTTCGAACTACAGCAGGTTTTTGACACTGGGGACATCTCTATTTGGCTACTTTTATTTTGAGTGTTCAAAACAGCCATATGTGGCTGATAGTAACTGTGGACCAGCAGGTTCAGTTGATCTCAACATAGTAGGAGAATGGATAAAATAACTCTCTGCTGAGGTCTTATTTGGGAAGAGAAACATATTCTAAACAGCAATAAGATGAAAAGTATAGTCCACTTAAATGCAGTATGAGCAATTATAGCACTAATGACTAAGTAATAAAAATAATATGCTCAGTTTTCCATGCATTGCAAAAGCATTTGAAACACAGAGGACTTGGCCAATTCAGGAAAAGCCTGTGTGAGCACATACCCACTCCAGTCACCAGTTAATAGGAAGGAATGAGATTCACTCAGTAAAATCAGCACGTGCTTACATTTAGATTTAATAAAAAGAAAGAAAAGATCGGAAAGGACAATGCCCTGATTCAGGTCCATGACTACAAAACAAAAATGAAGGCGGACATTGATAATAAGTAGGGGGGAAAGGTACAAAACAAGTACTAACACAAAGTGGAAAGAGCTGAGAACAGCCAAATCATATTTACACAAAAACCTCCAAAAGGACAGAGAAAAACAATGAGACAAATGTATTGGTCAAGAAATTTTTATATGTTTAAATAATACAAGCAATCATGGTGGGGAAAGGCATTTGTAGTGCTAAAATATATTGGGGACTTTTGCATACTTTTCTTGAAATTTAACATTAAATATGCTATTTTATAGATAATTCTAGGTTTTTAAGTACTGAATACTTAAAACATGCACCTTTAAAAGGAAATATTCTTTTTAACATAATCTTAATGCCATATCACCCTTCTTAAATTGAAAAATATTATACTAATATTATTTAATATCTAGCCCCATTTCCAGATTTCCTTACTTTGCCAACCATGCCCCTATCCAGAAATATTTTAAAAGAATACAGTTTCCGTGTAATCGTTTTGGGTAAAACTAGCCGGTGGCCGGGAGCTGGGAGGTGGGAAGCGGCCTGCAGTTCCTTCTACATTCAATAATCTACCTTTTCATCATTTCAGTTTGGGGAGGTTAAGAGTAGGCTAAGTTCAAGATAGTTCTAAGCTTTTGAAGGAATATCTTGGCGGCTGATGGCAACACTGACTGAAGGGCGGGCAGTGGGAGCGAAGAGGAAGATGAAGAGCTCCCTGAGTGGATACCGTACAGCTTTTCACGGATGTTGGCCTCTGGAGACACGGAGAGCAGAGAAAGATGCCCCAGTCAGATTTTTTTGAAGGACGGTTGGAGATGAATGTGCCTAGTGCAGGCTAGATGAGTGCAGAGGGTGTGTAAGGGGGACCCTTCCAACAGTCCACATGGGCAAGAGCAAAGAAAAGAAACAAAGTTGAGGGAATGACAGAGAGGAAAATGTCCAGTGTCCAGAGATGAATTGTTGACTGTCTGTACAGATAATGGGGTGGGAACAAGAATCTGGATACGTTTCTGGGATGGACCATGGATAAAGGTATGAAAGGATATCACTTCGAGAATTCAAAGTTTAAGGCGGTGGGAGAACAAATGTCTTTCTCTTAACCAAGCTGTGTTGTCCTCAAAATGTGTGCCCAACCATTCCGTGGTCCTGTGTGTGATCCCAGATGAGACCTTTTTAAGGAGCAGATGACAATGACAGTAAGGCCTCGATGATAAGAATATTGAGGTTCCTGGACTATCTCCCAATGACAAACTTCATTGGTTGCTATAATAGTCATGCTTACTACTTGAAAAACACTGAAAAAGAAATGGGATTTCTTGAGAATGAGCAAGATGTTTAACAGGCAAAGGGGGTAATTTACAAAGCACCATTTGTAGGTTAACGAGTGCAGGGTAGGCAAGGTGCTAGACTAAAGGGGGAAAGGGGCCTCTCTTGCCTGTAGACCGCTCACTCTAGGTGATACTTTGAAAAACACAGGTGAGTGCCTGTCACCTGAAACCAACCCCAGTCATTTATTAGTAACATTAAAATGTCAGCACTACAAACATGCACCAGGTATACAAACACAGCTTTGGCACCATGAATGAATTGACTATAAGTGTATATTCAGTTCCAGGATCTGCTTCCAATTTTCCATATCAATTTCAACTAGCCATAACCAAAAGAGTGTTTTTGATATATGATACACTAATATGTTTTTTTTTATTCTTACCCAAAATGTCTATCTGGGGAATTAGTCCACTCTAACAGGTGACTAAAGGAAACAGGTGAACTTCCATTGGTCTCTACTACGTAAGCATTGCTTCGAAATATTACAAAAAGCCATGCGTACACAGTGCTGGGTTCTGACTTTAGAAACCACTGATTTGACAAGTCCAAAGAGACTCTCAATCAAGAAGAACTGACATGATTTCATAACATGTCTAAATATTGACCATTGTTCTCCAACTTTGGCGTGTTTCAATCCCAAGATAAGGAAATACCAAGCAAAAATCCCCAGCCGTCTGACCACAGCACACTCTAATTTGGGTAACACACCTGCCCTGACTCTGCTCCTGAAGAAAGCGTCTTACATCAGAACACAACTATCATCTGACTTTTGAGAGTGAAGGAAGAAGAAGGCATGGTCCTAGACCCACAAGACTTGGCCCACACTAGCAGAAAGGATGTGTGGTTGTCTAAGGGAATCACGTACTGGTCCTGTCAGAGGTGCATAAGCTAGTGACATCCTTAATGGTGACAAAGTCCTCTTGGTGTCACTATGCTTACAGAACTCCTGGTCATTTTTCAAATGAATGGACTACTTAGCCATATGCCTTTCTTGTTTTATCTGCAGGAGTTGGGTGTATTTAATCTGGCAAGAGGATTTTCTCCCTATTTAAAATCAGTCCCATTGTTCACTCTGGAATCTAGCGGCAGGAAGGCTGTTCATATCAGTTTTAATCTGGGCATCCCTCATATGATATGTAGAGAGCGGGAAAATGCAGGCTGAGCCAGCATTAGGATTTGGGATCTTGCAATGCTGTGGTATGAGTCAGATTATTTATAGACAAGTATTGATTATATAAGTGTTATAATCAAAGAAAGTTTTCTGTTCCAAGTTTTACAAAGAAAGAAAGATTCTTCAACTGGGTAGGTTGCTAAGATGTTTCTCCCTCCCAGGCCCCATGCAAGGAACGCATAAATGGTGGCAAGGGAAGCTCTAGCGAGTCAACAGGGCAGGTGACTGATCCACCCACTCAGACCCTTCCTACATTTGTGAATGCTCTCACCTCTGACTGTCCACTTATGTAACCCTTTCTTTGACAATTTCCTCGCTGGTGTGATATGTTCTCCACCCAGAGACTGCTGACTGGGAAATCCTAGAGAATTCACATCCCTGGGAGTGGCTCTTGAGTACCCCCAGCTCCTTCGCTGCTGTTCTAATTCCACACGGATTCTTGACGTCTCAGAATGACTAAGCTGTTGTAGTTTTGGTGACGTGTCTCTTGCTAACCATTTCCATATCCCACTTTCCCCAGCCCCGACTGGGGTCTCCAAGAACCGCAGTACACAGTACACTCCCACATACGGCAGCAAGTCAGGAAGTCGCGCTTGAAATCACCGATCGCTAGTCTGCTTCTAGAGAACAGCACACTGCAACCTGGTGCCCGTTTCTCCTTGGGCAAGGTACGCAGCCAGGGGAAGGGGTGGACCAGGAAGGCCACAGTGCTTGTGAAAAGCTGGCACTCTAATGAGTTTCCTGAGTTCCAGCTGGGTGAGTCTGACCCACTTCTGCATCCCTTCCAACCCAGCACATCGGCTGCCAGGAGCAGAGAGCATTGGGGTAAACATGACATTTTCCTCACGCTCAGCAAGACAGGAAGTTCATTAAGTTTGGTATAAATCTTTGCCTTTAAAGTGCCAGTTGGTGATTTATTTTCTCCTTCTGTTTAGATTTTTTAGAGTGTAGGTGCCAACCTCTGGAATCCAATCCAAAACCCCAAGCGAAGTCCTGTTGATAAATCAACAAAAGCACTGTTTGCACAAAGCAAGCCAGATGCAAATCCTTTATCCTAGAGAGGGAGTCTAATGATCATTTTCCAGTGTTGTAAAAGGTGCCATGGCAAAGCATCTCACTAATTCTCACCTTGGCTTCTAAAAAACATCCGCCGGCTGCCTTTCTTCAAAGAAAATCCACAGATAAATAAAATCTCTAGGAACACCATGGGCTGCAAACACATCCGAGGGGAAAGAAAATTGCAGAGAGGGCACACCCGGTGAGCATATCTACATTGCCTTTGGGTAACGTGATCCGCCAGCCTGAGCTCCTTCATCTGCCTAGGGGCTTTACGAAGGATCCCACGAGAGACCTTCGAGAATTGCTGAGACATTAACCTCTGCTTGCTATTAGCTGCGACTTGGACATGTGACTAACTCCCCTTGATCCTCTAGTTCCTTATTTTAGGATTGTCAAAAGGATGAAATGCATTCATTTGTTTGTCCTCCATGTCTGAAAAGTTGATTTAGCATCTGCAGTGTGCCAGAACTTGTCCTGGTCTCAGGGATATATAGGTGAACTGAACAGTAGTGGGCCAATGGTGAGGAAAGCACCGAAAACAAGGGATAGAAAAAAGAGCCACGGCTGTCAGCATGGCACTAGCCAAACTATACCAGGCCTCAAGTGCGTTGAGTCTTAGTGGTAGGAGCTGTGGAGAATATCAAAGGGTATTAAGAGGGGAGTGGGTGGTACAACTGAATAAGGAGGGCATAAAAGAGCTGGTGATGTAAGAGATAACAGCCCAAGTCGCCAGCCAGGGGCTGGCACAGCACAGGCATCAACAAACGGAAACGCTGGCCCCTCTCCTCCTATCCCAGAAATCAGAGTTACCACCCTGCTCTTAACCTAAGCTCTGAGGCAGAATTACCTGGTAACTGAGAAGCTATCACCTACCACCATGATCCAATTACCCACATGGGGACAAAGATCATTTATTGTTTGCAAGGAGGAAATTGGAAATTAAGTTTTATGAGCTAACATAGAAGAGGCTTCTGTGTGATAAGGATCATTGTAAAAATCGTTACACATTTCATATCAATATAGGTAGAGAAGCACAAAAGAGGTTATAGGTTCGAAGAGTAGCATTTTAGGACTAAAGACTGCTCAAAGAATTGAGCAATACTCAAAGACAGAGCGTGCCTTTAAAACTTCTTGGCAGCTTGTTTTATTCAGTTTTGGAGGGGTCTCTACACATATCATGCATGCATGCACATACACACACATTCTATATTTTGAAGATATGAGGATAAACACATGTACTCCATATATGTGTGTGTTTATCTTCTACACATATACTGACATGCACGCATAAGCACTTGAGTCCACACACACGTATTTAAACACACGCACACATACATTTTATATATAGATATGTAATATATGGAAAGGGAAGAGGAAAAAAGGGAGAAGGAAAGAGAATAAGAAAGAGGTCTCAATATTCTGCCTTGGCTGGCCTAGTACTTATTATACAAACAAGGTTAGCCTCAAACTTATAACAATCCTCTTTGCTCAGCTTTCTGAGCACTGGGATCATAGATGTGTGCTAAACTCATTTTCTGGTAACTAGAGAATTTGATATTATAGGACAACTAATTAGGAAGACATCACAGTCACAAAAAAATCTACAATTAACTAAGACTCAAGAGTTTCTGAGGGTGGAACCTGGGCTTATAATGTTGGAATTCATATATACATAAAGATCAAAGAAGACAAACAGTTGACTCTGGCTCAGCTGAGATTCCAGCTGCGCTCGCATCTTCAAATGCATACTGAACAGAACAAATAGCACCATCATCACCGACGTCTTCAGGAGACAACGACAAGAACTAAATATTCGTCGTAGTCTTAAAACACAAAATTCTCAGAACTATCTTTCAGGTTTGATTTTGCTATTTTTTTTCTGATAATGTTTTAATTTTTTTATTTTTTTTAATTTATTTATTTATTTATTAAAGATTTCTGTCTCTTCCCCACCGCCGCCTCCCCTTTCCCTCCCCCTCCCCCAAACAAGTCCCCCTCCCTCGTCAGCCCAAAAAGCAATCAGGGTTCTCTGCCCTGTGGGAAGTCCAAGGACCACCCACCTCCATCCAGGTCTAGTAAGGTGAGCATCCACGAAACTGCCTAGGCTCCCACGAAACCAATAGGTCCAGTAGAATCAAAAACCCGTTGCCATTGTTCTTGAGGTCTCAGTAGTCCTCCTTGTTGATTTTGCTATTTTTAAATCAGTAACAAAATAGCAATAATCCGTTACTGACTACAGCTTTAATAATCTATCATGAAGTCCTGGCGCTGGAGCGATGGCTCAGTGGCTAACGTGCCTGCTGCATTCCACCACCCATCTAAAATCCTGACATGACAACACGCACCTGTCAGTCCACCCTGTGATGGTAGGGTCAAGATGGACAGGTCCTCGGGGTTCACTAGCCAGCCAGATACCCATATCAATAAGCTCAAGGTTCAAGGAGAGACCCTGTCTCTCAACCCCCAAAAGTGGAGAGTGATGGAGGAGGACACCTGACATTTCAACATTGACTTCTGACCTCTATACATACATTGATGTATTGTGTACATGCGCACACACACACAATCATACACATAGACACACACATAGAAAACTCAAAAAGGGGGAAGTAGAATTGGAAAATTGGCAATTTAGAAAAGAAAATTTCAGACTTACTGCTGTATTAAGACATTATCTGATTTTTATCGTGGGAACTGAAAGATTTAGCAGATGAATTTTTAAAAAGCTGTGGAGCAATCACAAATGTCCTAATGCTACAGAAAATTCAGTGTATCCTTCAAATAAATCAAATTCTTTGTATTCATATTAAATATTCTTAAATATTCAGACTTTCTAGGCTATATTCTAGAAATGGCCAGCAAGGCGGTCTATGGTGGATTCATAGACAGATTCAAGAATAAGATTTCAAATATATTAGTTCTGAGATCAGAGTAAAGAGGGCGTGTCAAGAACCAAGATAATCTCGCTACAAATAATTCCTTCCCAAAATTGTTGATTTCGTTTTCTACTGTGTTTCCAAACAAGGAAATTAGGGCACAAAATACAGCCACTGCCACACACCAGCAAAGAGAGACTTGCACTGGGCACTCCAACTCCCAGATAAGCTTGTCATTAAAGTGAACCATGGATGAATATCCATCAACTCCCACCTTGTGTTCAGCCCCATTCGCTTCTCTGTCTGCCTTGGAGTCAGGTTTTCTTTGATGTGAGTGCACAGGTCAAGGCATAGTATAGTCCTCCTCACAAAGTACGTATTGTGCAGGAACAAACTGCCATCATATGAGATGCTACGCAAATGCCATTTCATATCATCTCTGTCACAGATAGTTAGCATCATCCTTTCTGTCGTGCACACTTAAGTCGCCATTGTGCTCGCGGGAGTAAGGGGCTTTGTTTGGAATTAGTTTAGCCATAATCACCAGGTGATCCTGGACTGACAATGCTGGGGGCATGAAAGTCCCATGAAGGAGACGAAAGAAAGCACCGAGCCAGCCCTTGAGAAGTGCTTTTAGCTTGACAAGGAGATGGACAGGCTCACTTTCCCATGGCCCTGCTCCTCTAGGGAGCTCCATTCCAACATGGCCCTGGAGAAGCTCAGAGAGACGGCCTTACATCATCTGTACTATATGTACACTTGGTCAGGCTGTGTAAACTTTGACATGTGGGTGTCAATCTTTCTCATATTTGCAGATGGCTTTATCAGAGCGTGATTAGTTTCCAGAACAAATTTGAGCAAAAGAAAACATTACCTACAGTATGTAAGCCAACAGACCAGCTAGTTTTCAGACTTGTCTATTTACATGGGCACTAGATGTTTTGCTAAAGCTCTCGAAAACTGATGGCAATTGAGCAGTGCCAGTGTGTTAGTGGAAGCCGATGAATTGTAAAGGTTTTATAAACAACCAGGGTGGATTTGGCCACAGCCTTCCAAGTAATGTTTGTTAATCTCCCTGAGCAAGTGTGCCCCTAACACAATGTAAATATGCCCGAATTTGGAGGTGTCAATAGTGTAACTTTTACTGTTTGTAAAATCATTCTTTGATATCATCAGTAAGTTTACTGAATGTCCCATGGCCAAATATAATAAAACCTTAAGTAAGCGCTCACAGAGAAATAAGGGAAAACATGTGTTTTATTTTCACCGGCTGCATGTTTGTTAAAGGCTCGTCGTCGACTGATAGATACAGCCTCTGTGTAGGTTCCTGTCTGGCTTCCAGGGGAAAGCGAGTTTATTCTGGGCTGAAAAGGGAAAAGATCTGTTTGAAATTATTAAATGGCCATGTTTCCGTGTTTGACTGAAGATTCTAGCCCTTCCAGGGGAAGTCTTTATGGATTTAAAATTATCTGCCAATTCAAAACATCTTTAAGATTTACGTCAGGTAGCAATGAGGATGCAGCTGGTGAGAACTGTGTTCGGGAATAGAATTCCTGCACACACACCTGTCCATGGGTGTGGATGTGATGAGGAGGCTCTCAAAGGCTATGCAGGGAGCCTTCCATTGTGTCTAAGCTCCCTGGTTAACCACTAGAGGGCTTGTCTGTTTCCAGCGGACAGACAATAGAGAAACATGGTTTCAAGTATCAGAGAAAAATATTTGAAAGCCTCTTTTTGCTTTGTTTCCCTTCCTTCCCTGGTTTCATCCCCCCCATTTTTTTTTCTTGGAAAAATCTCATGGTCACCCGTTTTGATGGCACCTGTGAAAATTTTGGGAACCTGCCATACTCCCCCCACAATCTAGGGTAACTAGGAAGACTAGAGCCCTGGAGGTTAACAGGAAGCCCCGTGGACTCCAATATTGATGGCAGAGAAAATGAAATGGTGGTGACATTTTAAAAGAGGAATTTGTGAACCACAGATCAGCATGGCTGGCAGCACATAAAATCAATACAAATAACCGAAACCTTAATACCTTGATCCGGGGAAGAGGCTAGCTTTATCAGGCAGCGGGAGGGGGGCAGCGGGAGGGCCATCTGCTATTGACTGACTTGGGAGATGCGTTAAGCCAACCACAATTATGGCTGAGGTGTTTTGTTTGTTTGTTTGCTGTTTGTGTGTCTTCCTGTCACATTGATCTAGCAAAAATAAGACAGGCTTCCAGGTTTTGCAAGTCACCGTCTGCATTTGAATCTGTTAAAGGCAATCCTGTGGCTCTTGGAGCATTTCCCTAGTGTGGTGTCTAAATGCCAAGAGGGAGTCTCACACTTGTGTTTATTGCTTTCAGGGTTCACTGCAAGGAAGAAAAGTCATTTTCACTTCACTGTGGCCTGAAACTTCACTGTGTGTGATTAAGTTTGTGCAGCTAGCCAAAAATTAAAAAATAAATAAATAAAAATTAATGAGAGTTTAGACCTAGTATTATAATAGAGTGATTGTAGTAATTGCAATATGAAACTTTTTGCACAGTTGCATCAAAAAAAAGAGAATAGATTTAACTTGAAAAAGATAGGCTAAAAATACTTAGCTTTATACTTCACGTGCGTGTGTGTGTGTGTGTGTGTATGTATGTATGTATGTGTCTGTGTCCTTTTGGTAAGCTGTAGCAAAAAGTAACATTTGCAAAAAAGTACAATGCTTGGAACATGCTTTTCTCCAATTTTCCTATGGACAGCTGTTGTCAGGCAGGTTTGATTCAGAAGGCAGTAGCAAGTCCAGTCACCATCAGATAGCAGTATGGAGGTCCCATCTAATACCAGGCGAGAAAACTGTCTCCTCTGAACTCCCACACCTCATGCTTCTAGAAATAGATATATGGGGAACCAGAAGTGATCAAGCCCCCTTGTCTACAACTCGCAAAGACTTGGCCCACCAGACCTAGGGCAATCTTTAAAGAGTTGTGAAGCAAAACTCCGAAAAACATTGAAAATTACAAGAAACCATTTGGGTTTTTTTGTTTTGCTTTCTACTTTTATTTTTTATTCTTTTTGAGTTTTAATTTTTTAGGGGGGGGGCTTTTTGTTTTTTGGTTTTTTGGTTTGTTTGTTTTGCTTAGCCCATCATCCAGTGAGTGAAGGGATAGGAAGCGATTGACATCCTAGGTGTCTGTGTGAGCAGGAAGACAAAATGGTAGATTCTTTTTTCACTGTGAACTATTTACTTTTGCAATCGGTAACTTCTGCCTTTGAATTCTGAGATACGAGGGCATCTGGGCAGAGACGTGTGTGCCCAGCAGCAGTTTGTCTCTGCGGACTATGAAGAACTAGAAAACCAATTGACCCCTCCTGTTCCCCACTCACTAGGACAGGTGGGTGGCTATTAGAGGCAAATGTATCTCAGACAAACAGGAATCTCACTTTCCCCGTGGTCTTCCTCCGCCTTAGACAACAAGGATAAAAATTACGATACTGAAGGCCCTCGGGAGTCAAATCTCCTCAGGGTTCTGGAACCTTCTAAGTCCTCTGCAAACTTATGTTATGAACTCATGGCTCTGAGAAGGCGACAACCCAGCAGCCCTGCGTTGCGGTTGTTAATGTGTGCACAGCGTAACTCTGTTTGTTTGTAGGTCCTTAGTAGAAGGGTGTCTGATGTTGACTTTTTGAGGCTAATATTGTTTGAATTTTCTCTCCGACTCTGAACCACCTTACAGAGGGCTCTTTTTTTTTTCCCTGTGATGTTTGTACATTCATTACCTTTTAAAATGTCTTGAAGTAGTAAACAGTCCAACACTTTGCCCCTCCACACATCCATTGTCAGAAAGAATAGAAACCAGACCGCCAAAGACGGCGTCAGATGCTGTCGCCTGCAGCTTGCCCTGGTCATAAATATCTGGAGCTTTGGAAAGCGTGGGGAGAGCATTCACACAGCACAGGCCAGCATGGTTAAGGCCCCTTCAAATGCTTAGAGAGAAACCCATAGCCGTTTCTAGGAGTGTAGCTGATCCAACTTTGCGTTCATGTTTTGATCCATAAAATGTCCTGAGGGGAGTGAGAGTTGAGTTTCCACAGGTCCCCTCTGTGTCTTCATGAATGCAGGTTTTCTTTAATGTGCACAAAATTCAATTTCTTTGCCTTTCTCTCTAGCAAGAGCTCTGAATAAGGGTTAATCTATTTGCCTGGGGTGGAGGGGTGGGGAGAAAGTGGGGGAGGTGGGGGAGGGCAAATATTTCATGACAGTTTCTTACTCCCAATCTCTGTGCGAAGAACTGAGTGTATATCTCTAAACTAGTGGGATTCGGAGAGGGGAAAGGCTGGGGCTGAGGTGTGTCCTTCTTCTGCCTCTTGGACACTCTTTAGGTGGAGAATCATTCTGTGTTCACAGGCACTTAATGGCTACACTATTGATCGAACTAAAAACCATGCCATCCTGGTGGCCTGTCAGCTTAGGAACTTCCTTTTGTCTTTTAAGGTTCTACCACAGATCTTTTCAGTATCTCCCACTCCTTGTTGTGAAGGGTAAGAAGGCAAAGCACCTCTCAGCCTACTCCTCTCCAGAAACACCCAGAAGCAAGCCCTGGCCCATTTTATCCTTAGAGATGTGCATCCTGTATGGAGCCACGTGATGCAGTGCACGGGAGCAAAGGGAGAGACGTGAGAGCTAACTGACAGCAACCAACTACTGTCTTCAGGAGCGAAAGGAGCCTACACCACCCAAGGGGCCAATCTTTTCAATAAAGTCACCTATTTTGAGGCAGTCGTGTAGTTTTAGGAGGTAGGCCAGGTGTGTGACCCCATCACTCTGGCCCAACATAGTGATCCAAGGAAATTTTCATCTGGTCAAGGACCCTGGGGTTCAGGACCTTGTGTGGAAAAATGGAGGCTTGAGTCTCCATCTCTGAATATCTACGAGCTAGAACATGGCTCTGTGAATCTCATCCATTCAAAGCCCACTGGGGAGGATTTTCTACTCTATCAGGCTTTAACAACTGCCAGTCAGTTAACAGGCTTTAACAACTGCCAGTCAGTTAACAGGAGAGAAAACAAAGAGTCGATTGCCATGTTCAGTGGTAAAAAACATCAAGAGTGGATATTTAGGGAAGAGGATGTCTATGGTATGTGCTGCCTGTGGTTGGAAAGCAAGAAGAACATGGTGAGCAAAAAGAGCAAAATGAAAAGCATCCACCCCCACTATCAAGTCCAACTTTAACAGAGTCTCATTAGGGAGTCTCCAACAGGGCTCCCTCTGGTCAGAGTAAAGTATAGGTACTTAAAACAGTTTATAAAGACAGAGGCAAGTCTTTAAAACCAGTTTAGAGGCCTGGACACAACTCCCTTCAGCCCATTCTTCTTGTCTGATAGAAGGGATTTTAATTATTCCTGTTAAGCCCCTTTCTTAGGGGCTGGGCTCCCTAAGAAACTGCTCTTAATGTGAAGTTAAGTACCTGAAGCTCACTGGGGGAAAATTGTGTCAAAGGAAAAGGAGAGGGATAAGTTAGGAGGAGGGATCTGGCCACAGCACAGACCTAGTAAAGTCTACACTCAGGGAAGCTCAGAGCAAAAGGGTTTGGGGGATACTCTGTTGGGCAGAATTTGTCCAAGGCTTGGACTTCTGACCTACTCTGGCATTGTCCAGAAGCCATTTTGGAAAAACTCAAACCTGAGGTGCATCTGTCAGCTCAACCCAGTCATCCTAGTGTAACAAAGAGCCCTCGGCTGGAAGGAATTCTGCGTGCCACATCTTCACCTGGACCGCACCAAATAATACTTCCTTCCCCATCGCCAACCTTCCCGTCGACATTCAGAATGTCAACAGCAAAGATTCTCAGATGTGAGCACTCTGCAAAGACAAACCCCTGCGGAGAAGCTGGTCCACTGCCATGTTTTCACTCCTTTGTAACAACATGGTGCAAAGCCAGGTGTGGTGGCTCATGCTGGATGAATACGGATACTGAAATCTAGTGCACCACTGAGAAAATTCTGGTTATACTTGAATGTGTATTCTGGTTGGTCAGTTCTGTCTTCAATTTTTCTCCAGGTCCCATTTGCTCCCTTCCTCAGGCAATGTCTGCCTCACATCTATCTGCCTTAGTTTCTTGTCCTTTTACTGTGATAAAACCCTAGAAGAAGCAGCTTCAGGTGGAAGGATTTGTTCCAGAATATGCTTCAGCATGCTGGGGAAGTCAGGGTAGCAAAGACTGGAAACAACTGTTCACATTGTATCCACAACCAGGAAGCAGAGAGCAACCAACACGTGGTTGTGGAAACATCCTTTCTTCACTGTGCAGTCAAGGATCCCATTCAGGCAAAGGCGGCACCCATGATGGCAGGTCTTCCGTGACTCGATTAATATGACCTAGGGAAGTCTCTGCAAGCATGCTCAGAAGCTCCTCTCTCATGAGTGCCTAGATTCTGCCAAGCTGACAATTAACGCTAGCCCTCACTTCATGACAGCCAGCCCTGTGCTCTGTAGTTCAAGACTGGTGTTTACAAAGCACAAAGAACCGCAAGGTCTTCTGAAAATTTTTGTCTGTACTTCTATCTGTGACATGCCAAGGCAGCACATACCCTATCCCTCACCAGGTATTCAGCCTCATCTCTAGAGGGCCCCACCTGCACTCGGGTGACATGTGGGGTAGCTCTGATTCTCAGTTGAAAACAGACCTTTGAATCCTTCTTCATGTGGTTCTGAAGATGGTATCAAAGCCCATGCACTTTGACCCAGGTGACAATTTTGGCCTCACATCCCATTTCTGGATCCTAGCCATCTCTAAATGGGAAGCTTGCTTCTGAATGGAAACCCCACAATGGATTGTGCAAAGAGGGGTGCATGTCACAATGACACCATGGAGACATTGAAATAACACCAAAGAGAAGCTTTGCCTCTGACCCCACTTTTCTTCTGCATCTCCTAGAGTCTTCCCTGTACTCTCCACAATAATCGGTGTCTAACTGATTATTATTACTCATAGCAGTAGTAATAACAACAATAATGATAGTAGTACTATTCTTAATACTAGATTCTGTTATCCCTTGGGAAAGCTAACTAACTTGCACCCTGAGAAGAATGCAAACAGACCCCACTGTGAAGTAGGAAGAAAATAGGTACTCTCAACATTTTAAAAAAAAAAAAAAAACAAATGGAGGGCTGGAGAGATGGCTCAGAGGTTAAGAACCCTGGCTGCTCTTCCAGAGGACCTGCGTTCAATTCCCAGCAACCACATGGTGGCTCACAATCATCTGTACTGAGATCTGGCGCCCTCCTCTGGCATGTGGGCATTCATCGAGGCAGAATGTTGTATACATAATAAATAAATAAATCTTTTTTAAAAAATGGGCTAACAAGATGGGTTTACTGGGTAAAGTGGATTGCCAACAAGCCTGCTGACCTAAATTTGAACAAAGACTCAACAGTGGAAAGAGAGAACCAACTGCTACCCATATACTTACATAGGCTTAGACACACACACACAAATGTAATGAGCATTTTTTAGATAAAAATCAAATTATATTCATGATTGATAATAATATATATGAATTGTACAATAAATACAATCACATATTGGAAGTTAAATACAATCACATATTGGAAGCATGTGCTCCTCCTAAACTATGGTGTGCTTGGTTCAAACCCATTGGAGACAACAGCACACAGACCTCTTCCAGGCACAAATATCCATCTCATTCACGCTCAAACTTAGTTATTCTCAAATATGAACTTTCAGCAGAGGCAAATAGTACCAATGCTTTGCAAAGTGCAGAGCTAGTGTTAAATTGCCAGCCTGATATAATCAGAGCTGACCTTCGCCTGGCTTTGTGTGCATTTCCGTTTCTTTCCACTTCCGCTTTGCCTGCACAAATAATACCAATTTGGATGAGTTAGGAATATTAGCTTCAATATCAGAGTACACATTTCGCTTTTAATTGAGTTCCTCATTCTGGAATGAGAGCCATATGTCACAGCTGCCCGGGGGCTGAAAGGCAGAGATCACACAGGCTAATGCCAGGGTCTATCTCTAGGTCTCTCAAAAACAGGCTCAGTCACACTAAATCTCTGTCACCCACTCCAGGGACACCCATATTCTTTCTGAAAGCTCCATATATCCCTGTGTGTCTCTAGCCTCCAGGGAGATCGATTCTCCTGGCTCTGGCTTCCACTGCTCTCTGCTTTCCGATTTCATCCCTACATCTATAGCATTTTTTGAAAGCCACAAGAAGTCCCTGATAGCCATCTAGATGTCTCAGAGCAGAGGTGCTAGGAGCTGAAAGATATCCCATGAGCACACCCAGGAGTGCGCACGTGTTAGCTCAAGACACCCACAGAGGGAGTCAGGAGGCAAGAATCGCTAACTTCCCAAGAGTTGAGTCAGTGGATCTCAGGAACTAGTTAGGAATCGCCACAGAACTTGGTCAGCAGAGCCTGGCTTTATCATCTTCCTGAACATGAGGCTCACCTGGAATGCTTGTGTAGGGTCCCAAGGAGACACCCATGGTGGAGCCTTGGTGAGGATCAGGCCGCACACTTTTTCTGTGTACCCATCTGTACACTTGTATCTTGTATGTGCATCTCTCAAACTCATGGTAAAGCTATGAGAATTTTAGGAACAATAGGATCTTGGCTTAGAAAGTGCTTTATTGTGGTCCTAATCAAAATAGGGGCTTTGGCTTTGTTCTAATTGGCAGTCCTGACCACTAGGTTCCTCTGCTTTCTAGTTCTCGTGGGTAGAACTTATGACAGCTCAGTCTGCTGACCTCCTGAAGGATTTCAGTTCTGCCACATGCAGGTCAACACAGGGCCTTTGCCCTTCCCTCGGAAACGCCTTCACCGTGCCGCTTCAACATAGCACCTGCTTATCACTAAAAGTAAGAGCCAGTGCCCAGAGAGGCTTCCTCTTTCCTGACGATGTAAGCAGTCTTCCAACACCCAACCTCATCCACCTACTGGTCATAGTTTTCTCCATAGCACTTACCATTCTTTAATAGTACATATTCATGCATTTACTTTTAAATTATATGTTGTCTTCATTTGGCAAGGGTTCAGCCTTCTTTACCATTGTGTTCCAGCATCTCAAATACATTGCTGACTAACTGTGCAAGTAAGTGCGTGAATAAATGAGTGAAGTATTAGTTACAATGTCTACCTCAGAAAAGGCTCAGTAAATCAAATTTCTCTCTCTCTTTCTCTCTCTTCTGTGTGTGTATTGTGTGTGTGAGAGAGAGAGAAAGAGAGACAGACAGACAGACAGACAGACAGAAATCAACATCCAGTGTCTTTCCTCAGTCACTCTCCACATTGCTTTTTGAGACAGGGTCTCTCGCTGAACCTGGAATTTACCAATTTAGCTACACTGGCTATCCAGTGGGATTCAGGCACCTTCCTGTCTCTCTCTCCCCAGCACTGGGACTATAGGAGTAAGTCGAAACACTTGGCTTTTATGGGAGCTTTGAGGACCAAACTCAGGTCCCTGTGCTTACTGGGGAAGCAGTTTACCAACTGAACCACCTTCCAACGCTTTAAATACTAATGAGGATGACGACAATATTATTATTAGTGAAGTAAACAGAGAAAACAGAACTCATTGTGAAGTCTATCTACCATGGCAACCCGTGGCCAGATTTGGGATCTGTCTTCCCGTGGCTGTCTCTCTTCATTTAATTTCCTTCCTGAGCCTGCAGGGTAAATCTCCTCTGTTGCTATTTTTCTTGCTTTCTCTCAGGTCTTTGTTCCTGGGAGCCCAGGGCTCCCTCCCTACAGTAAGCTGTCAAGACAAGGAACACCCTGGCAGTGATGATTGATGGCAGGTGAATGACTCCCAATGATTTTTCTTTGCGCCTGTGTTTATTTAGCAGGTTTAAGTTTCATTTAATCCCAAGGAAAGGTCCTAGATACGGACTAGAGATCCACAGAAAAGGCCTGCAGGCTTGGCTTGTGTGCCAGAAGCTCAAAGTTGCTGGATTCTGATTCTTATTTAACAGCACCTAGCCCACCCACTGGGCTCAGTTCCTATTAATTCTCAGACCTGCCCAGGGTTCCGGAGCCCTCAGTTCCCTCCTTACTGCCCAGAAAAACAGCCTCATACTCCTTGCTCTGTGCCCACATAGGGCAAACTGGGAAGTTCACAGACATTGCCTCACTGGTCTTATTAGGGCCAGTTACCAGAGACAATAGGGTCTCAGACTCCAGGGACACCTGAACAAGTAGGTGCTGGACAGCCACATAGAATAAAGTGTATAACTGATTTTTCCAGTCCACAGGACAATGGAACCCACACAGCAGTGAGTGTCTGAGACATATTCTAATGTCAGGAGCATGGCCAGACTTAGCAAGTGGACTCCAACCTGACACAGGACAGAGGTTTCACTGTGAACTTTGGTGACTGATGCCCCAGATGTCAAACAAAGGTACAAAACTTGTTTTCTGTTAACTAATCTAATCTTTAAAAGATTTTGCTCTGGCTAAAAAGCAACCTAGCAACCCCAACAGCCCTTGACCTTGGAAACCTGACCAGCAACTTCTCCTGAGGTTTTAAAGATAATTTACAGCTTTATTTCCTTTTGATCTAAAAAACAAAGGTTCTCTGGGAAAGGATTGTTTTTATATAGAAAACACGGCCAGACAAAAAGAAATAGGCAGAAAGCCTCCCACAAATCTGCCACATCCAGGGAAACAACTCTGATCTGCTTGAGAAGTTGACTCCGTTCTGCTTGCAAAGCTCAGCTGTGTTTCCAGTCTTTGCTGTGACTTCTCAAGCTTTTGTAGAAAACATGCAAGAGGGACACACACCTGTCAGCAGAGAAGAAGTGCAAAGGAATGTGGCGAGCCGCGCCCCCGTGTCTGCGCTCTGTGCGCTAGAACCCAGTGCGAGAGCTTAGAGCAAGGGGCTGGAGGTTGAGAACACACAGACGCTGATGCAGAGACAGACCAACACGCAGACCTTTTAACACTGATTCAGAAAGCCCCTTCTTTATATTAACACCATGTAGACTTAAAGATACTGCAGTCAATGGTCAACAGGTGATAATCCCATCCTCTAACTAGGCGAAGATTCTAGTAACTTAGAAGGTTCTAGGAGGGAAAAGCAGCTGAAAGCCAGGACTCAATTAGTCCCAACAGAGGAATCGCTCTGGGCTGTGTTGGAAGTAGATACAAAAGTCAAGGAGAGTGTGATTGGATGGGCCAGCTTCCTAGGGAAAGGGAAGTGAGATGAGAAGCTGTCCCTGTGTAGGGGAGAGGGGAAGGGAAGGGCAATAAGCCACTGGGCCTCACACCACCTTGGCCAGCTGACATGTGTTCTGTGATCACAACTTCCAACGGCCTCCTTTGCCCCCCCCCCCGGGGTCTGTGGAAATGGATGTTTACAGATCTAGAGTCCCTAGTTCAATAGGACAAAGGTGACCAACCCAGCCCAGGAGAGTGACCATAGTGTTGTTAAATATCATCACAGTCATTTTTAAATGTTGGTTCCCTTCACCGAGGAATTTGCACGTATCTAACCCGCCTTGGGATGATGTTAGGAGGACAAGAAGGGCTTTCCTTCCTGGTCAAGTACTGTGACTCCCTAAATCTTAGACTCACATAAAAGAAAAAACTGCTATGCCTTCTATTAACTTTACTCAGCAGCATGGAAATTAGCTGGTTCTTCTCTGGCGAAGATAGTAAAGTGAGAAAGTTCAGAGCAGAAGCATTTAAAACTTTTGGTGCAATCAAGTAAGGAGATGCATTTCCAACACTACATGTTAGAGAAGGCAATCCTCATTTAGTCAGATAGTGCACACACACGCATGTGCATGCACACACACACATTACTGTGGGTGCAGTCAGACCAGTCTCAGGATAGCGCCCCACACTAAGAAAGAGCTAGGACACCTGGAAGGCTTGGAGTTGGCACAATGTCACCTCTCCATTTGGCACTCGGGCATCACTAACACTCCTTTTCAGAGCTTGGCCTACTTGTGGTGCATCTGGCTTTCAGTAATACCTTCGGTTCAATGTAGATTGGTGGCTAATCAAAGGGAAAGGGTATTGGATAATGTCCCATTTCCCTCTCTTCAGGAAGTGAGGCTTGACATGGAAACTCCATGGAGGCCCCCAGCAGTACAGAGACCAGATCATCTACAGTCGTTACTTGATGGACAAATACCCCACTGACCAGTTTGCCTCCACCCCACCTCCTTCTCTCCCTCTCCCTCTCCTTCCACTCTTTTCCTCTTTTTTCCCTTCATTGCCCCTTTAGTCTGCATTGCTCTCTAGTGCCTTCTAAATTAATCTTCCAAATACATTTGTTGTCCCTATACCTTTCCTTCCTCCTTCCTTCCTTCCTTCCTTCTTTTCTTTTCTTTTCTCCTCCTCCTTCTTGTCATCTGAGTACTGGAATTAAATATGTGTGTCACCATGCCCTACCTATATCTTTATTTCTTGACATTCTTTAGGGACACTAGTCCAGGGCACTGGCCAATGTGCTGACTGAAATGCTTTCTTCAGGACTCAATGTAGAACTTACCTCTTCCCATAATCCTTCCTTGTTCTCCCTGGCACCCAAGGTTGTGTCAGGAGTGTGTCCCATGAACTCTCTGCACAAACAAAGTCCTCAACCCTGTTTCTTAGCAACTAGAATGTCTCCAGAAAACAAGTACACATGAGAGATGAAGCTGACCGAGCCCACTCCCAACCTCATGGTTCACCCAAAGACTTCAGAAAGCTAACTCCAGCTCTAAGCTGTCCTGGCTTCACCTCCCACAGAGGTCCTCATCCTGGGAAGGGCTTATCGACCAGTGCTCTCTGGGACAGAGATGTTGACAATTTGCCTTTTCTCAGAAACATGCAGCAAAACAACCTTTCAGACATAGCCCAACCTCCATTGCTCAACCTGGGTCTTTTTCCTGGAAACGTCTGATTGGAAAGGGATGTTAACCATTGATAAATCATTTCTCAAGTCACTTTGGACATATGGACCCAAGTGTACAAAAGACATGGACTCTAAACTTTGAGGGTTTAGTCTTCTCTTTCAGCAGAGTCCCGCCCAGGAAGACATGAACCTATTTCTTTACCCCAGGGACATGTGCCTCCAATGTGGCTTTAAGTTAATGTCCCCAAGTACTACTGCATTAAGTCACATCTCTAGTTCAGACAAAAGTACCAGAGAAGATTTTCATGGGTCTGAACTTGAAATTACTATACCTACAAATGGCATCCGATTAACTCTTTGGCCTGAATCCAAAGTAAATGACTCCTGTCCATTGTATTCTCAAGTGAATGTGCCTCTCCCATGGCTGCGATAGTTAGGAGACAGCAAAGAGCTGTGAAGTAGTGGCAAGATTCCCTGGCTGCTTTCTGAAATCCTGTCCTCCAATTCCTCTTCAGGGCAGTTGCAGTCCCTAGAAACTGAAACCATATGAACAGAGATTAGTTTTCTAGAAACCAATCACAAGGGGGAAAAAGCACAACAAAAATTGAAATGGTGCATGTGGAGTCTTTAGAAGAAGAAAGATGGCCTCAGGCCTGCTGAAGAAGCACTGAGAGGTCTCAGCTGAGTGTGTGGGGCTGACAAACCCAGAAAGTCCTTTGCCAAACCTTTCTGTGAGGAGAGACTGTACTGACCTAACTTCCCGTGAACTTGGATAGATGGCATCAAGTCAGTAGGAGACTCTGTGCTGAGACTCAAAGTTCTGGGTTTTTCTGCAACAAGTGACAGGAAATACCAGTGTTTCGAGGTGAGTTGGCTAGGTGGCTAGTGGATTTCTTTTCCTGCAGCTTCATGCTACCAGGTTGGACCAATGGAACTAAGCTCTGAGCCCTGGTGGACACACACATTTACACAGAGGGGTGGGGAAATACTAGAAAGACAATGAAAACATCACCTGTCCAGTTCACAATGTGCAAAGCCTGATCCAGGAAGAGGCTGAAGACGCAGGTGCTCGGAAACAGCTGCCTCACACAGAGAGAAGCATATAGGAAGGACAGTTGTTTACTAAAGTATTGTATTCACCTATAATGTCCCCTGGGCCTCATTCATGCTCCCGCTGAATGTCTCATTCGCGCAGGGAATTCATTCTTCTCCCTCTCCCTACTATGCCCCCAGACATTCTGTATAAACCGGAGCCTGATTCAGTGTTGAATTCGGAAGGCTTTCTCCTGACGTTGTATAAACTGGTAGGTGAATACAGTGACCAAGTTAATGAGACTTTGGCTCTGTCTGTCTGCGCCACATCTCACTTCCATCAATAAGGCATTTCATAGAAGTTATATCTGGTGTGGCTTGGTCTGCCTCTCATTCAGTCAGAGCGAGAGAGTAAGCAAAGCCTCAAAAAAGGGTCTTTGTCTTAAATACAGCCATACTGAGTGCCCTCCTTCTCTTAAAGTCACCTAGTGTATTTGTAGAGAAGGGAGGTATAGACCTGGGAGGATTCTGGAAATCCTGCGTGGGAGACAAGGGAAGGATGGATGGTGTCCACTGAGGTCCACTTAAGACACTCTGGGTTTGTTTGGATTTTTGTTTTGTGTGAGACAATGCCTCCCTGTGCAGTCCATCCTTGCCTCAAAAATTACTGTGCAGCCCAGGCTGTACTCAGATTCACATACGCCTGTCTGAGCCTTCTGAACACTGGTGTTACAGGCATGTGCCATCACCTGCAGCCACCTCAAGCATTCTAATACAGAAAAGATGCCTGAGCTTTGCTTTTAAACTAATCATAATAAAGTAACCCTCTTCATGTAATAAATAAATGTCTCATTTTTTAAAAAATTAATTAAACATACTACTTTCATTAATCAGGCATACTCATTGCATGCATACTTACATAAGTAAATGAGGTTTAGTGTGATATTTCTGAACACACACATTGTTGGCATGGATCACATCTATGGCAGGTCCTCTGTGTATCACTAGGCAGCTACTCTCTAAGAAACTCAGACTTGTGTGTGGCGAAAGAAAGACTATTCACAATGATCTGAAAAAGCCATTTCAGAACCTTATCTACAACTGTGAGAATAAAGATTGCCTTTATTTACTTCAGCCAACTCAACACAACAGATGAATACAGTAAAATGGAAGAGAGTTCAGCCATCTTTGTTAAGCCAAATATTCAAGATACCTGTAATTTTTTAATGTAATAATTGTTTTTCTCTGGAAAAAAATCTAATTATCTTAATTATTTTTATGTAAAGGTACATTGTTTGTGTCAATATTGAGTGGGTTTATTATTGTTAATTTTAGATAAATTATGCATAATATTTTATATGTCATGAGTACAGGTATCAAAATATGTCATGCAGGTAGACACAAGCTCTCCAGAGTCCTCACTTTTTACACTGAAAAGAGGTTCTGAACCCAGAGCTGTCCAAGTTTTCATCCAGTTTATCTTCAGAGTAAAGAATGGGATCCTCAGTCTACCGGGATGGAGCCCAGGGCCTGAGGATGAATATCAAATGCTTTCTTCCTGAGCTGTACCTGTAGCCCCATATCTCAAGACGTGGGGTAACTTTCGGAGTCCTAGAGGGGTTTCTGTCCAGCCTATCAGCCAAGTTCTGAGACTTTTCTCTTGGCCAAAAGTTTGTAGAAAGCTGAGTCACACGTATACACTGAGGCAAAAAAAAAAAAAGGCATTACTAAGCCATCTCCCAAGTGAGCCCTTATTTTATTATTATTTTTTTTGAAAGGGAGGGTCTACTATGGTGAGGTGAACACATTATGGAAGGGCAAGTTCGTGGAATCTCAAGGCCATCCTTCACCTGCCTCAGCTGCCTACAGAATGGTTATAATACCCACAAACAGAAGAGAGCTGTGTAAAAGGACTGAACGCAGCACAGACCAAGCAGTGCCCAGCTCTGCCCTGTGGAAAAAGTGCAGAACTGTCCCGTGGCGGGATTTGCATGTTTGTGTTACCTGAGGTGGAGGAGTTGGAACCGTAGCACTGTACCAGTGGGATGTCCTGCCCTTCCCCACTACCAGGCCCTGCAGGGGGAGCACCCCATTTGTTTGCTCCTCTGTGAGGACTAGAGTGGGGTGCAGTGTAAGCCACACACACACTGATCTTGGAATATTGACTGGAGCTTTCAAACCGTCTATCATCTGCTAGACCTGTTGCAGTAGCCTGATGTGTTAAAAGAAAGTTTCCACCGTGTGGTTTCTCATATATGATGTGGGTAATGAGCAGATGCCCTTGAAAGATTGCCGTGTGTATAAACCACGGACAGACTGAGAGTTTCCGGGGGTTTTTGTATCAGAATCTAAGGATACCAAATGGTACCTGATAATGGCAACTGCTGGAACTGCTCAGCTCTGCCAAGATGAGTGTTTTGTCCTCGAACTTGGCGATGCCAAGAAGCTGCTTTGCTCATGCAGTCTTGATGACTGCAGTGAACCCTCAGAACTCTCACTTGGGTTATCCCCTTTAAAGCCATTGTGCCAAGATGATACCCACCCTCTCCTGTGACCTCATCAGCATACCACAGACCTTCGCAGCAGAGTTTGGCATCCTTATAATATTTTAATTATCGATTAAAGTATTCTGTAATTATATAGATGATGCTTCCTCATATTTTTGGTATGTCTCTTAATAAAGCATTTAAATTGTAAGACAGAGGGGTGAAGATCCCTTGATTCTAAAGGGGGAAAACATATCCTCTGTGGACAGACAGAAGCCTAGATCTATGTTCAGCAGCTTCCCTTGGGGAAACACCAGTGCTTCATTCTCCAGACTTTTTAAGACGTGCATTTGCATACCTGTTTAACAAATTCACAGTGTCCTCTAAGCCATGGATTTTGAAGGAAATTGTTCCAAACGTAAATAATGGGAACATAACAGAAAAAAATATCATCATTACTGTATACGTGTAACACAGTAGCTAGGTTTTGTTAGGCAGTAGCTAGGACTTAATGAGTCTGTTCTTTATGGATGGTTTCTTTTTCAGGAATGTGGTAACTTGTTGAAAGTCATGTTTAATTTTTCCAAAAAAAAAATGAGAAAAATAATGAAAAGAGAGAAAAGGGCAAAGGAGGCAAGGTGAGAGGAAGGGAGGAAAAGACAGAGGAGAGGAGAGGAGAGGAGAGGAGAGGAGAGGAGAGGAGAGGAGAGGAGAGGAGAGGAGAGGAGAGGAGAGGAGAGGAGCGAAAAATGGAAAGGGAAGAAAGATGAGACAGGAGGGTATCAGAGGCGAGGAAAGAGATTAGAAAGTATATCTTCTGCTTCTTGACCCTAAATACATACCTAATAAATTTCATTTCTTTCCATTCATCCCAAATTCATGTACTTTTTTCCCCTTTAATTTCTTTTCTCTGGCCATGACTGTCACCCAGAATTAAATATTTGTGATGATATAGACCTAGTGACTGGGTCACAGAGATAAAAGATGCTGAATGCTCTGGCTCCAAGTGAGCAGTTGATGGATGAATCCCTGGTCTGGGGAGTGTGCTTTAAAAAGATACACCTGCCTACAGGTGGCTAAGCAGAGATCTGCGTCTATACAAGGGACAGCCATAAATCAAAACGAGATAAAAGCATTTAAAGCCAACAAAGCAGGCAACATTTTTGAGTAATTGAGCCTCGTTTTAAAAAGCAAAAAATGTCTGTGTTAGTCTTCGCCTTTCAAACATTATTCTCTGTTTGGTTAAGCTATACAAACACAGGGGCTCTGATGTAAGCAAGACTTTTTCTTTTTGTATGTTGTACATAAATGTCTTTAATCTTTTGAGTTAGGAATTTATTGGTTGAGTCTTTATGGGTAAATTCAGCAAAGCTCTGAAATGCTTTCTTTCCCTCCAAAAAGAAAGCGAGGAGGGAGGAGGCGGGGAAGGATCAGTGAAGTTTAAAACAGAAGGCCCAAACTGCAAAAGAAAAGAATAAAAGGATTTGTCTGAAACAACAGTGGAGGTGAGAGTCCAGCTGACTTTTGTCCAGCTTAACCCTGGGCCCAGGTGAATGCGCCTTGGGTCAGACAGGGAAAGGGGACTTCGGTGAATTTGACCAGTTACAGCAGTTTCAGTCACAACAAACAGAACAAGCCCACAGCCCCACAATCAAACCTCACAGTCACCTGGCCACGTGCTGGGTTCTCTGTTTATGCTGCTAGCAGAAAGAACAAAACTTCTAGTAGAAAGAATATAAACCGTGGATTGTTGAAATTTGCCATTATTCTAGAAAATTTGAAAGACTGACTTTCATTTAAGGGCTGTAGTGTTTCTAAGAGCTGCTGCAAAAAGAACCACACACGGAATGGCTCTGGGCACATCCTACCTGTGACCCACAGGCTGCGTGCAGCAAAGAGGAGCTAGGAGTGCAGCCCAACATGAAACTGTAAACTTACTTAAGACACCATGAGATTTGTGAGTGTGGTTTCTTTTTTTATAACTAGGTTGTGAGACTCATGTGTGAACTTGCTTGTGATAAGTTGCTTTTCGGTGTCAAAAAGTTCATCTTGCCTGGGCCTTAGACAACATACATTTAGTGTCCCACCGTCTTGGAGGTCAAAATCTCAGAATCAGGTGCAAGATAACTGATCTCTCCTGTGGGCACCATGCCTTTCCACAGCTTCCAGGCGCTTGTTGGCTTTCTTGGCACTCCCAGTCGATGTATCACCAGGTCTCCACCTGTGTGCCTGTGTACTGTCATATTGGATTAGGGACCTGTCCTGCTCCAGGGTAAGCTCACCCCTGATAACCAGCAGACACACAGGACTCACACACATCACCCCCCAGCACACGCATACAGCTCAAACATATACAACCTCACATCTCCTAATCCGTCAGATACAGCACACACACATACATGCTGTCTATCCCTATGCACACCATATACGCATGACTGTCCCGCATAAAGACAACTCACGCACATACAGCCTCACATCTCCCCACCCAGAACACACACACACACACACACACACACACACAGACCAGGAGATGACTGTCCCATATGTGCAATCCAGCACACACGTAATACACACATACGGCCTCACATCTCCCACCTAACACATGCAGCCTGCACCTTAAACAGCAGATTCACACACACGACTACATGAGTCACATCTCCCACATCCAACAGATACACATGACTGTCCCATACATGCCACCCACCACACACACAACTCATGCATGATTCATGACGACATACCGTCCCGCAGACACACAGGACACACACTTCATATCCCCACACCTAGCAAACACGTGACTCAATAAGTGCCACCCATCCCACACATACTTCACACGCTTAAGCTCCTCATTTCCCTGCATCCGGGAGGCTAAACATGAGCCTTATGTGTATCACCCAGGAGACCACTCAAAAACCTCACACTCTGCCATCCATCAGACACATACTTCTCTCTCTCTCTCTCTCTCTCTCTCTCTCTCTCTNTTTTTTTTTCTGCAATGCTAAGTGTTACTATGTTTTAACTTTGGTGCCCATTTGTCCATGACTGGAACAGAGGAACACAGCTAATTTTTTTCTTTGCTTTTCTCGTGCTCTGCCTTGATTAGTTCACTAAGAAATTTCTTGAAAATTCCTCAGAAATTTCTATAAAACATGATGGTGTCTCATGGGGGAGAGGGAATTTTGACTCTTTCTGGTTGATATGATTTTTATTTACTTTTCTTGCCTTATTAAACTGGCACAAAGTTCCAGGACCATATTAGCTCTGGGTGGTGACAGATACCTCCACTGTGTTTCCAGCCATAGGGAGGTGCTCAGCCCTGCATCATCAAACATAGACAGAGTCAGGTGTGTGCGTCTACAAATGGTCTTTACTAAGCTGAATCTCTTTCTGCTGTTCTTACTTTTCTGAGTTTTTTTTTTTTTTTCAGATTTGTATTTACTATGGCTAGGGTGGGAAGGGGTGTGTTTGGGAGGCTGGTCTATTTATACAGGTGCCTATAGAGGCCAGGAGAGGGCATTGGATCCCCCTGGAGCTGGAGTTACATTTGTGAATTCGTGATGTGGATACTGTAAATGTAACTTTGATCCTTCACAAGAATAGCAAGTACTCTTAACCACTCAGCCATCTTTCCAGGCCTCTTTCTGGGAGTTTTCAGTCATACATTGGTGTTGAATTTTACCTTTACTCTATAGATTAATATGATCATGAGGGGTTTCTCCTTTAACCATTTAAAAAGATGAATTACATTAATTGATTTTCAATATTAAATTAGCTTTGCAGCTAAGAAACAAATCCCATTTGGCCATGATATATAAGTTTTTATATTACTGAATTCCCCTTACTAAAATTTTCTTAAGGGACTTTTGCCTGTATTTAGTAGAGACATTGATCATTAAATTTTTTTATATTGTCTCTGTTTAGTTTTAGCATCAGGATATTACTCACTTCATAAAAGAAACTGTTAGTTATTTCCTTTCCTTTATATTCACGAAGAGATTTGTAGAAATTATGCCATCTCGTATTTAAATAGCTGGTTCCATTCTACAGTGAACTCATTAGGTATGGAGATTTCTTTAGGGTGGAGGAGTTAGTAAAATCCCAATGCCCTTCATCATTATAAGGCTTTAAAACTCTGTCTTATGTGAATTTATTTATAATACCTCCTTTTGAGGATACATGGAAAGGTTGTCAAATTCAATATTAAAAACATTATAAAATTTAAAAAAACTCTGTCTTATGCTGGATAGATTATGGTCATTTGTGCTTTTCCAGAATGTTGTCTAGTTGTCTATTTCCTTGAAGTTGCCCAGTTTGCATGTAGAATTATACTATTTCCTGTATATCTCTCATTCTCTACATACTCCACCGTAATGTCTCCTATTTTGTTCCTGATATAAGTAATTTGTGGCCTCCTTTTTATTTCTCTGTGTTGCTCGGTCTGTCAGTTTGATCAATCTTTTCCAAGAAACAATTCTTTGTTTTTCTAATAAAAATTAGTAAAGCCCTATCGCCCTCTGTTTTGTCCTTCATTGACTTCTTCTATATATTAGTGGCTTATTTACTTTTCTTTTTCTAGGCTCATGAGGTAAGAGCTTATACTACTGATTTGGGCTTTTAATTTGTCTTAACTTACACACTTAGGATTATAATCCCCATTTTTGAGATGTGTTAGCTATGCACAATAAATGCTGACATGATATACTTTTTAAGTTCTCTTTCTTTAACTTGGATTATTTTTCTCAATTCAACAAATGTATTATTTAGGACATTCTTCAGCTTGCGGGTGTTTGAGGACTTCAACGCTAGCTTGCTGCTGTTGGTTTATTTTCTCCTATTGTAGTCAGTAAATGTATTTTATGATCTCAGTTCATTTTTACTTTGTTGAAGGAGCTGGGGTACCAACTCAAGGTCTTGAGCAAAATAACACTAAACTGCATCCCCTGTCCATGCTAGGCTAATCTTTGTTTGGAACCAATCTTTGGTTTTGTTAAATAACTAAAAAAAGGTGAAGGAAATACCCTGATAATAACAAGCCAGAAGCTGAGGCTTTTAGTCCAACACCATAACACTGTGCTTAAATGCCAGTTTCACAATCAGGCTCCCCAGACCTACTAAATAAAAGTAAGACTTGTTTTAACTACGGTTCTTCTGTTGTCTGTAGCTCAGACAAAGGTACCCAGTAGTCTGTAAGCACCTATAAGGGAAAATGAATTGTCTTACAGTATTCGTGCACACATACATGCACGCGCTCGTGCATGTGCGCGTACACACACACACACACACACACACACACACTGGTGCCACTTGCAAAGCCAGCTCGACGAACCCTGGAGGAGTTAACCCTGATGTGCTAGACTCGGGTTGCATCATGGCAGAGAAATCAGGATGCAAGCCTGCACAGCGGCAGAGCGTAGAGACCTCGCGAGGGAAGATGTGCTGGACCTTTGTCACTGACCCCCAAGATGCCAAGGATGCACTGCCCTGCCTGCTGGCGTCGCCGGTTGCTGCATCAGCCTGACTTCATAACAGTAGCAAGCAAGAGACCCCGGGAAAAAGTCCAGCCAACCCTAGGGAGACTGGAGCAGTACCAGCCAATGTCAAGCAGCCAGGCTGAGGGTTGAAATGCCATCTCATGAGGAACCCACTGCGGGTCTGCAAGCTGGAGTATGAAAGCACCGAAACCGGGCTTCAATAACGGACCATTAGGTGTATTTAAGGCGGAAATCGCCTCACATTTTGCAAACAAGCCAGGTATGCGCGTGGTCTGCCTCATCGGAAATTCTGCACACAGCTTGATGCGCTCACAAATTCACAATTCAGAATTAATTGGTTTTTAGGCTCTGCATTTAGGTCATCTTTCCCAGACACCCCATTTCATGTGGTGAAAAGAAATTAAGTCAATTTTCCCCCTGCCAGACCCTCGGCTCTCATCTAGCAGGCCCGGCGTGCCGCCCCGCTGCACGCACTGGAGGAAGACAACCTTTAAAGGCATTCTCATTATTTCTCGGGGAGATGTCATTAAGTACTGTAAACATGTCCTGAATGAGTCCATGTCACAAAGACGACAGAGTGTTTATAGAATAAAAACCTGTGAGCATGGCGCCTAAGTAAGAGAAAATAGAAAAGAAAGGAGAGAAAGAGGGAGGTTTTTGGTTGGTGTTTTGGTTTTTTTTTTTTTTTTTTTTTTTTTAGAATGGAAAGGGAAGGTCATCTTGACGAGTAAGGTGAGCTGAAGGTGGGAACCATAGGTAAGTCCACCCAGATGAGCTCTGGTCACAGAGAAAATCAGAAACGGGATCAATCTGACTGGGGTCCACTCTCCCACTCCCCAGCCCATCACCAGCCCACCATACCCATTTTCCCCTCAGAATTCATACCCAGCAGACATCATAAATTGATCGTCCAAATGAGCCTCTGAATGCATATTTGACCAGAGTCCTTGGCAAGTAAGTAGTCAAACCAGCTGTTTTATGTTGCAATTAAACTCGCTGATGTGTCTGTGTGAGAGTGGATGTGGGGGTGTAGAAAATGGGGGTGCTCCTTTTACAACCTATGACACTAACAAAGATGAGTTAAGCACACGTCTTACTTGCTATTTGTTTGCACTGTTGGTTACAACCAAGCCTAGAGGAGAAGATCCTCAGAGCTTGACCTCCCCACCCAGTCTGACAATTAGCTCACAGTCCTGTGGGCAACATACAATGGACTGAAGAGGATCAATGTGTTCACTTCCAGGGAGGAATGACATCACCATGGTTTGTTTGGTGGTTTCATCCGTATTCCCTCATTTAGACACCAAAGGGACCTGAAGTACGGACCCAGAGCATCGGGCTTCAGCCAGTGATTGACAGTACAGGCATGTTAAAGCAATGTTACCTTGTCTTGGGGTGGCCAAATGACGTATGTCAACCTCGGGACTGTGAATACAAGGCAAACTCAAGAACCAGACAGATTCACTGATGAATTCCATGAGACATTTAAAGATGAGCTAGCACCAAAACAACTCAGACTACGCCATGAAACAGAAGATGAACCCTTCCAAACTCAGCTTATGAGGCCAGTATGACCCCAAACCTAAAAGCTTAATGAAAAAAATATATACTTTAACATAACATATAAATATACAATACACATAAATAAATACTATACTAAATATTATACCATTATGTGATATATTATTTTATTGACATTATATGTTGTTTTAAATGTATTCTATACGATAATGAATAATATGTAATAAATATGTATACATTAGTTCAAGTTCCCTAATGAACATATCCATGAAAATTCTCAATTAAAAAAAAAAACAGAAAACAGGATTTGAAGACGCATTAAAAAGATAATACACGTGGGTCTTTTCCCAAGACTACAGGGCGGTTCAACATATATATGCCAATAAAAGTAATACAGTGCGTAAATCCAGGGACAGAAATCACACACTCAACTGAATAATACAGAAAAGGGTTTTTGACAAAATTCAACAATCCTTCATGGTAAAAATGCTAAAGAAACCAGAAACTGAATAAAAATATCTGAGCATAATAGAGGATATATATGACAAATTTATAGCCTACATACTAAATGGAGAAAAAGCAAAACTATTTCCTCTTGATGAGACAAAACTCTCTACTCTCTTTGCTCTTGTTCAACACAGTGTTTCAATTTTTTATTATTTTTTTAGTTTTTACATTAAGCAAATGTCTTGCCTGCCTGTATGTATGTGTACTATATGAATGTCAGGTACTTGTGAAGATGAGAAGAAGGCATTGGATCCTCTGGGAGTGGTTGTGAGCCACCATTCAGATGCTAGGAAACAAACCTGGGTCCTCTGGAGGAACAGCCAGTGCTCTCAGCCACTGAGTCATCATCTCACCTCCATGTGTTTCAAGTCTTAAAATAATAAGTCAAGAAAAAGAAATAAAAGGGATATAAATAAAAAATAAAGAAGCCCAAGTGTTCCTAACTCAGATGTTATGATCCTTACTTAAAATATCCTAAAGACCCAGAAAACTCTTAGATCTAATAAACACTTTCAGCAAAGTAGCAGGATGCAAAATCAATATATGAAAATCAATTCCTTTTCCATATTTCAATAAAAACTTAATAAGGAAGAAACCTACTTAAAAAGCCATTTTTAAAAATCCTCAATAGTTTTAAAAGTAAAATATCTAGGAATAACCCTACAAGGGAGCTCATGACATCTACGATGAAAACCCTACGACACTGAAGGAAAAAACTGAAGAAAAACACACACAAAAAAATAAATAAATAAAAAAGATCATATGCTCATGGATTGGCAAAGTTAATATCATAAAAATCATCGAAATATCTCTATCATCAAAAGAAACCTACTGATTCAACACAATCCCTATCAAATTTCCAGTGGCATTCTTCACAGAAGTATAAAAATAAATCCCAAAAATTATAGGAAGTGATAAAGGACACTGAATAGCCAAAGTAATTCTAAGCAAAAATCAGTTCTGAAGATACCACAATACCTGATTTCAAATTTTTACTACAGAGCCATAGTTTAAAAAAAAAAAAAAAACAGGCTGGGTGGTGATGGGCACACTTTTAGTCTTAGCATTTGGGAGGCAAAGCCAGGCAGATCTCTTTGAATTCAAGGTCAGCCTGCTCCATAGAGCAAGTTCCAAGACAGGTTCCAAAGCTACATAAAGAAATCCTGTCTTGAAAAACAACAAAACAAAAAAAGCAGTCTGCATAATACCAGCACAGAAACAGATGTGAAGATCAATAGAATAGAATATCCAGAAATAAATCCATATAATTGTGTGTGTGTGTGTGTGTCTGTGTTAAGGGTTAGCAACCAGTATATATAAAGAATTCAAAAAGTTAATAGTAAAACATAAATCACCCAATCAATAAATGGGAAACTGAATTGAGAAAATAGCTCTCAAAGGAAGAAATAAAAATGCCTGATTTTTATTAAAAATTAAAAAACTTTTAATTAACTCTAGTTAGGTTTTCCAGATATACAGAGATTATTTCAGCTAGATAAATAATCTTCCACACTACAAAGACCCACAGAATATGACATTTAAAAGGTTTTTAAAAACTTAGACTTTTCCCAACAGTGAAACATGTCTGCTTCTGGCTGTGCCAATTACTTCAGAGAGTTTAATGGGCATTGAAGAAACTTGTTACAGAATTTGCCTTCAATGTGATAAGGCTAGCCATTTAGGCAAGAAACTGCTCTTGTCTGAACTTCCGGATGGTATGTTGAATGAACTGGACGTGCAGGACCCACAGAAAAGTGAATGCTGAACTTTCCAAAAGATGGAATGGTCCTTCAGGGTTCCTTCTCCACAGAGGAAACTACCAGACATTCTGCAGGACACAGAAGAAAGTGACTGACAAACTGTCAATATAGGCAAAACAGTCTTTCAGATTTCCTGCTTCATGGAAAAGTCTGCCAGATACTATGGGCCTAAAGGCCAAAGTTGGTTGCAAGTGAGACTTTGGGTGATTGCCCAGGTAGTCAGTTGTCTCTGTCATTTTTTGCACCTTTTGGAAGTTGTTTGATCGAACTTCCTATTTACTCAGGTAATATTATTTCCCTTGTCAGGTCTTTGATGGAGATGAAGACTAGATAGTCATAGTTACTTTCCTCTCATGACTTAGCCAAGCCATTTTTATACTTGATATTTGTTCTTATTGTGTATAGTTTTGTGTTAGACTTAGAAATCTCTGATATAGACAAAAGGGGGAGGTGTTGTGGAAACTCCTTCATCCAATAGCCTTTAAGATACCAGCCCACTTTGGGCATGGTCTCATGTACTGTAAGTGCAGACAAAAAGTGTGCACAGTCTCTTTTTTTCTGCGGGATTCAGTTCCAGTTCCCAGTGCATGCAGAGGACTACAGATTGCTACCCTTACTATTTGTTTATCCCCAAATAAACAAACTTTTGTTATACTCCATTCAGGCTACTGTGAAACTCTTTGGTACAACTACATTCTTCCACATTCAAAGCCCAAGAGGGGTGATGGACATTTCATCCCTCCTTCCCTCTGTTCTCCAGAGTCACATGTACCTCTGAACTGCCTCTCCTCGACCTTGTGGTTACAAGGGGCCTGTCTAGACTGTCCCATATCACCTCTGTGAGTGAGTTTCCTAGCAACCTTAATTCCATTCACACTGTGACCCTTGGCCATGTCATGTAGCACAGTCACATTTGGGGGGGGGAGGGGTGTAAGTACCCTTGATGACATGGATGACATGCTTTGCTTACCTTCAGATCTTTGAGTACTCCCTTAAAGACAAACAAAACACATCACACATTCTTTCATGAGTACTTGGTCATATTCTTGCTGAGTCTCTGCTTTATGGCAGTTGTTGTGTTTAGACAGGAAGATGTAATGACAAGCAAAAACAATATAGTGTGACAGCCATCTTGGTTTCCCCGGGCCTGGCATTGTTCTGAATTCAAATTTTCATACCTAAACCTAAAACATGTAAGGAACTCTAGGACCCTTACATTAGATTGGGTGCCATCTCTGTGACTAAAGACTTCACAGTGAGACACAATGAAAGGCAGCCAAGGGGCAATATGGGTAGCCCAGGGCCAAGTACATGCCTACCGTTTGTAAGGCCAAGGGCTTCATCACACTGAAAAACAAGAGCAAACCAAACTGAACTACAAGCAGACTTTTGATCAACGGCAAGTTGTTCTAGATGCACCTGTAAAGGAAAAAGATGTTTGGAAAAAAAGAGGCCCCCCTCTTTTCTCCCAACCTCATCAACACCCGTTGAATAACTCTGACTCTTCTCCAAATGCATCTCAGACATTGTCTGTGTGCTATGCATTTTGTCCTGTCTAAACCTCAGGACAACCCCAGGAATGAAGGGGGGTAGTTGTCTGGAGTTTTCAGAAGAGAGCACAGAGAGGGAGAAATCACTTGTCTAAAATTACAGAACGAATGTGCCCAGTTCGCCCAGACAGACCTTGATGCAGGAGGGTCTTACGGTAATCCATAAGCAGTTCAGGAAGATGGGAACGAAGAGAAGATTGGAATGGGATGTCTCAGGAAAAGGTAATATAGGATGGTGGCTTCATGCTGATCAAGCAGCAGAAGTAGGTAGTGAGGTACATCGGTTTCTTCCATTATGATGTAGAGTTCATGTCTCCTTTGAACCCCTTAGGTGAGAGGCTGCCAAGACCCTCTTAGGGTATGCATAACTCCCGGACATTACTGGATCTTTCTGCTGTGCAGGTATGGGCTGTTGGAAAAGACAACATTCAGCATCCAGGAAAGGAAGACAGCACTAAAAAAGGTGACCTGAATATGGAAACTACCCTGATAAGGTCCAAACAAGCTAAGTTAAACTTCTATTCTCTTATATGTTCCTGTGTTTTGAAATTGTCTTGACACTTAAGCTTTTGTTTTTGTTTTCTCGGTTTTTCTTTTACCTAAGTACTTCTTGTCCACCAGGTCAGTGTGATGCCAATATTAAATTACTAAGTATTTGGCCACTCAGAGTAATCACAACTAATTTACACTTGCATCTTTTGACATTTGGTTTGCTAATAATGAAGAGCCAATCAGCAGGTACTGATAAAAAAATATGCAGATTAAATACCACTCTCTGAAACCAGTCATTTTTCAAACAGCTTTAAGGCATCATCATGCTGTTTTGAATTTCTATCCACACATAGCTTTAACCATAAAAATGCTTTTGTGCAAATGAGAGAATAGGGTGTAATATTGTCTTTTCAGAATTGCCGGGACCTGGTAACTCCTGATTCCAAACTTCACCAGACCTTGATCTTCACTACAAATATGATGTTTTTGCATGACCTTGGATCTTTAGTATCTCAGAAGATGGCTCTTTCATGGGTTCCAGATGGAAAGTGTAAAATTAATAATTCCTTGTAGACGAATGCCCACATGTTTTGCACACACTCCCGACATGTGCTTTGCTCATAGTGCCCCTGATTTAAATGTAATTAACATCTAAATGATGAATTGCTGCTTCTGAATTCCAAACTACACAGGGCATTTTTTGAAGTAGATATTTAATGTTGCTATCCAAAAGCCTGGGGAAGAAGATGATCTCTCAAGTAGTGAATAAGGATCACCTGTCGTCTGTGTGTGAGAAGGCTATGTACTTCTGGAGTAAGGCATTCTTCTGTCCCAAAATAAACACACCACACAACGAATGGTCAAATACCATGCATTTGTGTTACTTAGGACAGAGTTTAACTGTAAGTGACAGAGATCTAAAACAGTTAACCTAAGCGAGAAGGCAGTTTATCACCCCCTCATGAGCATTCAGGCTCTGCTCCACATATTCTTTGCGGTCCCTTTCAGCTTACTAACTCACAGGCTATTTCCATGGTTTGGTTCTTTCTTTATAATCCAAGATGGCAGTAGTCAATCAGGATGACAACATATGGCATTTATTTGTTTATTTGTTTGTTTGTTTGCAATATACTGTCAGCACGTATCACAGGCTGATCTTGGTCTCTCTGTTCCTTCTACCTCTACTTATCCTTCTACCTCTATTGAGATAGAGGTTTCTTACTGAGTGTCAGAAACCACTGTGCCCTGTTCAGATCAATGATCTTTCAAGGAAGGAATTACAGGCATCAACTAACTCTTCACCTTAGATCTTATTGGCCAGACTCTAGTTACATGACCATATCCAAAGGATACTGGGAAATGTAGTGTTTTATATCAATAACCAAGAACCTGCATATCAAGCACCTGCATCCAGGAATTTATTGTTATAGTAGGTAAAAGCAAATGGATTTCTGGAAAGAGAAACAGCCTCTGCTCAAAGATCTGCGGTAATTCCTGTGGATATCCTTACCTTATTTAATTTTGGTAAGGATTATTGGCTGTCTTCCCTAAATTGAAAGGAATTTCCTTTTGCTTTTCGCTCACTAATTCCAGGACAGGGATTAAACGCGAGATCAGTTGTAATTCGGAATAAAGGCTTTTGAGCCATGAGAAATCAGTCTCTGCTGGATCCCTTCATCATGGTGGGATTCTGAGAGCGATCATTTTTATTTGCCTTGGAAACAGAGACGACATCACCAAGGCTGTGCTTCTCGTCCCTGCAGCCCCGTGTTGAGGTTTAAATCTCAAATGTTCCCTGCAAAACTCACATTTTGAATGTCTGTTCCCCATCTGCTGGTGTTAATTTGAAGGTGGTGGCATCTTGAGAAGGTGGGGCCTTGCTGGCAGAAGAGGGTGACTAGAGACAAGACTTTGAAGGTTATTCCTGCCCCCTATTCTGGAGTTCTCTCAGCCTCCTGGTCCATTGCCATGTGACCTGCCTTTGCCACACTCCTGCTGCCAGTACCAAGCCACTGTCCTTGTAATAAGAACAGAAACTCTGAAACTATAAGACAGAGGGGCGCTTTTTTCTCTCTGGTGATTCTGTTCAACGTTTCCTCAAAGTGGAAGAGTAACTAACGTGTCCTTGTTCCCAAGATTTCAAACACATAGGGCAGTGCGG
This sequence comes from Alexandromys fortis, assembly GCF_014885135.2. Taxonomy (NCBI): domain Eukaryota; kingdom Metazoa; phylum Chordata; class Mammalia; order Rodentia; family Cricetidae; genus Alexandromys; species Alexandromys fortis. The sequence goes on from NW_026067989.1 coordinate 4,930,937, forward strand.
ACAAAGCTCTCACCACCAGCACCAGCACCTCCAGGCAACCTCAGAGACCTTCATAACTGCCTTTTATGAGCTGCAGCACCGCTCACTGAGCCCTCTGTCAAGCTCCGCTTCCTCCACCTTCCCCATCCTCCACAGCTGCTCATCTCAAAATTACTTTCTAAGCAATCTACCCCATCTCCACCCAGCCTCCCCTCCCCCAGTCTGCTTCCCACAGATCCCCTGCAGCTGACACTGAATCTCACCTCTAAGGACAGTCCCATCTCATGCAAGGCTCTGCCTGTTGAGGAGGGCTAGCTCTGCTCAACAATCCTCTCTCACCCTGGAAGTCCCTTCATTACTCCAGGACCCCCAGCTTGTGGAGACAGGGGGTAGTGGCAAATCTTTTGGTAGGATGTGCCATTGTGTGAGGAGTGAAAATGCTCCCAGAATCCATCTCCACTCCGCCATGTTAACTGAGTCCTGGGAAGCTGCCGCCTTTCTCATTTGCTCCCTTCTCATATCTTGTGTCTGAGGCTAATGTAGAGGGCCAGCAAGATGACTCCATGTGAGAAGGAGTTTTCTTTTCAAGGAGCCTTGAGTGCCTGCCTGAGTCTGGTCCCTGGGGCCCACAGGGAGTTGGTTCATGCAAGTTGTCCTCTGACCTCTGCACACGCAAGTATGTGCATCTACCTACCTACCTACATAAGTACATAAAAGCAATTTTGAAGTAGAATATTCTTGCCTAAATGGTCAAAAAAATGCGTTAGCTTCCTTGATAAACTTTGTAAATTTGAAAAGATCCTCACTAGTCACAGCCTCGTTCTGTGAAGGCCAGGCTGTCTCCCTAGTTCAAGGCAACCCTGCCTGGTGTTGTATCTTTGCTCTCTGGCTTTTTAGGACCGCTCCAGCTGCTGTCTAATACTGAATCACCTATCTGGAAATTCTCCTCAGCTCAAAAAATAAAAGAACCAACAAGTATGCTCCTCTGAAACAACCATGTGCTCTCCGGTACAAGGTCATCTAACAAGGTGGCCTGGAACCAGAGACCTTGGCTTCCAACACAGGTTCTCCCAGGTCTTTTGACCAGGACCAGTGGCAGCTGGGAACTTGCCACAGATGCTTCAAATTCTTGGCTCCCAACCCAAGAACCTTAACTGAGCTAGGTATTCTAGAAGCAGGGCCTAACAAATCATGTTTCAACTTGTCCTCCAGAGGACCCCTAGAAAGTTGGAGAACCCCAGAAGGTATAGACAGGAAAACATTCTCTAAGACTCCAGGCTAGTCTTAACTCCTAACAACCCCAAACAACGCCTCCACACTCTTTTAATCTATGCTTGTGGCTACGCTGGGGCTTATCTTAAAATAGTTTTCCAGTTTTGAACTTATGCTTTTGAGAGAGACGCATGCCGTTCTTAAGACTTTTAGAGTCCATAGATATTACATACTAATGCTGGCAAAGCTTTTCCTCTATGCCCTAGTGCTTCAGCAAAAAAAAAAAAAAATATATATATATATATATTTTTTTTTTTTTTAAAAAAATGGTTGTTCAACTTTTCTGCTACGTGACCTAGAAAAGACTCCAGCTGCTGTAGGTGGATCTGACTCCACAGCAGGCAATAAAGGTCTTGCTAACCCGCCTTTATTTGCTCTCCGCTCAAGATAAACATTTATCACTGGGTGTATTGATTAACACCATATCACTTTCCTCCCCACACTTTCACAAAGGAAGCAGGCTCCCTTTGGGAACACAGCCCTTTGTGGGGCTCACAAGAGCCCCACTGTTACGTTGGCTATGAAGGGGTGGGACTCGCTGTGCCTTGAAGAAAAACCAACCAGCATCACAAGTTGGTTTGACTGTTAAGGGATGTGTATTCTTAGGTCGCCTATGCAGGAGCAGAATGCACGCTATCCGGGTGAAGCACGAAGACACCGTAAAAAACAAGGGACACTGTAAACTGTCACAGCCACTGATTTCTTTCCCATTCTGCCCTCTTCCTAAACATTAGCAGCTTTTAATTTGTTTTCCTTTTCTTTCATTTACATTTGAAGAGTGTTACATATATAGAATCACACATTATAGGATTTTTTGAAGGTTAAATTTTTCTACTTCAATATATTTCTCAGGAATTCATCTAGGTTATTGCATCCATCAATGGTTTTCATTTTATATTTATTGCCAAGTAGTATCCTATGATATGGTTTATCACATTGTACCTAATAACTCATTCTTCAAAACGCATGTAAATTGCATCAGCTTCAGCCTGTTGTGAATGGCACTGTCATTCGTACAAAGGTGTTTGGGGGATATAAACCTTCATCCCTCTGGGCAGAAATGTCCAAGAACTCAACTGCTGATCGTTGGTGGTGACATGTTTACTTCCCATTTTTATTGTTTTAGATTTGTTTATTTTGCTTTATGTGTATGGTTAGTTTGCTTGTATGTATGTAAGTTCACCATGCACAAGGCTGGGGCCTGTGGAAGTCAGAAAGAGGGCACTGAAGGCTCTAGAAGTAGAGTTACGGATGGCTTTGAGTCCAGGTCCTCTGCAAGAATAACAGATGCCCTTAACCACTGAGCCATCTCTCCAGCCCCATGATTAGTTTTTAAAAAGCTGTTAAGCTGTTTTCCCAGATCGGCTGTACCACTTGACCATTTTACCAGTAACCTCGGACTCAGTTTCTCTACTTTCTTGCTTGTATTAGATATTGTCACCTTTTCTCATTCTGGTTAAAATTAGCATCCCCAATGCCTGATGATTCCCCTCCATCCTGATTATCTTTGTATGTGCTTATATTTAATAAGCATAATCTCTTCAGTGAAATGATGCTTCATAACTGTTTTTAACAGGGTGGTTTGGGAAGGTGCTGCTACTAAGATCAGAGAGGATATATAAATTGCCTTAAGTCATCATTTTATAAGTGGTTTATAGCTCAGTCTCTAGCAGTCTTTCACCAAGTATAAGTTTGCATCTTTATGCTGCCTAGTGATGTTTCCCTTTGACAGATCATACGTCAGGTATCAAACCTAAGAAACATTTGCCTCTTCCTAACTCTTTGAAGGCCCGTCTACATCTCATACGTCAGGTATCAAACCTAAGAAACATTTGCCTCCTTCCTAACTCTTTGAAGGCCCGTCTACATCTTCGGAAAGGGTTGTAATTTTACATTTAAGTCCATAATCCACTTCAAGTTAATTTTTGTTTAAGGCTTGAAACTCAGGTCACAGTGCAGTTTGCCTCAGGATGTCCAGTCGTTTAACACTGTCTTCCTCTACTGATAACCTTTGCAATTGTGTCAAAGCATCAGGGGCGCATTTTTGTGGGTCCACTTTCAGGGTTTCTACCACTATGGTTTTCTATCTGTAGATACCTTCAGGAGTTCTAAGCAATCTTAATTACTGAAGTTACATAGTAAGGTACTGAAACATAAAAAAACTGATTCCTTTTTTTTCAATAGAAATTTCTGATTATTTTAGTCCCTTTGCCTTTCCTTGTCAATTTTAGAGAAATGCTACATTAGTTAAAATATCCCTGGAATTTTGATAAGGACCATATTAATCTTTTGTATACACTTGGAAAAAATTGGTATCTTTACAATACTTAATCTTCCCCTCCATAGACATATTATATTTCCTCTATTTAGTTAAGTCTTCATTGATTCCTTCATTGGCATTATGGGCTTGGTAGTAGAGATACCCTGTACCTGTTTTTATTTAATTCTCAAATATTATTTATAAATGTTCTTTTACATTTAAAGGGGGATATGATATAGATATGAATAATTTACATTGGTATGGATTTTAAGGTCAATTTTGTTTTATATATATATATGCATTTCTGATATTGACTAAGGTATTGTGATTATGTAGTTCATTTAAAAATGTAATGTATAATAAAATATATAGGTTGTTAATGGATAATCATCAATAATAGTCAAGCTTGTAGTCATGTTAGTTAGATTTTCTAGATGTGCATAGATATATTTCAGTTAGATAGACATTCTTCATATCTTTCAAAGACTACAAAATATGGCATTTAAAATCTTTTAATAACTTAGGGCTTTTCATGACAATGAGACATGACTGCTCCTGACAACACCAATATACTTCAAAAGAAAGATGGGCATCGAAGAGGCTCCTTATGGAGTTGGTTAGCCATTTGGACAAGAAACTGTTCTTGCCTAGACTGTTGCATAAACTGGACACAAAGAACCCACAGAGAGAGGACTGCTGAACTTGCCTAAAGGTGAGATGGTCTTTCAGGGTTCCTGATTCATGAAAGAGTCTGCAAGACATTCTGCAGGACACAACAAAAAGTGACTGAACTGTCTTTAAAATTTCCTGCTTCATGGAAATGTCTGCTGGATACTATGGGCCTGTAGGCCAAAGATGGATGCCCCATTGGTACAGAGGAACTTTGGGTGACTGTCCAGGCAGCAAGATGTCTCTGCCATTTCTAGAGTTTTGGGCTTCTTGTTTGCTTAGGTAACATTATATTTTTCTGGAGTCTTTGATGGAGTTAAAAAATGGTTAGTTATAGTTATAGGTTTTTTTGGTTATGATAAAAGATAAAGTAGATATAAATATTGTAACTGTAATCTTACTTGATAACTGTTTTGTTATATCTAATTTTACTATGTTAAAGTTAAAGCCTTTTTTTTGTTTAAACAGAAATAGGGGACATGATGGAGGTGGGTCTTGTATCTTATCTGTTGCTTTCATTGGTTAACTAATAAAGAAAACTGCTTGGCCTGATAGGACAGAAAATTAGGTAGCCAGAGTAAACAGAACAGAATGCTGGGAGAAAAAAGCCAAGTCAGTCAGTCGCCATGATTCTCCCACCCGACATAGCGGCAGGTTAAGATCTTACCTGGTAAGCTACCTTGTGGGCTACCCAGATTATTAGAAATGGGTTAGATCAATATGTAAGAGCTAGCCAATAAGAGGCTGAAACTAATGGGCCAAGCAATGTTTAAAAGAATACAGTTTCTGTGTAATTATTCAGGGCATAAGCTTTCTTCCTTCTTTTCTTCCTTTTTTAAAGCAAGTACTCATTATGTTGCTCAGGAAGGCCTCAAATTAATCTTCTCACATCTATCTCCCAAGTGCTAGAATTACAAGTATGCACCACTCTGTATTGGTATGCTTAAATCTATCTTTCTTTTTTTTTCTGCAATGCTAAGTGTTACTATGTTTTAACTTTGGTGCCCATTTGTCCATGACTGGAACAGAGGAACACAGCTAATTTTTTTCTTTGCTTTTCTCGTGCTCTGCCTTGATTAGTTCACTAAGAAATTTCTTGAAAATTCCTCAGAAATTTCTATAAAACATGATGGTGTCTCATGGGGGAGAGGGAATTTTGACTCTTTCTGGTTGATATGATTTTTATTTACTTTTCTTGCCTTATTAAACTGGCACAAAGTTCCAGGACCATATTAGCTCTGGGTGGTGACAGATACCTCCACTGTGTTTCCAGCCATAGGGAGGTGCTCAGCCCTGCATCATCAAACATAGACAGAGTCAGGTGTGTGCGTCTACAAATGGTCTTTACTAAGCTGAATCTCTTTCTGCTGTTCTTACTTTTCTGAGTTTTTTTTTTTTTTTCAGATTTGTATTTACTATGGCTAGGGTGGGAAGGGGTGTGTTTGGGAGGCTGGTCTATTTATACAGGTGCCTATAGAGGCCAGGAGAGGGCATTGGATCCCCCTGGAGCTGGAGTTACATTTGTGAATTCGTGATGTGGATACTGTAAATGTAACTTTGATCCTTCACAAGAATAGCAAGTACTCTTAACCACTCAGCCATCTTTCCAGGCCTCTTTCTGGGAGTTTTCAGTCATACATTGGTGTTGAATTTTACCTTTACTCTATAGATTAATATGATCATGAGGGGTTTCTCCTTTAACCATTTAAAAAGATGAATTACATTAATTGATTTTCAATATTAAATTAGCTTTGCAGCTAAGAAACAAATCCCATTTGGCCATGATATATAAGTTTTTATATTACTGAATTCCCCTTACTAAAATTTTCTTAAGGGACTTTTGCCTGTATTTAGTAGAGACATTGATCATTAAATTTTTTTATATTGTCTCTGTTTAGTTTTAGCATCAGGATATTACTCACTTCATAAAAGAAACTGTTAGTTATTTCCTTTCCTTTATATTCACGAAGAGATTTGTAGAAATTATGCCATCTCGTATTTAAATAGCTGGTTCCATTCTACAGTGAACTCATTAGGTATGGAGATTTCTTTAGGGTGGAGGAGTTAGTAAAATCCCAATGCCCTTCATCATTATAAGGCTTTAAAACTCTGTCTTATGTGAATTTATTTATAATACCTCCTTTTGAGGATACATGGAAAGGTTGTCAAATTCAATATTAAAAACATTATAAAATTTAAAAAAACTCTGTCTTATGCTGGATAGATTATGGTCATTTGTGCTTTTCCAGAATGTTGTCTAGTTGTCTATTTCCTTGAAGTTGCCCAGTTTGCATGTAGAATTATACTATTTCCTGTATATCTCTCATTCTCTACATACTCCACCGTAATGTCTCCTATTTTGTTCCTGATATAAGTAATTTGTGGCCTCCTTTTTATTTCTCTGTGTTGCTCGGTCTGTCAGTTTGATCAATCTTTTCCAAGAAACAATTCTTTGTTTTTCTAATAAAAATTAGTAAAGCCCTATCGCCCTCTGTTTTGTCCTTCATTGACTTCTTCTATATATTAGTGGCTTATTTACTTTTCTTTTTCTAGGCTCATGAGGTAAGAGCTTATACTACTGATTTGGGCTTTTAATTTGTCTTAACTTACACACTTAGGATTATAATCCCCATTTTTGAGATGTGTTAGCTATGCACAATAAATGCTGACATGATATACTTTTTAAGTTCTCTTTCTTTAACTTGGATTATTTTTCTCAATTCAACAAATGTATTATTTAGGACATTCTTCAGCTTGCGGGTGTTTGAGGACTTCAACGCTAGCTTGCTGCTGTTGGTTTATTTTCTCCTATTGTAGTCAGTAAATGTATTTTATGATCTCAGTTCATTTTTACTTTGTTGAAGGAGCTGGGGTACCAACTCAAGGTCTTGAGCAAAATAACACTAAACTGCATCCCCTGTCCATGCTAGGCTAATCTTTGTTTGGAACCAATCTTTGGTTTTGTTAAATAACTAAAAAAAGGTGAAGGAAATACCCTGATAATAACAAGCCAGAAGCTGAGGCTTTTAGTCCAACACCATAACACTGTGCTTAAATGCCAGTTTCACAATCAGGCTCCCCAGACCTACTAAATAAAAGTAAGACTTGTTTTAACTACGGTTCTTCTGTTGTCTGTAGCTCAGACAAAGGTACCCAGTAGTCTGTAAGCACCTACAAGGGAAAATGAATTGTCTTACAGTATTCGTGCACACATACATGCACGCGCTCGTGCATGTGCGCGTACACACACACACACACACACACACAGAGAGAGAGAGAGAGAGAGAGAGAGAGAGAGAGAGAGAGAGAATTGAAGAGATTGTTAGTGACCCACACTGCATCCATCAAATACATGGGGACAGCCAAGTCTCACCTGCTTGAGACCTGTAGCCATACAATCTTCATTTCACAAAATCAAAAGTCTAGGGCTGTGGGAAAAGGCAGAATCAACCACATCCCAGGATCCCATGAAAATGGCATGGATTAGCCTAGCATGGACTTTTGACAGTCTTTGTTTGGGCTTGAGGCTGCAAGAGTCTTTCCTACGGTGACCAGCACTGGAAGAGGAAGGCAGCCCAGGAACATACCTGCACAGTATTTGAGCAGATGCCCCCACTCCAACCACCTCCCTCTGGAAAGCATCACTGACTTTTGGGGTTTGTTTTTGTTGGTTTTGCCCCTGCTTTAAATGGCAATCAGCCTGATGCTGTATTTAAGTATGAAGGATGGACGGCCACTTCAGTGGCACTGCCGGTTTGAATAAGATGGCTCCCTTCTTGTAGCTAATGGCTTGGACCGCTGCAGACTGACACACCCATTGTAGACACTGATGCTCTCCTTTTTATAACTTTATTTCATTTTCTGCTCATTTCTGCTGTTGACTTAAAGAGCCTTTATCACATTGAGCTGATAATCTATGCTTTATGACTGTGATTGTGAACAATGGAAGCAGCATGCAATACTATACACATATAAATATTTGAACAAGGAAAAGAAAGTCTAATGCAAGCCAAGGGAAAATGCATTTAAACCAAAAAAAAAAAAAGCCACTAGAGGGACCTTGACACTGAACCACACAAACCAGCAAGGTGAGACTCCAAGGGCGCCACAGGACACCCTATCCTATTTGGAGACTTCACGAGTAGACACAAACCTTGTCCCTGGCAACACAGGGTGCTCAGCTGGGGTCCACTCTAGCAGGCTTATGACGTCACTACTGTGGCTTGCGTATTTGGTCAGGATCACTAAAATAATTCCCTTTGAGAAGAATCAATTTGCTCTTGCAGGGAGTTAAAGACCTGAGGGGTTTTAATTAGTTTACCCGGCCTTTGCATTTGATCACCAAACGTTATTGCAGAGTTCAAAGAACACGAGGCTGTGTGCCTCCCTTTCCCTTTTTGTGGGGTGGGGGCTTTGCCGCCTTTTTCTGCAGGTCCAGTGAATAGTGGAAAATAAGGGCAAAATGACATTCGACTTAGAAAGTAAGGGCACCAGGAAGCGAAATTGGAGGCAAACAGAGCAGCTAATTTCGCCAGGCATAGCTGGTGCTGCCCGCGGTTGTCCCTGACAGCCGGGCGACTCTGAACCACCTGTGTTTGCTCACTAGCTTTCCCCAATCTGCGAGAAAATGGCCAGAGCCGGTCACATGGCAGGCAGATAGGCCAGGCACCATGGGAATACAAAAGCCGGAGCTTTTAGCAGAGTTAATCATTAATGCGCCTTTTCTTTGTCCCATTCAGGAGTGCTGACGGCTTTGATAGCCTGTATTTGCCATGGGCCCCGCTGCAGGCAGAGCCAGGTACTAAGGGGCCCATTGGCTCCAAGATCCCTGCACAGTGGCTGAGCCCTGCCGGACCTGCCAGTCACCCTTGCGCCCAATCCTGCCTGCCCCAGGCCAGCACCCTTCTTCTGTCTTCCTGTGCAACCGTCCTGCACCTCAATCAGATTCATCACCCACTGTCTGGAACCCTGGGGAGCATAGTATGTAGCTAAGCCCAGCTGTGCCAAGTTGAGTTTTCTGCCCACAGTCTGCCCTTTCCTAGATCACACCTACCCTTAACAAGAAAGCAAAATGCTCCCCAGAGCATATTTCTTGGTTGCGTGCTTGCTTGCTTGCTTGCTTGCTTGCTTGCTTGCTTGCTTGCTTGCTTGCTTGCTTGTCTGGATGAAAGCCAGGGCTGTATCATGCAATAGCCACTAAGTATTTTCCCAAAAAATTTGGCTATAATGTCACCCTGAACAGATTTTAATATCTCTATCTCGGTGTCTATACTGCAGGGGATATTGACAACAGTTTCTGCATGAAGAACACCCACCACCAACCTTAGCCTTCTTCAATGGAAATAACTCCTCTGTCACATGACTGCAATTAGGGTCAACCCTGGATTCCCAGGTCCTTTTCTGAAGTTTTCTTCCCAGGACTCTGAACCAACAAGATGTTTTGCACCTTACAGACTAGAAAACAAAAAAAGAGAACAACAACAAAAAAAAACCTACAGCCTACTTACTATATCTACTTCTGAGGGAAAAACAATTCCGGCTATCAAGACGAAGGCCACTGATGCCCCCATAGTGTTTATGAGCAGCTAACAGCGAGCAGAAGACATCACTGGTTCCAAATGGGCTTTCCATGGGATAGGGAGTTAAGAGCTTAGAGCTATTAAGTGTAAAATTTCCTTCTGGGAACTGTGAGCACAAGGGTGTCACTGGCAGCTGTAGGCTATGATCAAAGAAGACCTTGTCGGACAGATGTCACACTCACAGGCCGCTATTCCATTAGATTCGTCCATCTCCCTTTGGTCTGGATCAAAAACCTTAGAAAGATCTCTCCAGTCAATCTTTATGACGTCAAGGGCGTTTGAAGTGAAGGCAAATTTTATTGTCTCTCTTTTTAAAACAGATGAGGAAGTGAAAGTTGACTGACTTGTCCTGACAGGTAGGAACCGAAGCAACGGACTGATGGGGAGGACCCTGAGAGGATAAGATCATGTGGACAGTGTTTCAGGACAACCCTACCGATTGCCGCTGGGTATCACTTCCTGTGTCTTACAGTCTGGAGTCATTCTCAAGGTGGTCAAGATAGGTCAGAAAGTGTATTTTGCTCAGCAACTTGATGGTAATGCCCTGGTGTACTATACCAAGTATAGGATCATATCTCCAGTCTCCTATAAATAGAAAGTAGAGTGAGTGAAGAGGGAATGATGGATATGTATTGGGCATCATCTTATTTTCAGTGAGAAAGGCAAATGTCTTAGTTCAGGCTGTCCTAAACATAGTTACTGAGTTAAGGCTCCATTCTTTTTGGGAGAATGATGGAATGAGACAAGGTCTCTTACATAGTCGTGAATATCCCAGAACTCACTACCTAGACCATGCTGGTCCTCAAACTCACAGAGATCCATCTGCCTCTGCTCTGCTGATATTAAAGGTACATGTCCTACCATGCCTTGAAAGAGCCCATTATTAATATGGAAAATGATGCCAGAGAGCATGTCAGAGGAAAGAAAGTAGCAGGGGTATTAGGACAACCACAAAGGGACCTAACAATGGCCAGAGTAATTTTCTCTGCCCGAGAGCATTTTCTAGACCGAAAGGTACTCCTCTCCACAGGTGAGGTGGTCAGAGTGCGAGGGAAGTGACCCACCTAAGAGAAGTCTTCAGCCAATGAACACAGCTTAGAAGCAGAGCCCTGGTCATGGAAACTCAACACAAAAGGGAAAGATGGTGCAGGCTGCTCCAAGGTCTCCCTAGTGCATGTATGTGTGTGTTTGTGGATGTGTGTGTATGCATATGTATTTATGTGTATATAGGTATATGTGTGTGCATGTATATGTGTGTATGTATGTGTATAAGTGTGCACATGTGTGTAATGTGTATATATGTATGTATATATGCATGTATATATGTATATGTGTGTGCATGTATGTACGAAGACCAGAGATCAACTTTACTGGTTCAAGGACAATGAAAGCGGGGTCTTCCTCTCCAGGGTGGCGCTTCCCAGGGCCTTGTCAGAGGTAGAGCTGACAAGGCAAACGTGACAGGCACCGTGATGGAAACAGGCAGGATGTGTGCTAGGAAGGCAGGACGGAGAGCATCCTGCCCCAGAAGCACTGAGGCTAGGCAGGCTCCCATGCTTCCCTACTTTCCTGCTACTCGGGCACTGGAGACAAGCCTGACTTGAGCACAGGACTAGACAGGTGCTATTCTTCAGCAGACAAACTAACGCTTACGTTCTACCCGGCATCCAGCATAACAGGCTGGCTTGTCTGTCAGCTTTGATGCAGACCAAGACAGAAGGAGGCCTTGTAGCTTCTGACTTCCACTGATGGTTTTACACAGACTGTCAAAAACAGTTTGCAGTTTCTATACTTACTGCAGGGGGAAAATCTGAAAAGTAAGGTTTCACTTTCCTTGTTTTGTTCTTGTTGTTGCTGCTGCTGTTTGTTTTGGTTTTGTTTATTTGAGTTTATGCACAAAGAAATATGCCCTTATGCCTTTTGTAGTGGTGATTATTTTCCATAAAAGTAACTTATTTTCTATGGGTATTAACTTTATCTCTTAGTAGTTCCTCCCTTTGGGTGATGTTTCAAGTAAAAGGACAAATTGTGGATAGTTTCTCTGAACATTCAGATTGCACATGGTAAGTCTGAAGGGTGTTTTTCTTTTTTTATTGAAAATTTTTTCATAATATTATTCTGTTTACAATTTTCCCCTCCCCCAAGCTCCTCCCAAAATCCTCCCACCTAAATCCATACCCACTTTTTCTCTCAAAAAGAAAAAGACAAAGCAAAATAAGAAACAGAAACACACATGAAGTAAACTCAGCAAAAACACACCAAAAATGGAAGCCAAAATATACAAAATACACAAACTATACAAAAATAAATACCATTGAATTTATTAGCCAGTTCCTCCTGAGCATGGGCCTACCTCGAAGTGTGGTTCCTATATCCAGTGAGACTCGACTGGAGAAAAACTAACTTTTCTTTTACAAGTGGACATCAGTTGCAGAGAGCTTCTTAGTAAGAGGTAGGAAATGGCGCCCACTTCCCCTCTCAGTGTTGGTCCCCATCTGACTAAACCTACCCAGGGTTTGGGCTTGCTGCCCCGGTCTCTGTGAGTTCACATGGGCATCAGTCCCATTGTGTCTGAAAGACGCTGATACTTGGCGTCATCCTCTGGCCATACAGTCTTCCCATCTCCTGGGGACCACTTAGCACCCTTAGGATGAGCTTAAAACATTATTCCACACCACAGGTGTTCAGTGCCTGTAGAGACCAGAAGAAGATGTCAAATCCCCCCTGAAACTGGAGTTATAGACAGTTATGAGCTGCCAAACAGGGTCAGGGAATCAAACCGAGGTCCTCTTTGTAAGAGCAGCAAATGCTCTTAACCAGTGAACCATCACTCCAGTCCTTTATTCAGCTTTTCTTAGTTTTGTATAATATAAAGCTGGGGAAAAGCATTAAAAATAAATTTGCCCTTCTGATGCAAACAGCCCTACTTTGGAAGCTCACAGCCCTGAGTCATTTGGTCTGAGGACTTCTCTGCTGAACTGGGTGGTGCTTCGAGGACTTTCAGATCTGCAAGCAGAGAACATTCAGCGAATTTCACAAGATCGGGCTGTTAGGCTTCTACTAGAATCAAGTTTTGTGCCTGTTTTGAATAAGGTAAGTGGTTTCTCCCTGTTGGTTCTTTCTAGAATCTCATAGGAACCAAGAGATGTTCCATAACCTCTGAGCACATAGATCCCCATCTCCCTCCTCTAGTGGATGGGAAGGCGTCGTAGAGCAGGGACATGTTTTAGGACAAGAGGTAGAACAGCTTCATTGTTTCAAATGAACAACCAAGGAACCCACTCATTCTGAAGACCCAGCTCCTTAAATGGCCTTTACGTGAAAGCAGCGTGGTAAGAGGGCAGTGGAGTGTGTCCTGCTGCGACACAGAAGCGGCTCGGTGGATTGCTTGCCAGAGACACTGCAGGACTGGCTCCTGATGGCACTAGCCCGTTGCAGTGGCTGAAAAGTAAGATCATTGCACAGAAGTGCCTTAAACTTGGATCTCTATGAGGAGAGAGGTCCAGGGATGTAAATGATGCCCTCTATGTCCTTGGAAGGCTCAATGCAGAAGACTAGAAGATGGGTAAAGCAAACACCGAGCTGTGTCATTTGATACCTTATTGGTTGGTGCCAGGTGTGGCTCTAGAAACTGCATTTAATTATTTATTTTTCTCCTATTGCCTGCACTGGCCTCAAACTCACTTTGTAGCGGAGGATGACTTTGAGCTCCAGATCCTCTCCTGCCTCCACCTCCTTACTGCTTAGGATGAGAGGTGTGAGCCTCTCATATGCTGTTTAATGTGCTGGAGTTGGAACCCAAAAACTCCTACACGCTATCAGTGGAGCTCCATGCATTCAATTGTGTGTGTGTATGTGTGTGTGTGGGGGGGGGTGTATGTATGTGTTCATGTTGCACACACTGGGGTGCATGCATGTGTCTGTGCTAAGAAAAGCAAAAGTCAGTGTCAGCTGCTGTCTTCAATCACATTCTATCTTGTTTTGGGGGACAGGGTCTCTTATAGACCCTGTAACTTACTGGTTACACTAGATCCCTAGACTGAGCAGAGAGAGCTCTGGGGATCTGTGTGTCTCTACCTCTCTAGCAGTGGTGTTGCAATTGCATACCACTGGCACCTTTGTTTTGTTTTGTTTTGTTTTTTTTTTAGAATGTGGGTTCTGAGGAATCAAACTCAGATTCTCAGGCTTTCCCAGCAAGCATTTTATCAACTGAGCCATCTCCCCAGCTCCCATTCAATTCGTAGAACTCGAAAACTTGGTCACCACCCAAGAAAACTGAGACTCATAGATGATACCCGCCACCATATGAATTGCTGCGTGGCGGTCTAACCGCTCAGATGAGCACTCTGCGTTCCTTCTCACGTTAGCACCCCGTGCATCTCTGAGTGTCAGCCAACACTCACTGTAGACAGGAGCGCTCTGACGATCCAGCAAAATGAAGACACCAAGGAGACCATAATGTGGCAAGGACAATCTGTGCTGCAGTTGTTCTGTGCTCTACAGAAAGGCTACCCTTTCCCCTTCCCTGTCCCAGGCATGGCCCAGAGGAAGCACCTCTCAGCAGAGAGTTCCCCTGATGGAGTGGCACTCAGACTCACTGGCATGAATAATGGCTGTCCAAGCAGATGGAGTTGGCTAATGAATTGCTAAGCGGATCTGCAAGAGACACCTGCCTGCCAGCAGAGCCCCACCCAACCCCCAGCTGCTCTCCTGGCCACCCTGTTCCTTCAGCTGCAGGAAGCTCCAAATGCACCCACAGTGCTGTTCCTCTCTGGAGAGAAGGCACTGCTGTATGCCTGGGTGATTGGAGAGCCACCTCACCGACTTGGTGACAGAAGCTGTCTTCCCGGGATGGCTTCTTTGTCCTCTTTCATCAAGGGGCACCGTGAGTAGGGACCAGGCGCTCTGGGCAGTGGCCACTCGGCCACACCTGCTTCTGTCTTGTTTACACACCTCCTCTACCAGGGACGGGGAGTCCTCTGGGTGCCCAGCAGATGTTCTGCAGTGCTATTTTTGTAGATAAAGCCTGTCGTCCCCACCACCACGCCTTTTTTAATCTGTCCTTCAAGGATACCCAAGCAGCTGTCTGCCAGGCTTCCAAGAAACACACTTCCCCTTAAACACCAGCCTACATCAGCAAATGACCTCAAACCTAATGCCCCCCCCCCCCGCCACTTCCATTTCTCTGGCCCCGACTCCTTTCTCAGGATGATACCACAGAAGTAGAGTTGAAGGTGCCTTCCTGATACCACAGTAATCCAGAAAACTCTGGTGACCCCTCACAAGGAGGGTCTGTTTTATCCCCCCACACAGAAATTCTGACACCCGAGAGGTCTTGCTCAACCCAAAGGAGAAAGAGAAGTTCTTAGACACTTAAGCCATCCCTCTGGCCTGGGTGATATCCATTTAATATCTTTGACCGAGCTCTCTCAGATCCCTACTACCCACAGGAGCTCAAAGCCTCAGTTTAAAAGTGTTTGCTTTGTGAACAAAGAAAGTCAGGGAAGCCTGAGGACACATGGTACCCAGTCAGGGAATGTTCCAGAAGGAGGAACTCAGGAGGCTGACAGGTTAGCAGATGCAAGTGAGAAACCATATACTCGACAATTGAACAAGCCATAGTTTCCCTTCTAAGCCACAAAGCCTTTTGTTCATCCCCTAAACTGTCATCGTTGGGACACGGTTGTGTTTGGATTGTCTGAGGTGCACCTCACCTCTTACTTAGAGCAGTTTCCTCTGCCTCATTAAAGATACGGGTGATGTGGGTAGAGTTAAGGCACAACAGGGGTCGCGTGTGGCATACCTGTTTCTGGTCTGGATGACAGGCACCATGCCTACAGTGTGTGTGCCTCCACACCCGCCTCGCAGTACTTCTTGCCTGTCCCTCACACTTGGAAACTGAACACATCTATGTTGTCATCGTCATGTGCCTGAGTTGAAATTCTGTTCCCTGGGTGACGCTGGGTTCCAGTTGGCCAGAAGAGGATCTGGCAGAAGTCTGGACTACAGTGGTTATGTGGAGATCATTGCTCTCTGAATGCTGGTGGGTGGCCACAAGGAAGGACAGGTACTGAAGCGCCTGGTGGGCTCCACTTGTCCTCACGTTCCAACCTCTACTATAAGACCAGTTCATTCTAGGGCTTCTTCCAGAAACCAGACATGCGGCTCTGGAGAGCAAATCCATAGCTTCCTACAGATCTTTCTCCAAACACCTCCACCACAGCGCTTCTCCTCCATATGCTGCATTTCTGCTGCTGCTTCCTCCCCATCTTCACATCCCAGCACTCAAGCCAGGGGAGCAGGCACCCTCTGTTCCACTCACCATGGCCAGGCCTGCAGGGTGACAGACTAAAGGCAACCTTAGGCTTCCTGCGATCGGAAATGGGGAAGAAGTAAAAGTCATCAGGGAGACCATGGCACAAAGGAAGGTTTTATTCTGCTGTGTATTCACATGAAAGAAAATACTTTGAGTTGTCATCAAGGTTTTTGTTTTGTTTTGTTTTGTTGGTGGTGGTGGTGGTGGTGGTGGTGTTTTTAATGCAAGTCTCCTTTTTCCAGGCCAGCAGAGAAAGAGTGTTATTTTCCAAGACTGTCTTTAAGGTTTCAGAAACTATAATAAAGCAGAACTTATGGCTGAAGTAACAAACTCTGACATCTACTGGATCACCCATGTGCGTCCAGAGATGCTGCCATCAATAGTAACATAAGTCGACTTGAAATGATCTGGGCTTCAGAAGTGATCAGAGGAAGAGGGGTCATGAAACCAAGTCATCCAGCATCCTTCACTGGTGCAGAAGCAGGTGGATGTGCCAAGAGGTGGGTCTGTCTACTTTCTAGAAGCCATGCCCAGGTCTGGCAGCCAGCACGACAACATGCTGTGGCTATAAAGACAGTGTGTCAGGTGACAGATGGGCTCCAACTCTCCTGGTGAGGGTGATGTTACCTGGTACACTGGGAAGGGCCTCAGCTGAGGGGCCTTGAGGAGCAAGGATCAGCAAACAGGAAGAAAATAAAATTTCTCCTACCAGCAGTGAAGATAAGGTTTTTATAAGGGGCCGGCAGGCCCAGCAAGGTTGGTTTTTTTTTTTTTTTTTTAAAGTTCACCCAGAACAAAGAAGTCATTCTTTTTCCTTGCTGTGGGATGGGGGAGGGGCCAGTGAGAATCATCTGCCCTACTCAGGAAACCAAGTCAGAGAAATTTTCTGTTCTCCACTCAGGAGGGAACTCACTCAGTCCACCTGCTGAGGGGACACCCGGTGTGGGGTGTGCTTGTGAATTTTCCTAGGGTCTCTCCAGGTATGATCTTTCTGGATCCAGCAGAGCTATTCTTGGTGACTGATACAATAATCATGGTTAAAGAAAAAGCCGGAAAACTCCCTCAAGAGTCCAAGATTGAGGATGCTGTGTCTCTGCCACAGCTTGGGGATCCAGAGTTCTCCCATCCCACCTCCAGCGTGGAGGAAATTGCTGGAGCTTCAGGTGTCACTTGCCCCCATCTGTGGCAAGGCCTGGGTCACACCAGCAGCAGAGCACATAAGGGCCCCTGTCCTTAGCACACAGGGTCCCGTCAGCCCAAATGGAGACCAGTAGCAATCTATCTTTACCGATCTCTAACTATCTCTCTCTCCATTCCTCTCACAGGGGGTAGTTTGTTAAAAAGAACTAAAATAAGTGCTACTCACACTAGCAAACATGCGGAGTGCTTCAGTGATTGTCCTAGGGCTGGGCACACCCACTGGGGCATCTTTAAGTGACTGAAAGTCTCCTTTCTGTCTCTCATTAGAAAGAGAACGGGATCTAAGAAATAATGAAATAAAATTTTTAGAAGGCTATAGATCCAGATGGGAGGGGAGGTAGGGAGGAACTGGGAGGAATATGGGGAGGGGAAATCAAAATACATTTTATGAAATAAAAAATCTGTTTCAATAGAAAAAATCTTATAAAATATATGTTCACTTTCAATTGTTTGTGTGGATTATGTACAAGGGGGGGTGTCATTTGGAGTTCTTTTTTCATAATGTTCTCAGATATGGTTCCTAAGTGAATAGTTTGTCATTTAAAAGAAAAAGAAGAAAGAAAAAGAAAGGAAGGAAGGAAAGAGGAAAGGAAGGAAGGAAGGGAATCTCCTTTTTCTGACACCTCTTAAGAAGCCGGAGTGCAGAGCAAGAGATGGATGATGGAGTTGGTTCTGCACTGATGAGTTAGTCCAGGATCTCATCAGAAAGTTTGAAAGGTCTGGAGCATGTACTTTCAGCAGACCTGAGTTTGGTTCCCAGTGCCATCATGAGTTGGCTCACAAGTGCCTCTAACTCCAGCTAAAACGGATGCAGCACCCTTTTCTGAACTCCATGGTCTCTGTGCTCACCTACATAAACCCACGCTCTGACGCACGCATGCTCATAATTTTATTTATTTTTTAGGTTAAAATTAAAAAGTCTTCTTCCCACTTTAAATTTAATGTGAAGGTAGACTACCGTTTTCAAATAAAACGGTTTTCTGTTTCATCCAGACGCTTGTTATCTAAAACAACTCAAGGGTTTATGACTTTCAGGTTTCTTTTCACTGCCATGTGCATTTTAAGAGGTGTAAGGCATTCGCTTGCTTTTGGGGATTGCAAAAGATGACAACTAGGACCTCATATATGTTAGGCAAGTGTCCTACCATTGTGGTATACACTGACCTATAACCCTTTGGGTTTTTGCGGAAGATGGGGTAAATAGACAATTTTCTTCATTCTGGAATGATTTTGAGATTGTAATTGCAAACTACATAGCCTATTGCAGTGGAAGACTGTCGGGGACTCTACTGGGTTAGCGTTCAGGTGCCGGAACACAGCTTCACTGCCCTTTTCTGGACTCTGTGAAGGACATCAAGATTGCAAGCAGAATTTCTTAGCCCAGTGTTCTGTACATATGTTCACTTCTATGACTGAAGGTTTTATGATTTGTTTTGTTTTTTATCATGGGTATGTGTCTATATGAGTGCATGTCACGGGAGTGGGTGCCCTCATGGGTTTGTGTCTATATGAGTATATACCATGTCAGTGGCTGTCCTCAGATGCCTGAGGCCTTGGACCCTCTAAAACTGGAGTTGCAAGTTGTTGTGAGCCACTGGATGTCAGATCTGGGAATCAAACTCCCTTACTCTGGAAGAGTACTCTACCCTCCTAACCGCTGAGCCATCTCTTCAGCCCTCATATGAGTCAAATTTTACCCAGGTTGTGCAACCTATAGATTCCTTTAAACTGTGTGCTGAAGTTGATGTAATTAGATTTTTTTTCTTAATGCCAACACACCCGAGTCTGCTTCTTTTATAAGCTGCTCTTAGATGTGAACCTTAAAACCACAGTGTGTTTCTCTTTGACTTTAAAATAAGTCGGGTTATAATTTTAAAGTAAGAGACGGATGCTAGCTAGTTACTAAGCTTATCAAATGTCTCCTTGGGCTTAAATATGAATGTCTCTACATAATAATTCATTTAAAAACAGAGTCATTTAGTTAAGAGGACAAAAACAAAACCACTGTGGAAGCCCATGGGGGTGAAGCCTCATTGGTAAAAGAGGTAAATCTGCTCCTGCAGCCTTTTACCACCCCAGTGTAAGAACACACAGCCTGGTATACATGAAGAGCACTGAGAAGGTTAAATGAGATAAGAGCTCTTGACCAGGCCTTAAGACTTGCTGGCTGGGGCTAAACGGCCTGGAGCCAGGCTGGCTGAGATCGGGCAGGCTGACTGAGACCTGGTGACCACCAGGTCTCTACAACAGAGAAAGGCTGTGGGCCAGCTGCCCCTTGGGCTCAGAGTCAACAGTGCTGGCTGGCAGTCAGGGTGAATCTATACGCCCTAGTTCCATCCGCCACCTACCAGTGATCTAAGGTCATCCCGAAACACTTTCTTCTAGAAAATAGTTATGGGCCATGAGGGAAAAGAGAAAAAAAGGGACCTGAGAGTAACCAGGAGAGGAGGAGATGAATTTATACAGTGTCGGAATGACTGAAGCTCCGAGTGGGGGAGGTGCTCTTAGGGGTTACTAGTGCTGCTGGCCTGTGGTGATGAACTTCTGCTCTCAGAGCGTGAGAGGCAGCATGACACACAAGTTTAGCTGGCCTTGCCCATATCCCTGCTTTTGAGCTAGACTGTGCTTGAGGGAACTGTGACCTCTCAGCTCTGTGAGTGAGAAAGCAATTAAAATACCAGAAACACAAATTTGAAAGCATGGACGGAGCATCCTTCACCTTCAGTGTTCAAAAATCTGAGATTTTAAAATGTTAATCCAGTGACACATTTGGGAAGCTATACACCTGACCTCACAAGACATGTCTCAAGTCTCAAACTGCAGATGTGACGAAGATGTGTGAAGTCACCTGTAGACTGACTGTGTGATGTGTGTGGCAGATGAAGCATGGGAGATTTCACTTTTAGATGTTGGGTCACATCCTCAAGATGGCTCACTCTAAACATGAATTTCCTAGCACTCCTAGAAAAAACCCATAACCTTTGAGACCCAGCCAGGTCAGACAAGTGTACCTCAGCCTGGATGTTTTTGAAGTCAATAATTGTATTTTTGCTGAATGTGGATAACCATTAGGCCAGAAAAACAGAAGGCAGCCTGCTGCTTGCTTTTGCAATCCTGAAAAGCTCTGTGGGTTACTAAAGGTCAGGCTGGATAAATGATTGATGACCAAAGAGGGACCCCAGGTCCCCCATGGCCTGTGGGTGCTCTGTCCCCTCTTATACTTTTATGAACAGTAAACATTAGTTGCCAATGAGAAACTTCATCTCTCTGAAGACTAGAGATCTTTGGGGAACTTTTTGTCAGCCAAGCAAAGTCAACAGAGTCACTCCCGTCCAAAAGGCCAGGTCCTCAGCTCCGCTCACCTCCCTCTCTGACCACCAGGTGAGCTTCTGTATCTCTGGCAACTGGTGGCTTTTGCAATGTTCCTGTTTACCTGCTCTATCAAGAAGGGGGCAGGGTGACAGTGCTCTGCAGGACATTAATAAAGATAAGAGAGGCCATGGCTACCAAACAGAGTTTTCAAAAGCCCTCCCTTGGTTTCCCGGGCTGCAGGACCGCGTGTATAGACACACATCCCCACCCATGCAGGAACTATTACTGCCATCCGATTATTGTCATTGTAATGTCTATTCAGCTGCCCCTTTGTACGTTCCTAGAGGGCAGGGACCGTGTCGTGGGCTGCTTTTCATGAATTCATGCCTTCCTGCTTCCATTCACTCGCCCTACAAACATTTATTGAGTGCAGCCTTTGCTGGGTCAGCCACAGTGCAGAGGACACAAGACATGGCCACCTCCCTGTCCTTGGCAGCATGACCTAGCCTAGCTGTCAGCCGTCATCCTTCCTTGACAATGGATCCCCACACAAGGCACAGGCTGCAGCATCCACAGCAACCAGAAGGCCACAAGGCAACAAGTGGTACCTTCTTCCATCACCACCTTCATTTCCTCTACATTTTTATGTATACCCGGGTTTCTATTTTAAACTCTGATATAATAAATTCTCAACTCCAGATTCTTCTTTCCCCATCATTTAGCTGCCCATTTGAGTCATCTAGGCAACAACAAGATACAGATGATGCTTGGGTAATACGCACAGGGGCTCCTAGAAACTGAGATTACTCCTGGAGGCTGTAACTAGAACCTTCAGAAAACCCAACATAGAACAAAGGGCTCCAGGCTCAGAAGCAGGGCTTATTCTCAGGTCTGCTTCATGGGGGAGAGGCTTGTCTGTAGCTCCCTGTCTGACTCACGTTTCCCATCTACACCCCACATAGCACACTTGGCTCAACACATTCCTGCCAGCTCTGGGCCTCAGATGCATCCTTTGCTGCTATTCTCTGAACACACTTGGAAGCTCTGGTCCTGTTTAAGCTTCAAGACTCCAACACACCATGGAAGTCTTCTGCCTTGAAGAGCAGTCTTCTTTGTGACTATAGGGATAGCCTAATTCTCTCTAGGGTCAGGGATCCAGTTCCTCGGCCTCTGCCTGAAGAGCAGTGTGAGGTACTCATTAGCCCACTGTAGCCTGTCTTCACCAATGGCAGGAAGACCCTTAGAAACAATTCCAGTCCAGGCCTGATGGTGCTCTATTAATTTAAAATTTGTGCCATCACCTGTGCTGTTTTCCTATGTTATGTTAGAATTTCCATTTGCTCATAGTTTTAGTGTTGACTTTGAAGGCTGTGTTAAAATTTATCACCCTATCTAAAGTATCATGAAATCAGGTGTAATGGCACAGGCCTGTAATCCCAGCATTTGGGAGGCTGAGTCAAGAAGAGGGTGGTGAACTTGAGGCCAGTCTAAGCTGAGTATAGCGATACTCTGCCTCAAAAAGAAGAGGGTGGGCAGAAAAGGGAGGAGGAAGAGGGAAAAAAAAAGGAGAAGGGAAAAAATGGAAGACGAGGAGAGGGAACGATGTTAACAGCAATGACACTGTTGGGCACCAGCACTCTCAGACATATAGAGGTTCTTAAAAGATGACATAAGGGTCTGCCCCAAAACTGACAGGTCATTCCTGACCATAGCAGAGGCCACAGTGTGACCTTGTGTTGGAAACTCACTGCAAAGGTTTTGTGCGGCAATGAAGACTCCAGAAAAGTACAACTAAAACCACAGCGCGGTACCACTTCACTTTCTCTATGACAGCCTTGGGTGGTTTTGAAAGTAATGTGCTAGCAAGGATGTAGAGAAATTAGAATGCATGAACCCTGCCAGACAGAAAGGACATGGTGCCACAGCGCTGGAGAGAGCAGTTGCCAGTTCCTCAGAGGCTGTAGCATTGCATTGCCCTTGTCTCTACAATTCCACTGTGGGCACTATTCACGGTAGCCGAATGGTGGGAACAACCCAAGCACCAATGGATGGGTGTAATCATGAAAAGCACAAGAACATGGGGACACACACACACACAATAAGCACAATGTGTATTTAACATTTCATTGTCTGAAAAAAAAACATACACTTTATACTAAAATTAATATTAAGGAATGGTATCAAGGCAATCACATGCAAGAATTCTACTTTACTGGCATTTCCAATAGTGACCCTCAATCTTCTAGTGTATTTCTATTTGTTTCAGGAGATTCTGAATGGGAGAATCTGAAAAGTTTCCCCCACCTTTTGCTTTGTTTAAATTCTGTCCTTCATATGCAATTTGAATCAAGCTTGTCTGGTTGCTTTTCTCTAAAAGGTGATTATTTTCCAAATCTCTAGAAAGAGACCCGTGTACCTATTAATATATTAGTTCCATCCATTCTGTCTGCTCTTTAGCAGAACTGTGTTTAGAGCACAGCCGTGGTGTGGGTCAAATGAAGTCAGGCCATCATGCTAGGCTCCTGGCTGGAGGAAGGGCAGTAAATACATCCCTTGGAATGACCTGTAAGCACTGAACTGAAATGTTTTCAACTACTCCCACGTCATTGAGTCTGCTCGGTGTTTGTCTACGGTCAAACCTAGTTTCCTTGATAAGATACAGAAAGCCTTGTCCTGGGAGTCTGACCCAGGGAGGCCACAGCAGGCAGCAACTGTGTTGTCTGTCCCCATCTGATGTCTGAGGGCAGGGATTGAAGGTCCATTTCAAGGATGCCTCGGGCCGTCGAGCTGATCCCTGCAGATAACATTATGAAGGTGTGTCTGAGAGAGCCACAGTCTCATGACATCTCAGAAAGGAAGATGGGGTGTGCAAGGGGAGTCATCAAATCCGGGCAGACAAGATGGGATAAAAAGAGAAACAGATGAAAGAGAATGTTATTTTATTGCTTTGAAGATTAATTTCATGTGGTTATGTGTATGTGTGTGTTTCCGTGTGTGACTATGACCATGTGAGCCCAGATGGCCTATGGAGGCCAGAAGGTATTGGCTACCTAGAGCTGGAGTTTCGGGGGTTGTGGACCACCAGTGCCGGGTGCTAGGGATAGTACCCAAGTCCTTTGCAAAAGATGGAAGGGTTGTTGACCCCTGGGCCATCTCTTCCACCCCAATTCCTTAAAAATACACCTTTAAACAAAATTTTAACTGTTATCTTTTCAAAACTCTAACAGAGGACAACTTCATGAGGTCATATATGTGGAAGACGGAAATGCCAGTATCCAATTGTTTTAGACCTATAGAAATACTATATTCAAGCGGTTCAGCCAAATCCCTAACCTAGTCTACAAACTCCTGACAATGTTTCAATTAGGGATATTGGCAGGAAATATTGTGTATGTCTAAGAGAAAGACAGAGAAAACCCCAGTTTAAAATTAGCTAACCAAAAAAGAAAGACAATAACAATTGTTCCAAGGTTTGCAAAAAATTTCTCTCAAAGAAGGTGAGCGAGACCTTGGCGTTGGCATGTGCTAATGGTAAGAACAGACGAGAAGACACCAGTCCCGGTGGTCTCCCTTTCAAAGACGTCCTGGGACTGAAGCTACACGATAGGATACACCACCCTCAGGGCAGTTATGAAACTGGTACGATGGGCCGAGGGTTTCACTCGTTGTTGAGTGGCTAGCAGGCAAGCTGGCAGGGGACAGCGTTCAGACAAAGGCTCTTCTGCAGTGGGAACAGGTATAAGACAGATGGCTTGCTAAATATTGCCAGCATGCTCAAGCAGTGCCATGCGGCGGTCGGAGCTGGGATAATGGTCACCAGGGCATTGTGCAGCAGAGCGTCAGCTCAGTTCAGCCGGCTAAAGCTGTTGCTTATCTTTGTTGGTTTTGCAAAGATTAGAGTAGTTTCTCAGCTTTGAATGCACCCCAGCTGCCCAGCAAAGCATTCGTGAAGTCTTGTCTGGATTCTTGCTGCTAGAGGGGCAGTGTGGATGTTGGCACATGCACAGACTTATTTTGCTCCCAGCTGAACTGACTTTTCCACCCAGCCACACTGGTCTTCTTCAGTCACGCAGGCAAAACACTATTAAAGGGCAGTGGCCTTCTTAGGGAACCTTGCCCTGTGGTCTCCAAAATGCATCTGGCGTGGATTGATATTTCCTATTAGGATTGATTCGTTTGCTACTCTTTCAGGAAGGGGTAAAGCCCCATCGTAAATTCCATCCGGTGAATCATGGGGAGGCAGTGGCTCAAATTAAGGGTGTTTGCTTTTCGGAAGGGGCCCTCAGCTTCTTATCTTTATGTACAGAAGAAAATAGATCTCAGCCGCCCCACAGCCAATGGAACTTACCTGGCCAGTTAGCTACTGAGGCCCAGTCCCTGCCACCTAGGGCTCCAGCCTGCTCCTCTCTGATGTTTGCAGACAAGGGAGATAGGTAGGGACTGTAGTGTCTCTGAATTGTGACTGCAAACCCAAAGCAAACTGTGAGATACAGCCGTGGTCTGGGTGTATTAGGGAAGAACATGGATGGCTTAGGCAGTTTAGACAGTTTAGACAGGTCAGGCGTTTGTATCAATTTTATAGGTGATGCCCAGCTAGCAACCCATCTTACCATATTTACCTTAGACATCCTCCTCTACACACCCCTTTAGACCTAGGAAAATGACTCATCCTGCTGGACCAGGCCTCACTCCACGTTTCTCTAATGTGGCATTGGGTGTTTGCCACATAGACTCAGCTCAGTAGTCCTTCCTGGGCAGCTAAGCTCTGAGCGTGTTTCCCCAGGAATTCAAGGCCTATTTTTTTTTCTAAAGACCTTTGCGTTGAGTTGATGAACAGAAGAAACCAGAGGTGGGTTGAAACACCAAACTCTGTGTTACAGTATTTCTGGGATAGATAAAGAGGAAACGCCGAGGCTGGCAAGCACACCCCAAGATTTTCAGTACCATTTCAAGAAAGCTGCCACACCCTCCACACTCTTCCTTTGATAGTTTCTGCTTAACTCTCTGGGGGTGCTCTGGCTCCCAAACTAACATGGGAAGCTCCCGGATATAAGTGTCTTCCTACTCAGCTTGGATTTGGGATGGGTTTTTGGATGCTCTGCTGAGGTAGAGTGATCCCTGGATTTCCTGTCTTTCCAAACTTCTTCTCTTTGGATCCCTCCACCCCCACTGGTTTGAACTGTGTCAGTGTTCACTTATTATCAAAATGTGATGGGATAGTGATGTGGAATTCCCCTTTAAATGCCAGCCTATAGCAGTGCAGAATATAGCCAGGTTGGGAGAGAGAGAGAGAGAGAGAGAGAGAGAGAGAGAGAGAGAGAGAGAGAGAAAGTAGAGTCAAAGAGATACCATGTAGCTGCTGGAACCTTACCAGTAGGCCACAGCCTCGTGCTGAAACACAGATTAATAGAAATAGGTTTAATTTAAGATATAAGAACTATCTAGTAATACACCTAAGCTATTAGCCAAACAGTGTTGCAATTAATACAGCTTCTGTGTGATTATTAGGGTCTGGGTGGCCGGGAAACGAGTGAGCAGTCTCTGCGTACAGTATAGCCAGTGCAGGAGCACACATCTGCCAACACAGCCTCAGGAAACAGAGGAGAGAAGATCACCTGTTTAAAACCAACTTGGGCTTTAGAGCATGATTATCTAAATGACCAAGGCCTGAGGATGCAGCTTGATGAAGGACAGCTTGCAAGCTATGCCTGGGGTCCTGGGTTTGATCTGCAGAAGTGATTTTTTAAATGGAATTTTACCGAACTTTTGTCCCTTTTCTCTTTTTAAATTAATTTTAATTTAACTTTTGAGACAGGTTCTCACTATGGAGCCCTCACTGTACCAGAACTTGCTGTGTAGAACAGGCTGGCCCTGAAGTCTCAGATCTGCATGCCTTTGTTTTCCAAATGCTGGAATTAAAGATGTGCCTTCTATCCTGACTTGGTTCTTTTTTTTTTTCTTCGCCTTTTTCTTTTTCTCTAATGTTTTTAATATGTCTTTAGGACTTTGCTTTTTATTGTATTTTAGTCACCATTAATATGTTCAAAATTATTCAAAACCTTAAGGGCTACTTTAGCAACAGATCAGAAAGTTCAACAGTTGACAGTTCCCTTCTTGCTCTTCTTGCTCAATTCTAAGTCCTTGGCAATACTAATAAATTTTTCTCCTTACTCCAGTTATTGTGGTATATATTATAGCTACTTTGGGTCCAAGAGATAGCTGAAGCTTTTTAACCATTATACTGATTTCTTGTGTGTGTGTGTGTCTGTGTGTGTGTCTGTGTGTGTGTCTGTGTGTGTGTCTGTGTGTGTTTGGGTATTTTGTCTGTAAGCATGTAGGTGTACCACTTTTTCTCTGACCTGGTGCCCACAGAGTCCAGAAGAGCCTGTCTGATCTCTGAGAACTGGAGTTACATATACTTGTGAGTCACCATATGAGTGTGGAAACTCCACCTGGATTCTCTGGAAGAGTGGCCAATGCTCCTAAATGCTGAGCCAATTCTTCAGCCCCAAGTGTTAATTTTTAATTTAAATTGAACCTAAGTAAAATTTTTTAACTCAGTTTGTTAGCTGTGTTTCAAGGACTTGGGAACTCATATCTGGAGAGTTAAGAGACTGGTTCCTACTAAGATGCCTGGAAGGCACTTAACCTCAAAGAGGAAGAAGGGAAGAGGCACCGAACTGCTAGACCCAGCCAACCCCTGTGCTGCCTGGCTCTTTTATTACTCAACTGTCTTTCCTGGATTCATATTTGAGAGTCAACCAACTGTCACCCCCCATGTGCAGTTTACACATTGGGAATTCAGAGGTGCCCAACTGTCTCCATTTTCTTCATTGTTCACCTTGCAAAAAAGGTTGTTTAAAAATACATATAAACCTAGTGTTACACAATTGTTCCGTGAAACTTGAAAATACCTAGTTTCAGATACACCATTGATCCGCTAAAAAACAAGACAACAGAAAACTCAGTATTTGAACAGATTTAAGCCTCTTTTAGAATCTCTATACTAAACTGTAAAATAATTACGTTAAAATATGTAGCAATTTCTGGTTCTTCAACTCTCCAGTTTCTCCAAAGTAACATCGGTGGAAAAGGAGGCAGTTATCCTTTAGCAATGTATCTTTGATTCAGCAATATTATGTTTAAATGAATTTTTATCTACATTTAAATGAAAATGTAGATTTAAAAAATGAAAAAAAGTAATGACCTCAGCCATTTTTTCACCTCCAAGTAAAGGAAGATGTCTTTGGAAGCAATTCTAATCTTATTCTTCTCCTAACTTATTTTGAGTTATATCAAAAAAAGGAAGGAAGGAAGGAAGGAAGAAAGAAAGAAAGAAAGAAAGAAAGAAAGAAAGAAAGAAAGAAAGAGAGAGAGAGAGAGAAAAAGAGAAAAGTAATTTTACTTGAAACTTTTCCTTTGAGCTTGGTCTGGTTTTTTCATATACCAGGAAAACTCAAGGAGAAGGATGGCTTCAGCTCAGGAATATGAGACCAGCCTAAGTGACATAGAAATGTTGTTCCTTAAAATGAAAAGCTTTTTTTTTCTTTTTTGGATTTTTCAAGACAGAGTTTCTCTGTAGCTTTTGGTTCCTGTCCTGGAACTAGCTCTTGTAGACCAGGCTGGCCTCGAACTCACAGAGATCCACCTGCCTCTGCCTCCCAAGTGCTGGGATTAAAGGCGTGCACCACCACCGCCTGGCCAAATGAAAAGCTTTTAATTTTTACTATTTAAAGAAAAAATTGGTCAAAAGTCCAAACTATCTACTACTGTATCATTTTGTGGTTTTTGATGGTGATATTCAACAAATTCTAGAAATTAAGCAAGAATCAAAGAGATCTTATTAAATACTTCAACTTTCCCAAACCTATTCAGTGCAAGGAAGAAAATCAGGGTACCTCCTCCTCTAAGATTAGGGACAGTCAATAAAATGAAGCACATACAAAGCTTTGTTTAAAATGGGGCCCAGAAACTCTATCACTTCAGTTTCCTTAACCACACCCCAGGCCACACCAAGCTCCAAGCCTGATACAGTATCTGTATTTCTAGAAAGCAAAATCTCCACCGCCACCGCCACCACCAAGGTTATTGACTTCTTAAGCTTCTGGTAAGAGGTGGCCTTCAACAGCCCAACGTATGGCTCACAATTGAATATAAAAGGGGAATATTTGTTTAACTTAAGGCAGGCAAGCAATTCTCTCCAAGTTCCTACGAGATCCTTTTGTAGGCTTGTTTGCAACTTTCAGGATGAGCACAGGCCCTCACACAAGCTAGGCAAACCCTATGAAGCTACAACCCAGCCTTTAATTATTGAGAAGGAGTCTTGCTAT
Organism: Alexandromys fortis; assembly: GCF_014885135.2. NCBI lineage: Eukaryota > Metazoa > Chordata > Mammalia > Rodentia > Cricetidae > Alexandromys > Alexandromys fortis. The sequence continues at coordinate 4,959,854 of NW_026067989.1, forward strand.
GTAGCCCAGGCTGACCTCAAACTCATGATCATCCTGCCTCCATTCCCAAGTGCTTGATCTACAGGGTGCTCTACCATAACCAACAGCTATGCGGACCTACAGACCAGGGGGTGGAGGAGGAGAGGAAAGTCCTCATCTTGCTTCTCAACTTTACATCTTGGTACCAGAGAAACAGGGCAGCTCACCCAGATGGGTATCCTCTCATGTAAGCAGAATAAGGAGCTGCTCTCCCTGAACTCAGATCTCCTACAGATGGAACACTGAAGATCTACCCAGTAGGCAGTCTTACAGTCCTAGTGACATAACATATAACTGCAAGTTAACAGATTCAAGAGTGATTAGTAGGGCTTCTATTGCTGGTCTTAAAGATAACTCATTTTAGCCAAGAAGTGGTGGCACACACCCAGCACTCAGGAGGCAGAGGCAGGCAGATGTCTGTGAGTTTATGGCTAGCTTCATCTACAAGAGCTAGTTCAGGACAGGCACCAAAGCTACACAGAGAAACTGTGTCTCAAAAATAAAAAGAAGAAGGAGGAGGAGGAGGAGGAGGAGGAGAAAAGAGAAAGAAAGAAAGAAAGAAAGCAAGAAAGCGAAAGAAAGAAAGAAAGAAAGAAAGAAAGAAAGAAAGAAAGAAAGAAAGGGCAACTCATTTAAAGTACTAGAACTCAGTCTACAGTTCTAGGTCATAGTTCCAGAAATTTATTTATTTGTTTATTTATTTATTTGGTTGACATACACTTTTAATCTTACTAGTTAGAGACAAAGTGATCTAAGTTCAAAGCTAGCAAGGCATCTGACCATGCCCTCCCCCAAAACAGGGAAAAAATAAAAAACACACACATAGGCTATAGCACTGGAAAAGTCAGTGAGTGCCCTACACTAGAAAAACAAATTAAAACAAAACTGCAGTAGGGTTTCTGAGAATATGAAAATCTTGGTTGACCCAATTTATCTCCAGAACTCACATAAAAAAGTTGAGCCTGGTTCAAGCACTTTTAATCTCAAGGCTAGGGAAGTATAAACAGGATCCCTGCCCAGCCTGTAGAGTCTGCCTCAAAATATAAAGTGTACAGAGTGTTAAGTATTTTCTTAACTGAACCTCTCCGCGACACAAATAATCCCAATTATACCAAATCAGACCGAATTAAAAGATGCCCATGTTTAATGGATGACAATACTCCCAGGTGGACCCGGGAAAACATGGAGAAGGGAAGAGAGAGAAGGGGAGACCACACGTTCATTCTCTGGGGGGCAGTTCAAATAGCCTGTGTGAGTGGTCTTGACCTTCCCTGGGGAGGGGTTACTGTTTGGCAGATTTTCTTGACCCTCCCTAGGGCGGGGTCACGCTTTGGTGGGCTTTCTGGGGTACCTTGCTGTGAATAGCAGGACTCACACAATAATGCAGCTTCACATAGAGTTTGGGAAGCACAAAAGCGTGGAAGACACTTGCTTTGGATATATCCCTGAAGGCAGTGGCCTCTACAAAGTTCTGACTGATAAATTTCTTAATGGCCTTGTCCTTGGCCACACACCTGGCGCAGTTAGCGCGGTGAATTGGCTGCACATGGCTGTGGCCCTTTTTGGCACGACCATTGTTTCTCTTTTTTTTTTTTTT